>NC_059430.1:31721162-32024192 GCF_021028975.2 Sphaerodactylus townsendi
AAACATTAGGAAGAACTTCCTGACAACTAGAGCTGCTTGATTGTGGAATGTGCTGTCTCAGTAGGCAGTGGAGTCTCCTTTGGAGGTTTTTAAACAGAGGGTGGGTGGCCATCTGTCCAGAGTGGTTTGATTGTGTCTTCCTGCATGGCAGGATATTGGACTTGATGGCCTTTGTTGTCTCTTCCAACTCTATGATTCTGTCTATTAAAGCCAAAAGAAGTTTTGCACCCTGAAGAGATTAATTGGACTTCCACAATCTTAATTGGACCATCTCTATCTTGCTAAATCAAGTAGGAGTGAAGCAAAAGCAAAACTCAGTTCTAATGAAGAATGTCTCTTGGGCTACCTAGACAAAAAGAAGGGAAACAGTAATTCTAAGATTAGATAAAATTAAACCATCACTGTGATATTTGCAATCAGAGCTTTCTAGCTGCCAGGGCAAATAGCGCAACTCTTTCAGAAACATAGTGATCAATGTCAGGCATTAAAAAAATTCTTATGATTGGACATATTTGACCTATTAGGCAATAACCTATTAATAGATTTTCTCATTGGCTCATTATTAACAAGAACACAGCACAGTAGATTTTCAACCACACCAACTCTGCAAATACAAAGGTGTTGAGGGGACAGGGTTTTTTATTTTATTTTATTACATTTTATATCCTGCCTAATCCCAAGGCTCAAGGCAACAAACAATCATTTAAAATAAGGCATAGAAAAATAGCACAACTCTGCTGTAAAATTGATGATAATAACACTAAAAACCCAAGTTATATCAGTAGATGGAAAATAAATCACATTTTAGCCTATAATCTAAAATCTCCTGATATTTATGTGGGAATGGGAAGGGCCAAAGGCCCAGACAATAAAAAGAAACAAGAGCACGTGGGAGTGGGAGTGGGGGGCGCTCAAATAGAGCACATAAAGGTAGTATGGTCATTGGTGTTGTGTAATTGGGAGAGTAGCAAAATGGTAAGAGAACAATGGATGGCATCAACCAGAGGATGTGTAGAAACCACTTCCCATTGCTGGTGGCATAGCATGAAACCTTAAATAACTAAAAGTCATCTCTACTATTTGAGCTGTTAAGTTCACAAAGCATGGAATTCTACCATGGTCCCTTTAAAAAAATTGAACTGGGGGCTACTTTAGATTGTTTGATTAAATTGCAATCTATCACTTCATCATTTGGAGGATCACTCCGTCATGGTGGCCTGGTCCTTCTCTTCCCCACTTAGCAGATCATCTGGAGTGGAATATCTTGCAAACCTCAATAGATGGGCTCTTGTGGCTTCTTGTGAAGTTTCAGAAGCATGATTTGCTTTTGCTACTGTTGCAAAACAAACAAACCCAAAACGAAGGATTTAATCCTAACCAACAAATACTAAACTATAGTATACTCCACTGCTTTCCCAACATCAGATCCTCTGAAGATGCCAGCCACAGATGCAGGCGAAACGTCAGGAGAGAATGCTGCTAGAACACGGCCATACAGCCCGGAAACCACACAGCACCCAAATACTAAACTGTTTGCATAGAAGTATAGTCCAAAATATTGGGAAGAAATTAATATTATTATAATATCCGTACAAGTAAAAAAAATGAAGTGACTTTTCATAGTGAAGGTTTAAATGCTGAAATCATAAATCCTATAATTAGTGTTTTGATTGGGGGAGGCAGGGGATTACATTTCACACCTCAAGTTATGTCCAAAGAGAAGCATTCATTCTCCCACACTCCCCTCACAACTCTAACGTAGCAAAGACAGCCACATAGTGCTACTTAGTGTTTATGCAGTGCTTTAATGTTCCAAGCACTTCTCCTATATTATCACAGTAACACAAAATATTTTTAAGGTAGGCTGATATTACTATTCCCATGCTGAAGATGGGACAGAGTAATTTGCCTCATTGTGGCAGAGGTGAACCAGGGATCTTCCACCCCACAGCTCTCTATATGTGCAGATGAGCCATGTTATCCTTTCCCTCTCAGAACGGGGGGGGGGGGGGGTTGATAGATTGAGTGACTCATCCATACATAAGGTTACATCAGAAATTGTTTTGTAGGCATAATGAGAGCATACAAAGGTTTATGCATCTTTGTGGCGCAGCCACTTGAGATAAATGTATGAATCAGGCTTTTCACCTTGGTTTCGTGCCTGAGTTTAGTGATACGCTGGAAGGTTTTTTTTTTTTTAATGGTTTGCATTCACTGTACATTTTCATAGGCCTGCAGCCTTCATTTGGTTTCGGGAAATTTCAAATTTAAAACAGCCCCTCAACTTCCCTTTTCTTTTTACTTTTCAAAATATGTTTTTTTTCCCTAAAGAATGTGCCTTTTCTGTTGTTGTTTACTTTAATTGTACTTAATGGAGAGAGGCTTGTGGAGAGTTCTGTTGGTCTTGGGGAGGGTCTGTATGAGCCAGCCTGAGGGCTCCTTCCTGTGTCCTAAGAATCAGTAAAGAGAAGAGGGGAGTCAGGCCCAGGCATTGTGTCTTAGCAGGCAGAAATTAATGCTAAGTGCTCTGTGTAATTAGATTCTATAACATGGGGGAGAAAGTGTGAATGACTAACTGCAGGGTTTATTTTTGTCAGCTGCTGGTCGAGCTATACTGTATAGTCATTCCAGGTGGTAACTCAGTGCAATCTTGAGGGAGGGCTGAAACTCCTCAGGAGGTGACGTGACCCTGATGTAAAAACCCTTTTCACTAGCACTAAGGGGCATTTATGCTGCTGCACAGGCACATACACCAGGACTGGGGAGCTGCGTGCAGCCCTGGATTAACCATTAAGCATAATAAGTACGTGCTTAAGGCACCAAGAAGAAAGGGGATACCAGTCTGTAGACTGTGAAAAAGTCTTTAGAAAGTGAAAAAGGGACACCATCGCCACAAAAAAAACAACATGTTGGTTAAAAAAAGGGTGCGTGAAAAAGGGATACCACCATTACCACCACCACAAAAAAAAGTTAGTTCAACTTCAGGTGAACTGGGGTCCCACCATAAAGGCCTTTGTCACATGCATGTATATCTTACAGATAACTGTGCCCTATCATCAAAAACAGTACATTGTAACACATTTTTTTCATAAGGTTTGGGAAAACATTCTTAACTTGAAATGTTTGAAATGTTTTAACATTTTTATTCGCATTGTTCCCTTATGGCAATTAAAAAAATAAATTATTGAAAAATTCCATTGGTTTAAAGCTTGAGCCAAGCTGAGGCTAGGATCAAACTGAGCCACTGGCCTGACCGCTCTACCTTTATACGGTTGACTCCACCCCCTCCCCCAACTCCACCGTAGTTCAACTGCATCCTTGCCTTTAACTCCACATGAAGTTTGAGGGTGGGGCACGCAGTTGCAAGGGGGTACAACCCAGCAGTGCACCCCCATGTGACTGTAGAAAGTGGCACCTGGGGCTGTAGCCTCTTGTGTCCCCCTCACTATGCCACTGACTGTGATATGACTGCAACCTCATTTTTTGAGGAGACAAGGAACCACCTCATAAGTCATACATACCAGTTACCTATCTAAGGCCCATTCCACATAACTAAAATAATGCACTTTCAATCCACTTTCAGTGCACTTTGCAGCTGTGTGGAATAGCAAAATCCACTTGCAAACAATTGTGAAAGTGGATTGAAAGTGCATTATTCTGCATGTGAGGAAGGGGCCTTAGTACTGACAGGCAGAAACATTCATTCATTCATTCATTCATTCATTCATTCATTCATTCATTCATTCATTCATTCATTCATTCATTCATTCATTCATTCATTCATTCATTCATTCATTCATTCATTTGCTGTACACTTATTGCCCATCCATCACCAAAGTCTCTAGGATCCCACCACACAAGATCTTTTTACTGGTCATACTGGAATGTTGGATTGAGATCTAATCATGCTGTGGACTGCTCTTCTAGCCTGGTTCTGGAGGGAGCCACTGCTGGTTCTGGAGGGAGCCACTGCTGCTGTAGCGTCACGGGGTCTTCAGTGAAGATTCTGTGTCCTGTGAAGCATCTTTGTACTAAATACACAAAGTGACAAAGAAGAGAGACTTGGCTGATGACATTACAGTACAGAAATCAACCATTTGGTCAATTGTGATCACCAGAAGGGTGCCATCTGCCCTTTTCTGCTGCCAACCTGAGGCAAAAGGGTTTACAGAAGGATCAGTGACTGTACCAGTTTTTGCAGTGTAAAATATAATTTCACTATTAGACAAGGTTCTGTTCTTCATAAAATGCAACCTGTTATGTCCATAGAACCCAGTTCGGGTTACTAACAGGGCTTGAGAAAAAATCCTAACAAATTAATCCAGGGGTGCTGTGTGGTTTCCAGGCTGTATGGCCGTGTTCTAGCAGCATTCTCTCCTGACGTTTCGCCTGCATCTGTGGCTGGCATCTTCAGAGGATGATCCTCTGAAGATGCCAATACAAATCTGAAATAGCATTAGGAAAATGCTGCAATTATGACCGCTAACAGCCACAACTATTCTGGCGTGAAAAGCCGACAATAAATTAATCCAGTCTTGATGAGATGTTATTTACCATAGTAGATGGTACCATGAAAGCTTCAACTTCCCATTTCCGCACATGAAGGATCTATTATAATGACAGGATATTTTTCTCTAGGCCTGTTGGCAACCCTTCACCCATTACAGGTATGTTTTGAATATAGTAATAAGTGTGTCCTAAAACTGATTTTTATTCTTTGACTTAGTTAGCAGCTCCTCCAATGTTCTAGAAATTCTCAACTGGAATTCTGCTGAGGGACTGGAGCATATTCATTGTATAACCAGCAGGCTCTTATGTCTACCAATATCCTGTTTTGTAATATTATCAATGATGATATTGGCCTTGCACCCTGAGCATGACTTAAGTTGGGAAAGGGTGTGGTAAAATCAAATAAATAATAGTAGCTTGGAGGAAGTTTTCTTAGGCTGGAAAAAGTCCTCAAACTTTGCTCAATGGAGTGATGGGATGGGGTAGGACCCACTCAGGCTTTCCATCATGTGCACCACTAGCAAAATAGCAAGATGCATTTGTGCATCTTCATATAGAAGGTGTATGTATACATACATATTCTGTCTATGTGTTGAATTATGTGTGAATTATGTGTGAGTGGTCCTTAAAAGCACAGATAAAAAAGCACTGAAAAAGCACCCTTTAGATTCAGGGTGCAATCCTATTCAAGCTTGCCTGACACTAAGTGGCATTGCGCATCATGGCACTTACTTCTGACTAGACTTGCGCAGGATTGCACTGTCACTGAGAAAGCAAATTTCCTAGATTTCAGTCAAGGTTCAAAGTTGGTTTCATGCAAAAAAAATCACAGTCTGGATACACTATATCTATTATTTCACTGCAGAGTTGATTTGTAAGTGATGTTCATAAAAGTTTGTGATGATCCCTATGAGTCAACCTACTGCAACTTTGGCATCTACCAAAAAAATTCGATTGGTCTGAAGCAGTGGTTCTCAACCTGTGGGTCGGGACCCCTTTGGGGGTCAAAGGACCCTCTCACAGGGCTTGCCTAAGACTCTCTGCATCAGCGTTCTCCATCTAAAATGGATAAATGTTAGGGTTGGGGGTCACCACAACATGAGGATGTATTAAAGAGTCGCGACATTAGGAAGGTTGAGAACCACTGGATGTAGAAACATAGAGCTGGAAGGGACCTCAAGGGTCATCTAATTCAACCCCCTGCACAACACCAGAAATTCACAACGATCACCCTCCCACTCCCCAAGTGACCCCAGTCTTGTCCAAAGGAAGGCAAAAAAAAGTCTCCACAATCCCTGGCCAATCTAGCCTGATGGAAAATTCCTTCCTGATCCAAAGTGGCGATTGGCATTACCTTGGGCATGTAAGAAAGAGCCACAAGATCTGAACATTGGCTCCTCCCTTCCTGCCCTTTCTCATGATCTGCTGGAGTTTCACAGAATCAGCATTGTTGTCAGGTGGTCTCTGCTTAAAACCCACCAAAGGAGAACCCACAACCTTCCGAGGAAGGACTGCTGTGTCAGGAAGATCTTCGTAATGTTTAGGTGAAAACAGGTAGCAAAAAAGCAAGCCAGTGGTGGCACTACTATTTACTGAGCACATGCACGTGAGGGGCAGAGGACATCAGTAAGCTTCTCTTCTGTCCATGTTATTGAGCTCTTTAGTTTTACTCCATAGTACTGTGTGTGTTAAAAACTGCTTTATGTTTACATCATTGGCAAAATGTTGTTTCATTCATGAAAGAGGTTACACTTCCATGGAAGCCATGAGCTAATAAGTTACCTGTCTAATTCATGAAGTCAATGGCATCTCTGCCTAATTGATTAAAGCAGCAGCCTCAGTTTAGTTAATGAAACTGACAAAAAGCCAAAGCATTTCCTTCCATAGGATTTCGTCAGTTTCACAGATTTCAGTGCCCTCCAGCAAGGCATATGAGATGCTGTTTTCGGAACAGAGCAATGGGTTGGATCCAGCCAGCCTTTCTACTGATGGAAAAGGAAGGAGGGTTCCCCTTTTGATTACATAAAAAGTCTATGCTAGGGATCATGGGATCTGCATACACAAAAGCCACAGGAGACAGGGACTATAGTAAGGAGTAGAACTGGGCAAGATTGCGTGGAAAAGCTATCTGGATCCAACCCAATATTTTACTCCCTTGAAGATTCAAATTGTACCTAAATGCGGAAGTTGAAGCAATCCGTTCATACCTACAATTGTAATATATTTGATTTTATTCTGAAATTTATGGTTTTTTAAAATACATCTGAATCAATTTTTAAATTGTGTTACTGACTTTAGGCATTGTTTTGTGAAAGTTGTTTGTAAGAGTACTGGCTGGGTTAGGAGGTAAAAAAATCTAATTTATTAATGACATCTCTTGGGGTTTTATTGAAAGAGCTCAGGGCAGTGTTCATGCTGTCCCTCTTTATCCTTATAAATGCCTATGAGATCAGATGACCAGCCCATGATTTCTCAGTGTGGATTTTGCCAGTCCTAGGCCAACATCTAATCACTACCCTACATAGGCCCTCTTTCTGTGCTGTCTAAGGAAAGCCATTTATGGAACATGGTGCATTTCCATTTCTTTATGTCTCAAATTATATGTGGCTTTCCCCAGACAGCTCTCATAATGCCTAATGTGTGCGTAGTGTCATCAAGTCACAGCCAACTTTAGGCAACCCAGTAGGATTTAGGCAAGAGACAGTCTGAGGTGTTTTGCCATTGCCACCTTCTGCATTCCAGAACAACACAGCCTACACGTTGAAGGGAGACAGAATATCCTATAGTACTTTTGAGTCTGTATAAATTAAAAGCTTCTGTAGACTAATTGTGTATAATTGATTGTAGCATAAGGAAGATATTTTGCAGGACAAAAAGTAGCTCAGAGCTCTTGCTATTTACTGCATCCGATTGTGCCATATGTAACTGCTTTAGGCCTTGTGAAACTTACAACAAAGGATTACCTACTGTTTAGCGCACACAGAGAGAGAGAGACATCTAAATGCAAGGCAGTAGGTTAATTAAGTTAAGAAGGGCCCTTTTGTGAATACAGATTCTGAAGCATTGTTTTTCCCTTTGAAAATTCCAAATGTCGGCTTATTAGGGGGTCAGTTTTCAGCGCCAGTGGTCAGATCCAGGATGAGATGCTGTTACAGCGTTTCTCCCTGGTTGACTGAATCCATTGTTTGGTCTTTCCTCTGCATTAGCAGTGAGATTCAGAAACAGGCGAAATGCCAGCTGTCCCCAGGAAACATAACGTCATTGTCAATTTGCTGGTACTGGTGGAATCTGATTCTTGTTAATGGCTGAAATGATTAATTAATGCCGCATTGCTTCTTACACTGGAATCTTGAAATTCTGACATTTTTGCAGTGGGAAGTATGAATAGTTTCAGGGGGTAGCCATATTGGTCTGCAGTAGAACAGGTTTTGGGTTTTTGGAGTATGATGTTTCAAGATGAAGGGAGCTTGACTTTTGAAAGTGCACACCCTGAAAATCCTGTTGGTCTCCAAAGTCATTCCCCACGGCTGACTTAACAAACTTCACTGTGTTTCCCTATGGAACTGTGAACTCTTTCCATCTGGGATACCAGCCTTGCTCTGATTTCATGTGATCATTCATCCTGCAGTGAGACAAGAGGGACTCAAAGTTGCTGATTCTCAACTTCTCAAGGTTCATTTCTTGAATGTGCAAGCAAATCCAAGGCTGTTAATTTTGGATGACTGATCTTGTGAGGCTCCTAGTATTTCCCAGCTAGCTGACTGGCTGCAGTCCAAAATCAATCTGGAAAAAAAAGTTATGTACTTGTGAGGACACTTTTAACTGTTCTCTAAAGTAGTGGGACCCAGGGATCTATAAAGCTAATTTTTAGAGTGACTGTTCATGATATGGAAAGATCCTATACACTCTCTCATTCCTTATGAACTCACAGGATGGTCTTGGACAACCTACTCTCACACATTCTCACATCAGCAAGTTGGGGAAGGCCCTGACTTGCTTTATATTCCCAAGATTATTTTTCATAACACCATCTGGTTCTGTTTAGGAGCAACACGGAGAACATTGGGAGGCAAAAATTTTCTTGGCTGGGTTGATACAATAGCCTGGAAACAGCCCTCTTTCCATGCAGAGGTAGTTTCAAAGTGTAGCTGTGTCATAGCTGTGCAGTAGAATAGCTACATACAGGTTCAGTAGCACCATAGAGACCAACAAGTATGAGCTTTTATTAATCAAAGCTCTCTGACCGTCAAAAGTATGTAACAAAAGGCTATTTGAGTCTTCAAAACTCATACACTGAAAATCTTGTTGGTTTCAAGATTTTGAACTCATACCTGACCTTTCCATGTAGAATATCCCTTTGTGGAATCATTGGCATCTTCCTATTATTCTCAGGTGGTAGTGTTGGGAAAGATCCCTGCTAGAGAACTTAGACATCTACCATGAGTCAGTAGACTATAGTGGGGTGGTGATGGAAAGTGCTGTCACACTGCAGCCAATTTATAGTGATTCTGTAGGGTTTTCAAGACAAAAGGCATATATAAGTGTTTGCTATTACCTGCCTCTCAGAGTAAGGGGGGGAAGTGCCCAGTGCACCAGTGTGTCCTCTGCCCCCTTCCTGCCCGGAATGCCCCATCCCACCCTGGAATGCGCCCGCCATGCCCTCACAGGGGCGCGCGCCCAGTGCATCGCCCCCCTGTTCCCTTGGAGCTACGCCTCTGCTGCCTTTGCATAGTGACCCTGGATTTCCTCTGGTGGTCTCCCATCCAATACTAAGCAGGGCCAACCCTTCTTAGCTTTTGAGACTTAATGAAATCAGGCTGGCCTGGGACTTTCTGGTAAGGACAGTAGTGGGCTAGAACAGGGGTAGGGAACCTGCGGCTCTCCAGATGTTCAGGAACTACAATTCCCATCAGCCTCTGTCAGCATGGCCAATTGGCCATGCTGGTGGCTTTGATGAAATGGACCCTGAACATCTGAGAAGTTCCCCTGGGCTAGAAGAACCAAATGTCTAAGAGAGAGAGAGAATCCAATTCATCCAACATCCAGGAACTAGTAATTCCCCAGAATATTGGGTCACTTTGGAAAAAGTACTGTGTTTTTGCATTGTTGTGTTTTTCCCTCTGTCCTAAACAGAAAGAAGTTCCAGGGATGGTGCTACTCAATTCAGAGCATCTTTGGATAAGTGTGCACTGGAATCTTATGGTTTCTTTCAGGTCTCCTATTAAAAACTGCCAGACTAATGTTTCTCATATACAATTTGACAAATCTTTACCTTAGCCACCACTTTTGCAGGTGAATTGCCCTTTCAAGAGACCATTCACAGCATTTAAAGGAACATTAGCATCACTTTGATCAAATCACAAACTCTAATCAAGAGGCATGTTCAAGCAAAATAATAGGGCTTAACTGATTTAAAGTAATCTGACAACAATATTGTTATGGTTCATACAGCAATTTCATATGAATCTTACAGCTCAGGTTCATTGTGGTGACCAAGAAAATTGACCAAGCCTTTTGACTTGGTCAGGGGGGTTAGACAAGGTTCCCATCTGGCTCCTTTATTGTTTAACCTATATTTGAATGATTTAGCAGCAAAATTTCAAGAGGTTTTTCACCCACCAAAGCTAGCAACCCATAGTATTCTAATCTTGCTTCATGCTGATGATGGTGTTCTTTTGTCTTTTACAGAGCTGGATTGCAAAGATCATTATAAATCTTTTCTGAGTATCATTTTAGTGAAGGTCTTTCAATAGATCACCATAAATAAAGAACTATGATTTTCTCTAAGAAGAGAAAATGGCCCTCTTTCTGTTGGGTGCTGGATGGTATTGATGTTGATCAAGTTAAGGAGTTTATTTATCTTGGTATTTTCTTTTCTTCTAATCTGTAATGGAACTTCTGCCAAAAGGCTGTGTCTAATAAAATCAAACCTGATGTTAATTATTTTTATACCAAAAGTGAAAAATATATCCCTGGAGCTATTCAAGTTTTTAATCTAAACATTATTCTTTTTGGTGCTGCTATTTGGAAGACTGATGCTAATGAGACTATACATCATCCTCTGCTCTAGTTTTTATGGAGGCTGTCAAGTGGTGCATTGCTGGTGTTGTCTTTTGTTCTGAATTTGGCCAAATGTCTCTCGAATCTAGGTTGTTTGCCTTTAAGCTACAAATTAGACTGTTTTTTTCAGCACCGAGGGATATCAAGTTTTTTTAAAACATGACTTGTATGGATCCTAATGGCAAACATTTTTTTGATGACAAATTGTCACTGATGGGCAAATCATGGAACATAAGAGATACTGGGAAATCAGAGACTTTTTGTGAAATAAAAAAAGAGATTATGTCAGCACATTGTTTTATGCTCATCACATTTGCTCATCTCAGTTCTTTTGAATTCCTCCCCAGTTTTATACAGTTTTCAGGACTTGGGATTCAGTCATTAAGGTAAGAAAGATGCTAACATGTCACTTAGCATTTTGGAACATCTTTCATGAGCGCAGCACTTCCCCTTTGATCCTTGGATGAAAATTTTGGAGGGAAAATGTTCAGTGGACAAGAAGGAACCCAGTTCAGAAGTTAAAAGGTCACATGCAGATTTGCTAGGATTCTCTCAACCCCACCTCCCTCACAAGGTTTCTATTGTGTGATTGTAAATTGCTTTGAGACTCCTTAAAAATTGAGAAAAGTGAGCTATAAAAAGCAACTCTTCAGCTTCTAAAGAATTATTTTAGTTGCTTTGTTTTTACATCACAGCATAACTTCATTTATCAAGCTTTGTTTATCATCGTAATGCAAGAATAACTGCCTGTGTCAAGATTACATGATCACTGTACAGTATAATCATACCATGGAAAAGCAGGGATTAGTTTAAATTACAGTGTCATATGAATAATAGATCACTCAGTTATATTCATTATTGATTCCACATAGAAATTACATGGATAAGTTTCCATGTAACAAACAACATACAGAAATTAGACTGATTGTGGAGCATGTGTCCAACATCCATTTTTAATAGCTTTGCAATAAACTGCTTCTTTTGCCTGTGGCTTGTTTTTCTGTAAGTTCTGTCATCTTGAAAATTAATATGATTTTTTTTCCTGCCGGCACTGCACAGGCCTTTCTTTCTGTTCCACAGGGTGGTGTGATAATTATTTACTTCCAAACACTGATGATTCTTGATGTAACCATGCCTTCGATTACTATTACAAAGGCTGAAGCGTCTTCGCTTCTCTTTGGCACAGAACTTCTGTAAAATCTAAAGGTTGCTCTCTGCAATTAAACAGTTTACAATTTCCTGAGCTAAAAGCTTAGGAACCTTTCACTTAGGATCACTTACACACTTCTGATATGATGGCCAAGACTGGAAATTATTGGTATAGATACCTGCCTTGGGTTGATGGTATGGGAGTTCTGGAACAATGGCTCATTCCGCACATGTAGAATAATACACTTTCAAACTGCTTTCAGTGCTCTTTGAAGTTGTGCGGAATGGCAAAATCCACTTGCAAACAGTTGTGAAAGTGGTTTGAAAACGCATTATTTTGCGTGTGCGGAAGGGGCCAATGTGTAGGGTTGCCAGGAAATACCTAGAGATTTTGGGGGTGGAGCCTGAGGAGGGCTGGGTTTGGGGAGGAGGAACTTCAATGGGATATAATGCCATAGAGTCCACCTTCCAAAGCAGCCATTTTCTATAGGTAAGCATATCTCTGTTGTGTGGAGATCACTTGTAATCCCAAGACATCTCCAGCCACCATCTGGAGGTTAGCAACCCTAACAATATGCTTCAGTATGTATCATTAAGAAACTATTGCAGAGAGCTAATTATTTCATAGAGCTAATTATTTCAGTTCATGGAAATAAGAAGAGGAGGAGGAGTTTCAATTTATACCCCGCCTTTCTCTCTTGTAAGGAGTCTCAAGGAGGCTTACAATCGCCTTCCCTTCCACTCCCCACAACAAAACCCTTGTGAGGTAGGTGAGGCAAAGAGAGTTCTGAATGAACTGTGACTAGCCCAAGGTCACCCAGCAGGCTTCATGTGGAGGAGTGGAGAAACAAATCCAAATAAGAGTCTACCCCTCATACGAAGCAGTGGGGGCTCAAACAGTTCTCCAGGTTAGAGTCTACCTGCTCTTAACCACTACGCCATGTTGGCATAGTAAAGAACAATGTCAATGGATAATATTAACTTTTTAGAAGGGTGCTAGAAATCCACAGAAAGGGAGGAGTTTGTTTTTAACATAAGCCAAGAAAAAACAAACTGTGTCTGATTTTGGCTCAGCCACCTTTTCACTGCAAACTATGAATAGGAGCAGCTAGCAGATTGCTACCATCCTGTCAAAGTGAATGGTATTCTGTATGAACACAAAGTCAAATGCTGGACACAGCTGAGAGCCCTAAACGTAATTTGAAACTGAGCAAATCACCAGTTGTGCAGTTTACTTTTATGTCTATTATGTTTTAGCACATTGATTATAATATTTAATATACACTCTTCTCCCCCAGCTGCCCTCTTAAATTTACTCACCTTCATGAGATAAAGGAGAACAATTAATGGTGCTGCAATAAATCCATGACAGGATCATGCTGAAAAATAGTACTGGCTGTTATTCAGCCCCATCTTTTGCTTAGCTCTGCAAAATGAGATGGTAAATCCAAATGGTAAAGAAGATGATGAGATGGATGTCAGGAGTAAATCAGACTGATAGAATGTTGCATGTTTGCTATCGTTTTGCTGCTAGCAAGCAGAACAGTTAGGAAGAGGCAAGGGAGAGGAATCAGGGCAATGGGACAAGGTTCTAAATTACCATGCCTGCTTGCCTTTTAGGCTAGCTGGAAGATAACACATTGTGCAGTTTCTTTGGCTGTTTTCCCAGTGCTGCAGTCTCAGTTCTAAATGCTGCAGCAAGAGTGTTAACAGCGGTTTTTCCCTCAAAGAACATTTAAAACGTTTTGCAAATGTTTCGAAAAGAATCATTTTGGGGGGGGGGGGTTTGTCTGCATAGAATGGAAAAATTAAGTATTTTTGATGACAGCGGCTCTTTTAAAAAAAAGCAACACTGTTATATCTTTGAATTTACAGAGACTTGATATCTGAACCCTTGCCGATTCGAACATCATGTCTACGTAGCTTTGACCATACTTCACTGAAAAAAAATTTAAAAGGAAAATGACACTTTCACATAATTAGCAGGAGATACTGAGTTTATTAGTGCACAGCAATGACAGAAATGGCCTGCAGCCGCAATGCTAGATGAGAAAATGTCTGTAGGACACTTCAGCAAATGGTGGAGCGCATGTAGAATTACTGAAGCAGCAGAAAATGGTGGGCAGCAGAGAAACAAACATGAGAGCTTCAAAATTGGGCAGGAGAAATAAAACTTTTCTTGATCTCCACACAGCAAGCAGCAAACGTTTTGAAAACGGTTGGGGGGGTGGAAAGATCACTGGTTTAGCAGATCCTAAATAAAAGCTTTGAGCTGAAATAAAACATTCTCAAAATACTCTGAATAAAGAGCTGTGCAGAATTCCTCCCCAAAATGCTTCTATTTCCATCCTCAAGACATTTCATTTGTGCAAAATCAGCCAAGGACATCGCAGTGATCATATAAAGCGTGTGTTGCCAGAGCTACTTTGGTTCATGGCTTAATTCCAAATGTAATTGAATGCATTGGTTTGGGATTATAAAGGTTTGAACAGATTGGGCTCCATAGTCCGGTTACTATATATGTTTGGGAAGATTGGTGTATAGTTGGCACACAACTGCTTCTTCCTTGGGTCCAGATTCACTGTAAGAAAAAAAGCTGTGTTATTCCATCTCTAACTGCTGTTCTGAAGGAACTTTAGGTTTAATGTTTTAACACCTAGCGGAATGGGCTCCCGAGCAACATCTGAGTTCCTTCCACAGGGCCTGCAAGATGGAGCTCTTCCACCGAGCATTTTCTAGGGGCTGGCTGGGCTAGCATCTATTATTATTGACCTCCTGGTGGATAGTAGGTGTTAACTCGCCATCATGAATGATACTGCTGAATTTGTTGTATTGTTGCATTTTAAATATTTATTGCTATTTTAACTGCATTCTGTTTTATCTGTTGTATTGCCACCCTGATCCCTTCAGGGATGGGCGGGGTATAAATCAATCATTCAATAAAATAAATAAATAAATATAAATCTCATCTTGTAAAGAAGGTTTTATTGGTGAATGGAAACTGTGATATTTGTTATGGCCTTGCAGCTTGCTCTTTCAGTAAACCCTTCCACCAGTATACTTTGTCTGTGTATATATTTGCTTCCAGTCAGCACTCAGGCTGATAACAGTAGCAGTCCCACACTTCCCCCAGAAATGTTCAGTTTTTCACACACAGTTAAAGCAGACAGCACTTAACAGCAGCAATGCTCAAGACCAAAAAGCCTTACAGATTCTTCTGACAGGAAGTTCACCTCCCCCCCCCCCATTCTGCATCATACAGTTACTTGGCTAGTTAGAGAGCAGGAGGCCACAGGCAATCAGGTGGCTTCCCTGTTCCTAGGCCTTTCTAACTCACTCTGACTGTAAACAGTAAGTTGTTTTAGTCAAAACTGCACATTTAAAAATTATATTTCCTTGCAGTCCATCACATATGCAAAACTGATTTGTTCTTGATGATTTTTCTACACTGACAACTGAGTTGTTCTGTACTAAATAATTCACCAAATTGCTCAGAAACTTTATTAGGGACTGTGGTCCTGCAAAGGACCCCTTCACCTTCCTACCTCTTTCAGACACAGAAACCACTCACTGACCTGTCCTATCAGATTTTTCCCGCTTTTTCCCTCAGCCCTGTAACTGACCCAGAAGGTGAAAGATGTCCATTATTATTATATCCTTTCTAGACGAACCCCTTCATAAAGCACCCAAAGTAATCCTGAGGCAGATTTAAAACTTAGAATAAAAGGTTTATTAGCAGAGAGGAGATGGGGAAAGGGAGGTAAATAACTTGGAGGAAAAAAATGGATTAGGCAGAAGAAATCTAGGTACACAAGAGCTTTGGCACAGAGATTCAGTATTTGGTTTTCAGGCACAGGCTTAATAAGTTTGTTCAGTTTCAGTTCTCAGAAAGCTTAGATGTTATTCGGTTATTACTTTGATGTTCATCACTTGGTATACTTATATTTCAGATGGTACCAGGTAATAGATATTACCCTCAAGGTCCAACACATGCGTGTGCATATAGCCAGTGCCCTCACAAGCCTCACCCTGTAAGAAACCCCTAAAATAAATCATAAATAACTCTCTCTGGAGGAAAATAAAGCAAAACCCCCAAAACTAAACTAATGGTCCTAGAGACTCTTCTTTCCTCTTCCCGGAAGATCTATCCATCATTTGTTATATAAATGCCTGGGCCCTCAATAATCCTCTACAAGTTCACTCAGTCTGAGTATTGACTTGTGTTTAACTACAGCACACCAGCAGTCACACAGTAGAGCAAGCAAGATTCACACCACTGATTGCAACTATTCTCCTCAAATATAATATGTTTTAATGTACAGTTAAAGCTAGTAGCTCTTAACTCCAGGAGTTCTAAAAATCCAAAAGGCCCTCAGATAGTTCTTCACAGGGAGATATCCTCCTCCCTCTGTGTGACATCAAGTTGCTTACCAAATCAGAGTGCAGGGTTATCACAACCAATAGGTGACTTCCCTGTTCTAACACCTTTATGCCTCACTCTGAATGCAAACACACTCTATTTTAGAAAGACCTGAACTTATTAAACTCCTGTTTCCTATGCAGACAGTCACATGCCTACACTATTATGTAAAGCTTACAGGATCCTACTATTGAACCTTGAATCAACATAATGGGTTGTGTTAATACATGCTTTGCTTCAGTTCTGTTTTTAGACTTTTGGTTTGGTCTACAACCCTAATACTATTGTCTTGTTTATTGAACATGCCACCCTTTGCTTGTATTGACTCTGTGTAATCCACTTGTGTCCAAATGAGAAAAGTAGACTATAAATAAATGTGTAGATATACTGCGAGTAAACTCTATTATTTGGGAGTAATCCCAAACACGATGTAATCCAAAGAAAGCTTGGTATAAACAGCAGAGGCGTACTGAGGGGAAATGGTGCCCCCCCCTGGGCAGCGGGGCTCCACCCCCCCACCGCTGCTCCCCTTTGCTCCCGGAGCCCGCAGTTTCTTCTGCCCTCCCCTCTGGGGAGGCAGAAGAGACAGACTATGGGGGGGCTTAGGGGGTGTGGTCACACCCCATATCACCGTGGGGGTGTGACCGTGCCTCCCCGAGCCCCTCCCCAGCCTCTCCGGGCGGCCTCCCTTTGCTCCGGGGAGGCAGAAAAGACTGCTGTCTATCGGCCTCTGGCACTTGCTTTTATAGCACTGAGTCCGAAGGGCAGGGCATGGGGAGGGCATGGCCATGCCACCACATGCTTCCCCAGAGGGGAGGGCGGCAGGGGCTGCTGGCTGCCGGCTCCCTGGGAGCCAGGAGCAAGGGGGGCAGCAGGGGGTGCCCTCAACCCTGCCCAGATCAATGATGATATGGGTGGGGGCAAGGGCGCTGGAAGACGACGAGGCAGCAGGACTTCCTGCTGTCTTGCCATCTTCTTCCTGGTCACATGGGGGGCTGATTTTGAGCCCCCCCCACATGACCAGGTTAGTGGCACCTGGGAGCAGAGGGTACCCCTCATCCCTGGGTACATACACCACTGATAAACAGGAATGCCTTTAGGTAGCACTGGGAATTTAACACTCTTAGCATAAGCTGAATGTTTTTGGTTGTTCCACAATTAAAACACTACAGGAGTCTGATATTTCTGTTAGCAGTGGTTTAAATACATGTTATACTGGGAGTTCTGTGAATGGAGTTCTTCATGTTAATGTTACCTTGAAAAATCTGAAGCCAAACTTCAGTATTTCCCCAGTGGTACACATAGCTGCTCCCCAGGGCCATTTCGGATTGGGAAAATGACATAGAGTTTAGGCTTAAACCAGCCTTCCTTTCATGCAGTGATTCTAACTGGAATTGGGTTCTCACATGCCTGTTTTTTTCAAGGAACAAACCCACTGAGAGCTCCACTTACTGAATTCTCAGTACTGCATGTCAGTGAGTCCTCTCAATCGCACTGCCTTTATGGCATTGTAGTTCTAGGGGTTCCCTGTGGAGAAGGAATTATTTGTGCCCTGGTGTTAGTAGGTAGCATAAATATGCCACGAGAAACCTGATGTGGGCAGTAGCCCTTACATGGAAGGCAGGGATAAAAAGTGTTCGTATCCTTACATGCCATTTCTTTAAATGGCATAATAA
The DNA here is from genome assembly GCF_021028975.2 of Sphaerodactylus townsendi. Lineage (NCBI taxonomy): Eukaryota > Metazoa > Chordata > Lepidosauria > Squamata > Sphaerodactylidae > Sphaerodactylus > Sphaerodactylus townsendi. Next base: position 31,738,977 of record NC_059430.1, read on the forward strand.
AGTTGACTTCTGTTTACCATAAGCAAAATAGAAATGAATGCCTATGGGATTGCCCTGAAGGATAGCTTGGCTTACCCTCAGCAATGTTAATAATTCAAAGAAACCTTTTTAATCACACTGTTGTAGGACAGAAATATGGGGTATACATTAGGCTACAGAATGGGAAAGTCACCATCTAGCTTATTATGTCTATCTGTTGATTATATATGCTGCTATGATTATTGTTGCCTTATAGCTTATGACGTTATGATTATTGGTGTTCTTGTTTATAATTCTATGTTTATAATGTTGGGTTTATTGATCCTATGTTTATTGAATGTTTTGTTGCTTGATGTTATGGTTACTGATGTTTGCTGTTGTTGTTCACCTTCGGGGGAGGGCGGTATACAAATCAAATAATACAATACAATACAATACAATACAAAGGCTTCCTTTATATCATGCATTACGTTCCTTTATTATCTTCATGTGACAGCTCCCGAGAGACTACAGACTGTAGGGTGGGGCAGTTGACTGTCTGACATCTTTTATCATTTTTTTCATTGCTGTGTGTCTTCTGAAACACATTTTTTTCCTCCAGAAAATTTCATGCAAAGTCCATTCAAATGGAAAATGCTGTCCAATGTTCACAGCCCTGCTGCTAGGGTATTTTGGTACAATAACTGGGAGAATACTAGAATGTATTTTCTCCTTGAAGTCAATACCCAACGTGCTTTTTGCCTGCCTCCATGAACATGCTAATTTTGTACAGAGCAAAGTAGACAAGACAATGCATAAAAGATATTAACAGATCAGTTAAACAAATAAATATGGATAGTTAATCTAAATTAGTTTGGATACATACACGCAGGAAAAAAAGAGGTTCTTCAGTTAGTAAGAATAAAACCATCAGTATATTTCTACCACTAGTCCAACGCAAAAAACAAATACAAGCAATGCCTAGTAAATAAATTAGACAAATTAGTGTAGAAAAATGTGAATAGGTTAGTAAAACATTTTTAAAAGAATTAATTCAATTAAAATGTACATCAAGTGGGGTTAAAACCAACAATAGATAAATGCACAAATGAAGTTCCTAGTACTGTCCCAATTACATATACAAACCATTAAAACAACCCTAATTCTTAAGCCAATTAAATAGGGCATAAGATCTTATATCATCTAGAGATGTATTAGAAGAACAATAAAACTTCTGCGACCTTCCATAATCTGACACATAATTGCCCCATCTCAATTGTGTAGAACCATTCTGAAATAGGGATTATTATGGGTCTTTTTCAGAAGTATGTGATCATAATTTTGGCTTTTAATAGCTTAATGGCTCATTTCAGAGAACTGAAATACATATACTGTCCTGTTACACAAGTGTTCTGGGCAGGTGACAATGTAGTTAGAGGTTAGGACTGCCGGTACCTAATACTTTACATGCATTATTTGGTTCTTGGCACAGGGACATCAGGGATAGTTGCATGGAACACAGTTCTCTCCCATACATTCCCTTCATTCAGGCAGATTTAAACTGATGGGAAATGGTAATATTGAGAGATATTATGCAGGAAGATGCGCATACTTGCCCAAACTTTCATAGTATTGTGGTATGGCAGATGGTTGTAGAGTAGAGCCATCAGTAGGTCTCTTTTTATCCTATTTCACAGCTCTGTCCTCCCTGAGCATTTCTAGGCAGGTTAACCGAGGGAAGCAGATGTAGCAACTGGGTTCTGAAGAAAACTGAAATGTACTAGAAACACATATTCATTTCCAAACTAAACAAAAAACAAATTTAAAAACTCATTCATTACATCTGTTAGCATAACACCAGTGAACGAATGCCATATGCTTCATCTGTTTCTTGTGTTTTCCCGATTCTTGCCTATAGCCCTGGGATCTTACCCCTTATGTCCCAGCTCGGTCTCTGCGTTCGGCAGAGGCCAATTTGCTGGTTGTTCCTGGCCCCGCTATGATGAGGCTGGCCTCCACTAGGGCCAGGGCCTTTACAGGCCTGGCCCCTGCCTGGTGGAACAGCCACCCTCCATCTGTCTAGACCCTGCGGGACCTTGGTGAGTTTCGCAGGGCCTGTAAGACTGAGCTGTTCCACTGGGCTTTTGGGGGGAATCAACTGCTGAGGGTGCCCCTGGTCCCCTACTCTCCTCCCCTTGTTCTCTGTTTGTTTTAATTATGTGGCCCATTTTAGTGTTCTTAGATGCTGGCTGTATTGCTGTTATTGGTTTTAATAAGGAGACAGGGCTTGTATTATATTTGTACTTGTTTTAACCTTCCCCTGTCTGTATACATTTATTTGTACACTGCCCTGAGCCCTCCGGGGTATAAAAATCTAATAATAAATAAATAAAAATTAAAAAATCCTTTCCTTTATATGAAATGTAGCAACCAGGGTTCTGGTAGAGTCTACAGAAATTTAATTCAAATTGGAGTGAGAGCAAAGACATGATGGCAAGAGACGTTCCCAGTTAAAGCACAAATGACTATAAATACAGAAATGAACATGGGTGACGGCAAATCTGACAAAAAAAAGAATGAAGGCTTTGAAACAAATTGCCCATCCCTAACAATAAATATCCCTCAGAATGTCTAATCCTCAGAATGTCTAATCATTCATTCCATGTTCCTTCCCCCTTCCTCTCTTCGGCACTACCCGTGTCTATCCTTTCCCCTCTCTTCTCTAAGATTTTCTAAGATTCTAAGAGTTCTAAGATTTTTGAGCCAGGAATTCTTGCACCTTTATGCTTATGTTTCTTTGTAAGGTGCCATGTAGGTTGTTAATGTTACATAAATAAGAACCCGCCTGGTGTAAAGAAGAGGATGAGAGTGCGCCCAAGTGCCTATGCTAGGGACGCTCAGGGGCTTTTCAACCTGATGTTTCATTTTCACACTCTGGCCTCTTATCTCCTCTCTTTTAAGGCAGGAAAGGAAGAACCACAGAAGGAGTCAGTAGGGTTGATTCACTGTTTGCATTTTGCGCTCAGCAAACGAATGTGCCAGTCACTTTGGCTGTGTACTGCATGCAATAATTGTGCGCTGGCCTTGGCACAAAGCAGTTATGCTTGTCTAAATCCCAAGTGTCTATTTAAAACATTTACTAGCTGCCTGTCTTCCTTACAGAGCTCAAGGTGGCTTACAGCACAGATAAAACAGATAAAATAAATAAAAAACATAAGACCCAAAATTTAAAACCACAGCTCAGGAAGCATTGCCAGATCAGCCAGCAAAAGCCCAGGTCCCAAACTTTAAGGAAGTTTTACTATAAACTATAAAATAAAATAAATATTTTATCAGTAAAATAGGTATAATTCTATTACTGCTCTCCTGAAAGCTGGATGACTTACTTTGATTCTGAATTGCATAGTGCAACACACTTCACTCCCTCACAGATAGAGGCCCTGCAGGAGGGAGTGCTCAGCCAATAGCTTCTGATAGCCCTGGCACACCCCCACTGTCACACACACACCAGCTTTTCAGGCAAAATCCTGTCAATGCATGCTGCCACCTTTTTGAGGGAAAATGGCACTCTGAGAGACTTTTAACAGTAAAACAAACTAGAATTTATTTACAGGAGGTTTCAGTTTAAAATATACTTTCATGCACTCCTATAAGTCCTTCTGAGTAAACCTTTCCTACATGGTCCTGAACAAGATCCTAAATCACCCACCCTTTACTCCTTCGGGTTTCACACTGGACTGGGACACAGCAAGCTCTGGGATTTTTCTAAATCCACACTTAACTCTGCCAATTATACTAACACACCCTCAGGAACTCTCTGGTCCCAATATCTAGGTGCTGTCTCTTCAGAAACCTTACCAAGCCCTTCGTGTGGCCTGAGGATTGTTCCCGTGAATAGGTTTCCCTCTGTTCTTTCACCAGCACCTGGCCACCTAGCCCAGTGGTGGCGAACCTTTGGCACTCCAGATGTTATGGACTACAATTCCCATCAGCCCCTGCCAGCATGGCCAATTGGCATGGCCACGGACGTAGCCTCTAGTGAAATAAGGATCTTTTTTCCCAGCTTTTGAGAGATTTCTCTGAGAGCTCTAACCACCAAGCCTCTTGACTCTCACTGACACGATCTGTCTCTGTCAGTTGAGCACCCACTGCCTCTTGAGTGACTCAATCTATGTCTCTCTTCTTGACTGTCACAATCTGCATCTGACTCTCTCTGAATCTGACTCGACTTGACTGTCTCTCTCAGGCGAGCACACACCTTTTCTGTTGCTCCTGGATCTCAGCCGGCCAATCAGATGGAGCTCTGGTTAACTCATTGTACTCCTGTTCTGTCTGAACTGCACCTCTTAAATTAACCATTTATACTGTAATCCGTCACACAGACCACTACTAATTCCTTTTGCTGCTGCTGCTGCTGCTGTTTCAATACCTTATATTGACATCCCATTATTTCTAAATTAGCAGTTAATAGTTGATTTTTTTAAACCCAGCAATGGTGGATTCCGCACAACATAAATATAACATTATGGAAGATCTATTTTGGCATTTTGTGTTCCCACAGCATGGGGGGCCACAAGTGTTGCCAGCCAAAATGGACCTTTTTTCCCCACCTGGTGCACAGAGTTCTTGTTAGTTTTACAGTGGCCCCACCATTTTGTTTGCTTCAGCAGTGTCTCCGCGGAGATTCCCCATGGAGATTTCTTCTATTTGCTATTTCACTGAAAAAGTAGATGGTTAAAGTTTATTTAGCCTAGCGATCCTGTGCACATGTCATTTCCCACATTTTTTGTTTTTGTTCTGAGAGGGATGTCTGCAAAGATGCAGTGATTTTTATAGTGAAATAGCAGATGAGCTACAAAAATGTCTGTGAGGAATCTCCACGGAGGATCTGCCACAGCACACAAAATGATGGGCACAAGCGACAGAAACAAGAGTAAGAGGTTTGGATGGGAGAAATAAAGCTTTTCCTGACTCCACCAGGAATTGTCTTCAACTTGGGTTGTGGGGAAACGATCGTTAGTTTAGCCATTTTTTAAAAAACCAGGGTTGAGAGAAATATAATGGGCTGAACTTGTTTTGGGGAAGCGACCTGTGTGACGTTTTTCCCCAAAACTCTTTTCATAGTGTCCTACAGATATTATATTTGTGCTGCGCAAAATCTGAACTACACATTCTTTATGTACAGCTTAGTATTAAAAAGGATGTTACTTGTTATTTAGAAATCTTGCAGTTTGTGACCCCAAAGTAAATTAGAACCTGTGTTTTTTTCTTTACATATTTGTTTATTTTTAAAATGAACAGCCCAATCATGTTTGGCACTATGTATTATACAAAGAAACATCAAATAATTACAAAAATGACCCAAATTCAAACAGGGAGAACAGCTGTTGTTGGGTGCTTAGTGTGGTGTCACCCAAAATATCATGTTGTGTCAGAGGTTCACTATCACTGTCCCAGATTCCCAGCTGAACATATATACACAGACCTGTGTTTTTTTTACTGTGGCAGTTAATTCCTCTTAGAAAAAAACGTATAGTGTTACCTAAACTCTCCTTGGTTCAGAATAGCAGGAACTAATGGGGGCTGTAGTTGACCCACGCGGTCAGCGTAAGAACGAGACGAGACGCGGAGATAACATCTGGTGGAGATCGCCAGCAGCGGGAGACCGGAGGTCCGTGTTCCTAGCGAGTCTCCCGTCTGCCGGTTCCTGGCACCTTTTATTGTTATTCTATCGGGGGCGTGTAGGAGGGAGGACCGGGGGGAGTTCCGGGAGAACGGGAGGCGGGAGGTCGGGAGATCATCATGTGATGCATGATCTCACCTGGCTACGTGCGGAGAGGAGCGTAAGCGTCTGAGCCTAATCCTCACCTGGGGGCAAGACCATTGTCCCTGCGCCCGGTGATTGAGCCAGACAGTTCACGACCCGTGACTCATGGGGGATGAGGAGTGGGGGTGCGGTGCGACCAGAAGGCCGTAGGTCCGTTGGCGTCCCAACGTTCTACTACGGTGCTGCTGGGTCAGCAGTGCATTACTACAGGGGGCTATCCCCACTCCGCACAAAAAAATCAATAAACACCTCGTGTTTTTTCCAAGACCATTGTAAATTCATCCATCACAAGACTCCTCCCTTGAACCTGGAATGCTGAAATGGTGCTCTTTCAGGCACCTGGGACCTGTAGATTTGCTTGGCTCCTGAGTTCAGGTGATTCCCATGGGGAAAATCATCCTGGGATTGGACTGGGGCCATAAATTACAGTACCTTTTGATCCTGGCCTGTCCCTCCCCACGGCAGCCAAGGTCTCGAGTTGAAACCAGGATCAGAGCCTGGGATCAGCTCCACAGCCCTTTTGCTCCTCATTTCCGATTGGGTGTTGCTTTAGGGCGGAAACATGAACAGGTGTTCCCTTTTTGGGTTTTTTCCCATAACAGCTACGTAACTACATCGTCACAATGCGGGGAAAATGTTGCAACTTCGTAGACAAGAACACCACACAAATGTGTGCCTATTAGTTGCATGGTTGTGGCTTCGTATGCAAGAATAATTTTTTTAAAAAAAGGCACGTTCCTGCCCGCCCTGAGTCTTCTGTTCTGTGCATTCCTAGGCCACTGTGCTGTGATTGGTTGACAGCACAAATGGAGACTCAGGGTGGGAAAACGATTCCCCACAATACTGGGTTCATCCCAGGATTGCCAGAAATATGTATATTCCTGGCGGTTTCTGAAAATCCCTGGATGAGGGGGGTATCGCAGGGCAGGGCCGGGACTGAGCCGAATTTGACACAGGAGTCATGGGGAGTTCTCCGTTGTCCTCGAACACCTACCGGGTCTATCCCACATTATTTCCCTCATGGGGAACTGCCCTTCTTTGTAGTGTATATCTTAGGGTTGATGTCACTGTGTTATTTTTGAACATGCTAATAATTGCATCCAAAGTCCAAGGAGCCTTCTTCGAGTGAGAACACTCTGAGAGATAGTTACTTTACAGAGCCACTGTCAAAGTTGCTTGCAAAACACGTAGGGATCTCCAAGTGAGATACAATTTTAAAAAATTTCCCCACTGAGCTAACATTTTTTCTTCTCTTTCTTGGGTTTTTTAAAAAAGAAAAACCAGAGATAATTGCACTTTCCAGGCCTACAATTATGAATATTTGCATTTTACAAAATGATTAGTCTTCACTGTCTGCCATTAATTATTTACAAATTAAGTAGTTATTCAGATAATGGAAATGAGGGCAGCATTAGCCATATGCAGCATTAGTGTTCTTCTGGAGGTGCGGACAAGGAACGAGGAAAGCAGAGCCAGGGCTGGAATAAAAGTGTTTGTTCCTGTAATAGGCCGTTTCTGCACAACACAATTATACCAGGTGACAATCGGTATCTTACCATGCAGGTCTATTTTATCCCGCTTTCTCCCTTCGCATGGCTGCCCGTTTCTGTGAAAGAATCAAGTGAGAAGATACTCCAGCTTGTTTCGCACGAGCCCTGGTCTTTTGCATTTTCACCGCAAGTGTATCCATGCATGCGTAAACCCGCTTTAGGACTGGGAACCGTGCGAAACACTTGACAAAACTGGGATATTTCCCTTGCTCAACCCGGGATATTTGGACCATGCAGAAATGACCTCAGGCTTCCTTTCAATAAGGAAGGGGGACTATGCCAAAGGCTTAATGGGCGAGCTGAGCTTTAAGAGGGCCTAACTACATTACACTGTTTCTGGGCCTGTCCCACATCCACCCTGGGCCCTGTAAGAACAGATGCATGCTGGGAGTTCCATGTTGAATTTTAATTCTGAGGTGTACAGGGAAACTTGCATGTGCTGTTTCTCTAATAGGCAAGCAGTGGCTCCCTGCAACAGTTTCAGGTCAGAAAAATTATGCAGATAGAAGGCTTAAGGTAAAACAGTTAAGTCTTAAGCAGTATCAAACTGTACATTCTACTGTAATTTCCCAATCTCATCCTCCCAAATTAATCCTGGGATCACTACAAACAATTTCTTGATAATCCTTGGAAGAATTGCACATTTTAACAGTTTAAGATAATGGGCAAATACTTTTAACTGAGCTTTTCAAACTGTAAAATTTGGGAGGGGAGATATTCCCCCAACACTCTCCTCCTGTCAGCCTCCATATACTCAGCTTTATTTGTTTCCTTCTTTCTTTCCCACTCACCTCCAGCCTTTTCTATCTGCCCATCCCCCATTTTCAGTTATACTTACTGTTTAATTTATACTCATTCAGTTATATGCGGATTAGTCAGATCCACCTGTATAATCTGCATATGAAAAAAAATTTTTTTTGTTCATTCTCTTTGTGATTTTGAACTGTGCATGTGTCACAATAGGCATTTTCTTAGAAGAGGCTTTAGCTCATGCATGTGAAAAGGAGATGAACTGCTTTCTAAGGCCCCTTCCACACACGCAAAATAATGCGTTTTCAAACCACTTTCACAACTTTGCAAGTGGATTTTGCTATACCGCACAGCTTCAAAGAGCACTGAAAGCAGTTTGAAAGTGCATTATTCTGCATGTGCGGAATGAGCCTAAGATGACAACTGTTACCTACAAATATTTGTAGGGATTTGTATTAAAACTGTAACTAACCCATTGGTTTGACTTAGCATAAGGCATAATACTTTCATAGTATATCCATAGTATTTCCGTTAGTATTTAGTGGCTGACTCGATTCTTGTTAGGATTCGTATGGTCATAGTATTCAAATTAACCCGAAAGCAGAATACTCCTTTTGATCTCAGCACATATTTTTCCCTGAACTGGCTCATCCTATCTTAGGATACAAAATGGACTGTTTTTTGCAGAGATGTCCATTTTAGCTCAAAAGCAAGGAAACAATTCAACCTGACCCGGCCTTTGCAAAAACAAAAAGGGGGAAAGTGTCACGATCAGCCTCTTGTTTGATCCTGCCATGTTCCACCTCCTGGGCAAGATCTGGGAACCTTTGTGCTCAGCCCCCCCTTCCAGCCGCCCAGGACGGCTGGCCCCTTCCACACAGGCAGAATAACACATTCGATCCCTCTCAATGCACTTTGAAGCTGGATTTTACTATATGGAATAGCAAAATCCACTTGCAAACAATTGTGAAAGTGGATTGAAAGTGCATTATTCTGCATGTGCGGAAGGGGCCTTTGAAAAGGCAGGTCTGGTCTGACAGCTAAATATGCTGGAGAGAGGTTTCAGATGATGTGAGAAAATTATGTTTTGTGTCCATCAGAGAAGGACAGCAATCTAACATTGGGAAAATGTGGTTCTTCCTTCTAGTGGAAGCACCAATAATTTGCTTGCCATTCTCATAGGCATTTTTATTTGAGCTCTTCCTTAATGCATCTTGCCAGGCCCTGTGTATTAAGTACATCAAGCGTCTTGATTTATTCAGATCAATGCATTTCAAACTCCGCTCTCTCTCTCTCCCCACCCCCTCCCTCTGCTAAGGATAGCCCTGTTCTATTAATGCCAATCAAGAGACTGTGTTGAGTCTGGCTACTTTGAAATCAAAGATTGCACAAGTTTTGCAGGATACTTGAGTCTTATGCCAATGCAGATTATGTCATCCATGCTCCACTAGAGAGGAAAGGGCTTGAGGAAAGGCATTGTCAGTTATCAAAGAGGGTGTTGAGAATACTGGATTCTTTTTGTGGCATTATTTAGTATATTTGCAGACTTCCTATTTAGAGCCTTCTCAAAATCTGCAGTGTTGCTTCCTCCCTCAATTCGAATCTTTGATGATGGTTGGAGGGAGATGCTTCTAGCATAAATGTAAGAGCATTAATCTGAACGGTGGCAGAAGCATTTGCATCAAAAATGCAAAGTACGTTTTACAGTTGAAAGGACCTTACAGTAGACGAATGGGGAATTAAGCAGTGTGTTACTTAGGCAGATTTTAAAGATGGAGACGACCTCTATAATTTTCAAGGATTAGAACTAGATCTATTTACCCAGCATCACAGGCCTCAACTGAGCTGCCTGTGGCTTTGCTGATAAGAATGCATCATAAAAAGCCTTTCTAAGGCCCCTTCCGCACATGCAGAATAAGGCACTTTCAATCCACTTTCACAATTGTTTGCAAGTGAATTTTGCTATTCAGCACAGCTAGGAAGTGCACTGAAAGTGGATTGAAAGTACATTATTCTGCATGTGCGGAAGGGACCTAAGTCACTGTGTAACCATGGCATAGCTCTACTGTAATCAGAAAAGGAGCTATTTGGTAGATCCTCCCACAACAAATAATATACATTTTGAGGTTCAGACAAACGAATGAAAAATTTATTATCTCAGGGTGCTGTTTTTTAATCCTGGCATTTATTTTTTTAACAATAACAGTTCTATTTTAAGGGCTGCCAACAATTTTGTAAATTAGCTGCGCATTCATACCTGCTGGAACATTTTTTTTCCCATTGTACAGTAATTATCAAGACATCCCAGAGAATTAGAATGGGTGGGGAAAGGTGAAATCTTTGTGGCAGGTCTTTGTGTGATGCCGTTTATCAGACACCATTCAGATCTCTGAAAAGCAGCCCACCATGAGTTTATTCTGATTGTCTGGGAGTGTAGGAACAGAAGCATTGCCAAGTAGCAGATAGACTACAATATACAACTTGAGGGCAGAACTGAGCTTGGAAGTCAGAGAGCTTGAAGGTAGTATGATAAAAGACAACATGCCCGTGGTGGACACATTTACCCTCTCTTCACAAAATCCCGTTTCAGATGAGACATCTACACATTCTGATAGGCCAGCAACCATGTTTAAATCCTTGTTGTCTGCACAGAGCAATGTGCATTTTTTGCATACACATACATGCAAACTCACCATTGGATTTTCCAGGGTTTATAGAGAATCTGGCGGATGGTAACTGACATGAAAATTTTCCATACTGCCTCAATTACATTTCTGGTTGAAAATCTGGAACTGATGTTACCGTGATGCCTGATTCTTTAGGAATTCCTTGAGAATGCCACAACTTGGTGATGTCACTTGTGGGTTTTCAACTGGAAATGATATCATGGTGTTGTGTGATGGCTGTTCTCCTGGTCCTTTTCACTCTTGGTGCTCATCTGAGTAGTGGCAAGAGCAGGAGACAAAGGGCAGGAGGTTGCCCACCAAAATTGGCAACCTGGCCATAGTTCTGGTTTATACATACTGAAACTGTAGACGCATGCAAAGCATGTGTGTCGCCCCTGTTCCAACACGACCACTGTGCATATCAGGAGCATCACTGGTAAGGAATGCTTCTGATACACAAAGTTGTTGAGCTCCTGGCATGTGTGAATATAAGGTCTGAAAAGGGGCAAACTTTTGAATGGTCTTGTAATGTTTTGAAAACCTAGCTTGGGATGAGTTTTTATTTCCACATAAGCCAAAAATGCCAAAGATCACTCATGCTTCTGATGGGTGCTTTATAAAGGCCTAACAAATGTATTGTTTCTTGTATTTTACAGGTCTACCCTACAAAATAATTGTATAAGAAAGCTATTGAGTGCTCTTCCTGCAGAACAATTCCAGTTGACGGAACGCCTCATCCAACTAACCAGCAAGTATTTAGACTTTCTTATTCCAGTATTTTGACTGACTTTGGTTTTGGAGAAGCTGTCACCATGAATTTCTTGCGAAGGCGCTTCTCCGACAGCAGTTTTGTGGCCAACTTGCCAAATGGCTACATGATGGACCTTCAGCGTCCTGACAGTTCCACCAGCAGTCCTGTTTCCCCGGCAACAGAGAGAAGGCAGCAGCCCTTGCAGCCTCTTCCTCCTCTTTCTTCTGGCACCAGCATCTTCAGTTCCATCTCCAGTGCCATGAAGCAGACCACACAAGCAGCAGCTGGACTGACTGAGCCAACAGCAAGCCCCACTCCGGTTGTCCAGCAGAAACCCCAAGTCCTCTTAGTCATTGATGATGCACACACAGATTGGTAAGTATCCCTACTGAAGGAAGGGGCAAATCCAACTTAAGTAGCAACATCCTTGGTGGATCTTACACCAGTGGCTCAAATATACATCCTGAAAATGTGTGCATGTGTGTAAAATGCCGTCCAGTTGTAGCTGACTTATGGCAACCCTGTAGGTTTTTGAAGTCAACAGATGATTTGCCATTGACTTTCTCTGTACAACAACCCTGTCATTTGTTTCTCTCCCATCTAATTACTAACTATGGCTGACCCTTCTTAGTTTCTGGGGTCTGATGAGATCAGGCTAGCCATGGCCATCTAGGTAAAGGCAAATGTATGGCTGTAAGATGTATATGCTGCTTGAGGTTACACACAACTTTCAAAATCATATACCACATTTTACAAAAGTATTGTAATGCCAAATCCATACATGTTATCACAGATACTACATAAGTAAGCTAAGGATGATTTCAGTAATACATAAGTAAACTAAGGATGAGCAGCAGAAGGCCATTGTTTTCACATCCTGCATGTGAGCTCCCAAAGGCACCTGGTGGGCCACTGCGAGTAGCCGAGTGCTGGACTAGATGGACTCTGGTCTGATCCAGCAAGGCTCTTTCTTATGTTCTTATGTTCTTATTTTCTCATTTTATGCTGAAATGAGACATATTACCAAGAGATGAAAATCATGTCACAATTTCAGAGTTCACTCATAAGTCTTCTAATCCTCTGGAGGGTTCAAGCTGAACTTGAAGAGAAGTCCGTGTGTAGTTCCTCTTGTTCCGCGGAATAGCAATTTGATGATTCCTTCCCCTTTCTGTGGACTATTTTCTTTGTAGGCTCATTGGAGGGATGAATGAATTTACAATATCACTTGCGTTGTCACCGTGGGAAATATCACTGGGGCTTTCCCCACTTACCATTTGCGGCACGCTACTCCCAGCGCGCTCCCGGCACGAGTGATTTATGCCACGGGGTTGCGTTTCCCACTGCCCCGCACTCTGCGCGGGGCAGTCAGAAGGTGCAGTTCCTTCAGCGCCAAAAATGACGCGTGCTGAAGGGGTGGGAGAGCGGCAGCGTTGGGGCAGCTGCATGGTTGCCGCCCTTACAAGTGGGGAGCGCCGCTGGACCCCGCGCTACTTTCCCGGAGTAACACGCAGCAAATGGTAAGTGGGGAAAGCCCCACCATGTGTATCTCAACTAATGTTTTTTGAGATGATTCCTATCAATACAAATACAGTTCCTGTAAAAATAATTTAAACACATCAAGTTAAATTGAAAGGTTGGTTTCTGCTAATGGAAAGGCACATATGTCAGCAGAATGGAGTTCCCTGGCTCCTCCCTCCCTCCTTGCCTTCCCTGAAACGCTGCTCAGGATGGGACGGTGGACTGGGCATCCTCAAGAATAGCAGGAGAGGGCTCTTCAATAAAAAGGGGGGATTGACAAAAATCTCCAGTTTATGCTGACAGAGGCAGCCCTTAGATCCAATCAAGGGTATTCAATATTAGAAATCAGAATATATCTTAAGTATCAATAGTATAAAAAATAATTAAACCATCAGCAAAAACTGAGCACAGAATATTATTTTAAGAAGCGAGTGCATGGTTACAAGCTGACTCATCTCACCCTTCTGAAACTGGAAGCCCATCCCATTCCCTTTGAAATAAAGAGGGAGTTCTCCATTAAAACTGACCCTTATTTAATGATGCAGCCCAGCCATTCTAAAAACTGACTGACTTTTTGCTTGTTTAAACTTCCAGACTATTTTTCACAGCCCAGGTTCAAATGAATTAATCCCCCCTCCCCTTCTACCAGAAGCCATTCTTGCGAGAAACAGAAATGCAGCTTAGATAAATGTTGACATTATATTTGTGTGAGTCGAAGAGAATGTGTTGTACTTCTATTTCTGCACGTCTTCTATTTCATGCTAAGTCCCACCTGCACCTCTGACTAACCTGTTTCATTTTGACTGTTGCAATTGCACAAGATGAACACAAGGTGTCAGTCTATCATCATTGCTTTTGTCAAATAACTTTCTAAAAAAAGGTTAGCAGGATTGTAGGGGATTGAGAATAGTCCCATACTCTGGGTTTGGAAGTTTTGATTGGTTGATGATGATTGAAAGTACTGTGAGCTAGAAGATCCAGTGATTCAGAATTTCAAATTCATTTCTACATTTTTAAAAATTCTCCATCCTTGTATCCATCCCTGAAACTCTGTGGCTATTTGCAAATGCGGAGATTGCTCATAAACTTCCATACCAATAAGCAAAAGTAGTATAATGCACACACAATATTCAAAATCTACTATTATTTATTTAAAGCATTTATATGTCATCTTTCTGTATAAACAGGGTCTCCAAGGTGAAGCACATCAAAAGCAACATTTCAAATAAGGCATATATAAAATGTCTGAATAATTACATATAGACATACAAACAAATTACATATAGACATGCAAACACACATAACAAGACAGTCAGACAGGAGGATCAATAAGAGTTATTGAGGGCATGCCTCAGAAGACACCGATAAAGGCAGAAAATTTCCTGGGGAGGAAATTTAAAAATTCGGTGCTACTACCAAGAAGGCCTTTTTTGGGGTTGCCAGCCATGCCTTGGATATCAGGGGCACCTGAAGCAGGGCCTCCAATGATGACCTGAGTGGACAGTTAAGTTTATATGTCAGAAGGCTGTTTTCAGGTATTCTGACCCCAAGCCATATAGGGCTTTGAATATCAATACCAATACCTCAAATTGGGCCAGTGTAAATGAAGCAAGACTGGAGCAGTTTGGTCTTCTGATCCACCCTAGTCAGCATTCTGGACCAGAAGAGATGGGCTGCAAGTATAAATAACTCATTGCCCTTCTAGCTCTGTTGCAGTCATTCCCTGCAGCCTTTTCCCTTTGTTTACCTGTCTACTCACTCTCTAGATTTCTTTTTAGCAGATAAATCTGGCAATACCATAATCCTATAGAACTAATACCAAATGTGCAGAGATTATTTTTGTTGTTGTTGTTTCCAAATAGTAATTCACAGGACTGTATTTTAATATGAAAGGGAGTTTCAAAAACAGTTTGTGGCAAGACTTGAGTAACAGCAGTACTCTTAATTTAAAAAAAATCCAAACTCTCATGGGGTGGGTACATGAAGTTCTTGGAACAGAAGATTTCTGAATGATTGTTTTCAAAAGTAATTTCTATGATGCAGCCTCTTTGAAATAGAAAAGGGTTCATTGAAGGTTTTTAAGCCAAGGCTAGATAGCCATCGGACAGCAAGTCTGTGAACTTAGGCAGATCATGAGAGGGAGGGAAGGAAGGAGTCAGTGCTCAGAATTTGTGCCCTTTCTTACATGCCCAGAGCAACGTTTTGGGGTCAGAAAGGAATTTTCCTCCAAACTAGATTGGCCAGGGATCCTGAAGTTGTTTTGCTTTCCTCTGAGTAGGGGTCACTTGTTGTTTTGCTTTCCTCTGAGTAGGGGTCACTTGGGAAGTCAGGGTGGGGAAGATAGTTGTGAATTTCCTGCATTGTGCAGGCAGTTGGACTAGATGACCTTGGAAGTCCCTGCCAACTCTATGTTTCAAAGCAAGGTCCTCAGGGTCTATGGCCTCTTCCGCACTTGAAAATAATGCGTTTTCAAACCACTTTCACAACTGTTTGCAAGTGGATTTTGCCATTCCGCACAGCTTCAAAGAGCACTGAAAGCAGTTTGAAAGTGCATTATTCTGCATGTGCGGAATGAGCCCTTGTTTGGTGAGCCCTTCACCAGTGTAGACAGAAGTGATCCTACAAGGAAGAAGTGAACTTTGCTGGGGTTAGGTAGAATTTTGGTAAACATCTTGACACTTTCCTTCTATGCATCCCTTCATGCTTATGTTGAATAACAGAAACTATCAGTTCATACTGAAGAGAATACATTGTGAGTATACTTTGGAGCCTGCAGGTAAGACAGTAGGGTAAAAGGTTTCATTTTCTGTTTCCTTACTGTGCGTCAAAACAAAAATAGTGAACCACACAGAAGATCGGACTGTCTAACTAGTAAATTCTATGTTCTGTTCTCTCCCCCCCCCCCCCCAACTCCCAGACTTGCGTTTTTTGGAACCAAGGATACCTGTGGTATTGGATGTTTACAAATATGAAAGGGGTGGGTGGGAGGGACAAACTACAGAAGTGCATTCACAGCATGAGGACATGAGGAAATGGAATGGCAGAACTCCATGTTACTGCAAGCCAGCCAAATCTAAGCGCATGACTTCATCCTGAAGGAAAATGTCCCACCTCTGGCAATTTTTTTTTTGCCCAGATCTCTGTTAAGTAAAATCAAGCTCCTGCTGGAGTGAATTTCTCAAACAATTTAGTTCTGCTGTGCACTAATCCCTGTCAGCAGCAAAAAGGCCTCTTCTCTGTCAGCTTGCCTTCCGGCAGCTTCTGTTATGTACCTCTACCTGTGGGGAGAAAGAGCTTAATGAATCAACAGCAAAGACAAACCTTTCCTTTCCCTGCACTTGAACCAGGGTTGCTTCTGCACAAAGCTCTTGTTTTTTTTTTACCCCACTCCCCAAGCTGAAGCTGATTTAATTTTGGCTTACACACAAGATTGCTGGGCTTCCATCAATCTTCTGCATTTATTTACCTCCGTTGCAGTTTTCCCCAAATATGCTTTGGTATGATCTCTCCTGGAACATCAGGGATTTCTGTACCTCCCCCCCCACATCTGGTACCACAT
The DNA here is from genome assembly GCF_021028975.2 of Sphaerodactylus townsendi. Lineage (NCBI taxonomy): Eukaryota > Metazoa > Chordata > Lepidosauria > Squamata > Sphaerodactylidae > Sphaerodactylus > Sphaerodactylus townsendi. The sequence continues at coordinate 31,755,556 of NC_059430.1, forward strand.
CTGGCACTATTTCCTCTCCCCCCCCCCACCATTCCCACCCAGGCTGCCATTGGAATTTTTGCATATATTGATGTAGTGATAAAGCACTATTGGTGGGAGAGCAATAGCGCCAAGTAGGGGAAAGCACAGACTCAATTTCTGTGTAGAAACTGCATTTGCAGGGGAAATCAGAGCAGAATGGAGAATAGTTTCAAGATGAAAGTAACTAAACTGTTAAAAAGTCTTTCAAACAAAACTGTTTTCTAGAGCTCATGGAGCGCAGGGAGTTTAGTGCAGGAGTGGTCAACCTATGACACAGAGGCCATCCATGGTTCAAGTAGCAGGGATTTCTGGCAAGTCTGGACCAGCGGACATGTCTTTTAGACCAGCCAGGTACACAGCAAATTACTCATGGTATTGCATAATGGTGACTAGGAAGGACCAGGGAGTGAATCCATTATAAATGGAATGGAAATAGCTTTGTTCTGTAGTAGGCTTGTGAACTACCAGGTAGAGGCTGGAGAACTCCTGGGATTACAAATGATCTCCAGGCAACAGAAACCAGTTCACCTGGAGAAAATGTCTGCTTTGGAAGGTGTACTCTATAGCATTACACTCCACTGAAGTTCCTCCCTTCCCAAAACCCAGCCTCCCCAGGCTCCACCCCCAAAATGTCCAGGCGTTTCCCAAATCGGAACTGGCAACCCCATTCTGTACCTATGTGCCTTTGTCAGAATCACTATCCACTATTTCTAAGAAATGATAATACAAGACCTTTGGGGTGCCGCCTAACAGCCCTTAGCTCATGAACTACCCCAGTTCCAACTGGAACAGACTGCTGTAAACAAAGGAAAAGGAAGGGCACTGAGTCAGCAGCACTGCTGGCAACTGATCACTGGTCCTTGTACAGGAAGCGAATCCTGGTTTTATAAATAGCTCCCCTCGCAGCAAAGCTGAGATCTGAGTTTCCACCAAACATCATTTCCATTTAAAGTCCCAGGCAAAATTGAAGGATCCTGGTTGGGCAAAAAAATATTTGAGGCATGCTTTCAAGGGATTTTCGATAAGGTTGGTAGAATTTTCCCAGGAGCGAAGCAGAATTTAAGTTGGCCCTGAATTCTACTCAGAGGACCAATCAGTCAGATCAAGGTTTCCCAGACCTGACTCATTTTCCCCAAAGTCACTCAGTAGCTTTAGAGAACAGCATTGTAAAGATCCAGAGCATGATGCGCCGAGAAGGGTTCCTATGTCTTTTCCTCTTGCCATTTGCCCAAGGAGAAATGGGAGGGGGAATTATTTGCCCCCTTTGAAGTTGCCTGCGCATGTTCCAGTGCAAATCTGGAGGTTCCTGTACCCATGAGCAAATTTCTGTGGATTTTCAAGGAGAGCTCAGTGAATTTCTTGCAGGGTGGGCAAGAAAGGGAGTCACACTTCCATGGCTTGGATTTATATCCCTGATCCTATGAATTACAAGCATTTGGATGGGAGACTTCCAAGGAATATCAGGGTTGTGACACAGAGACAGAAAGTAGCAAAGAAAATGGCACATTGGAACAACTCTGGTCTTGACAACCCCAGCAGGAGTCACCATAAGTCAGATGTGACTTGATGGCTAAAAAAAATAATGAATGACATGTTGTGTGCACTGGTTCATGGAACTTCCTGGAACCAAACAGGTAAGAAGTTTTCTGTGCAAGTAGAGTGGAACTTTTCAGAACTGACCAGGATGCAGTCAATGTAACTTTGTGCGCACAGCTAGGAGTTTGGCTGTTGTTTATATCTATAGATGCTATTTGGATTCAGCTGTGTCTGAGATGAATTCTCACATTGGTTACAGTCTCAAAACCTCATTGTGATGAGGGAGGAGGTCAATGTCCCACCTCTCCTGCACTTCTTAGCTCAGTAAGGTTCTTAAAAGGGGAGAAGGTTAACAGCTGCATATCCCAGATGGCCACATTTGGATTGGTCTAAACAGAGAAGGCAAAAATTGCAAACAGCACACATTTTTTCCCACAATAGTTACATGCTAATCAGGCTGTGAAGACTCACAGAAAGATCATGTAACCCTGGGAGACAGAAGGAGATAGCTGATGAAATCCACTAAATGTGAAATGATATGTTTGGAAAAGTTGTGCTCCCTTAGTTATTGCCGCATGGAAGGAAAAATGTCTTGGAATGCTTATAAAATAGCGGCCTGTCTGCCAAAAACCAACTTAACATAGAGTGTAGGATATCAGGGCCGTAGCGAGGGGAAAGTGCACCTGAAGCACACATGCGCCCTGTGCCTCTGCCATGCTCCCGCCCACCCCGACCCGGAATGCCCCCACCACGCCCCCGCACTGGGGCACGCCCGGTGCGTCACACCCCCTCCTATCCCCTTGACACTACGCCACTGTAGGATATCCACTATTTTGTACCAGGTGAGCATCTTCCTCAAATATTAGCCCATGTTGAAGCAAGAGGAGTGTCTCTTGGTCAGTGTCCACTACATGTAGGAAGAGTCAGCAGTAGCTGGTTTGCATTTTCATGCAAGCCAAAAAAGAACATAGATTTGAGATCTCTTTTAGCATCGTTTATAAATGCTCTTGGAAGACATTTCAGAAGTGAAACTGAATGTATACAAAAAGCCAATGTTGGTTCTACATTCTTGTTAAAAGCAGACGCAGAGCATAAGCCGAAAAATGCCCTCATGGGAACAGTCCCTCCCCCCTCCCCTTTTAGAACATAAATAAACACCAACTTAGCGGCTGCAATCCTGCACAAAGTTAATGGTTGCAGATGGCCAGAATCACAACAGTATCGCAACTGCACAGCAGGTTGAATGAGAATAAAATTCCTGGATATAATCATTGTAGAGTTCAAATAAGGCTGTCAGAGTGACATGATAAACAGTACACAGCCCACACAACTGCAGTTTTTCACAGCTCTGTTGCTGCCACTTGTATTTATACTTTTATAGTATATACATAAAGCACCTTGGGATCCAATCCCTATGGTGGAAAGGTGACCAAGAAATGTGAAGGATTAGCATTGATACAAAAATAGACATAAGGGGTCTGGAAAATATTCCCTCCTGGGTTATAAATACAGTCATGCGAGTCAAATTTGGGAGCCTTAATTACTTTAACAGAGTCTCCTTAAATGTACTGTGTTTAACCCTATAATGTCTAACTTTGGAATAGTCCAGTGACAGTCTCTCCATTAGACTGATGAAAATAGGTATGCCCATTTTATGCAGCAAGTAAGTGGTTCATAATGCGTTATATTAAGCAAGCACAGAGGGATGCTTGATGCTCTTCCAGAATTTTCTATTATTATGTTCAATTGTTTATTAATGTCCTGCAGTCCAGATATTTTGGGTTAATAATACAATTTTGTTTATCTGTTATTGCATCGTGCAACAATTCTACTTCCCAGATACAAAACCTGAGTACCCAGTAACAAAGTTGTAAACCACTGCCAGACAAAAACACAGAGCTGTTATGGGGATCCCTCAGCTTGGATCCACTGATAAGTTCTACTCCTTGGTCAATGGGACAGAACTTTCCGACTCCTGCTGTAGCCCCAAATGCCTCCCAAAAAAAGCCTTTGGGGAACAGGGAATCCTCTCAAACAGCAAGAGGGAGGAATTGGCAAAAATTGTGCCCTTCCCTTTGCAGATATCTTCCACTGAATCCAAGCATGCAAGTGGAGTTAGTTTCTTTAATAGGTTTAGATTTGGTATACTCCCATAACTGGTGCACAGTGTGATCTAAAAACTCAGTTATTTTTTGTTATTTAGGGTATTTCTGGGCCACCACTTCAAAGTCCTGCTTGAGACAGCTTTCAACTAAAACATCAGGATTGATTCACCATAGAGATTCAGTTTGCTCTCAGCCTCTAGCAGCACCAGGTGACACGAATAACCTATACCTGTTGTGGCCTCCAGGACCCATGCTGCCAGCAGGTGGGGTTAAGAGTGGTGTTTTGCCATGAGTTACGAAATACCTTGAACAGATCCTGCTGGTCTTCTGAACTTCAGCAGAGCAAGAATGCAAATGGATTGAGGACCATCAGAATAGAAGTGGCACCTCGTAGAGGAAGAGATGTGCATGGATCAGTGTTCTAGTAGAGGAAGAGATGTTCATGGATCAATGGAGATTGTGCCCTAGTTCCCCAAGTTCAAATTGCTTTCATGATTCCTAGCCACTTTATTTTTTGGGTCCCACTAGCAATTGACCTCTCATCCTTGGTCCTCTACCAGGCAGCAGTGGGAGAAATTGCCCCCAAAACCATAGAGTTTGGAGGGATTGCTAGAGTATCCCTGGTTAATGTAATATCACTTGTAGTCACAGGACTGGAAGTGATGTTGCAGTGTCATGCAACACTCAGCCCTGTACCCAGAAAGCAACCCTATTGGGAGACTTAGCAGGAAAGGTGAATTAGAGATCAGGAAGCATCTAGGTTCCATGGTCCTTTAGACATCCAGTAACTCTTGTTATATGGTTGAGTTTGCGGGGTACTGGCATCACCAAGGATTTCTACTGCAATACAACTTTGCAATGGCTTGGCCATGGTACATAATATTTGTTTACTTAATTTATACCCTGCCTGTATGCAAAATCTCTAAGCAGGTACAACATTAAAACATCCCCATGTATAAAGTAATATTTTTAAAACACTACAAAAATTAAAATCCTAACCCTCTGCCCCCTCAGCATCATAGAGGGTATGCTAGCAGCAGGCAGGGTTGTGGCCGGATCTGACCCCGCAGGGCCAAACGGGCAGCAAGCACAAACATGGTCAGGTCACAATGGGTCAAGGCAGGCAGCAGGCAAGGCATAGGCAGGTCACAAAACAATAGGGCAAGGCAGGCAGCAGGCAAGGCGTAGTCACATCATAGTCCAGTAGATCAAGGCATGAGAGAACTGAGAAGCATCTTGAAAATCAACGAAGAACCAGGCACACAGCGGCAACAGGTAACATACTTGTTGCACCCAGGCAGAAGCAAGCTCACAGCAAGGCTTATATAGAGAGCCTTGTTCAAGGGGCTGGGATTCTGCAAGGTGTTAATCCTCATCAGATGCAGAGACTTCTAATCTCCCATATCTTGCGGCCAAATGAGCACTCCTTCTTGCTTCTGCAGTAGCAGCCTCTGCTTCTGCCTCCTATGCACAGCTGGCTCATCACTGGGTTTCCTAGGTGGCGAACCTATGGCACTCCAGATGTTCATGGACTACAATTCCCATCAGCCCCTGCCAGCATGGCCAATGGGCCATGCTGGCAGGGGCTGATGGGAACTGTAGTCCATGAACATCTGGAGTGCCATAGGTTCGCCACCTCGGCCCTAGGAGGATCTGCAGGCTCCTCCATCTGTCTGTCATCAGGCAAGGAAGGGCTGGGTGTTGGCTCTGCTGCCTGGTCTTCCTCAGGAGCAGCCAACTCAAGCTGCACTGTATCCTCAGGTTCTGCCAGAGTCCTCTGTTTCCTGGTAAGTACCCAGGGGCTTGCCCATGACAGAGGGGGCCTCCAGGGAAACTAACCAAATGGGTGAAGAGGAAAGTCTTTGCCAGGCACCTAAAACCCCAAAAGGCAAACTTCTACCTGGCAAACTTCTGAGGGGAGGTCATTCCAAAGCCTGGGGGCAATCACAGAGAAAGCCCTCCCACAAGTCCCTGCCCCCTGAATCTCATGTGTGTGTGTGGGGGGGGGGTACCTACCACAAGAAAAGCCTCCCCCATGACCTCAGGCCCAGGCAGGTGCATATAAGTGCAGATGTTCCTTTAGGACAGTCCTTTTGTAATGTTGCTCTTGGCAAGAAAGGGGGAAGAGCTTCTCTCAGGCTCTGATCTTAGGATAGCTTCATCAGCATCCTGTATTGAATGCCTTGCGGACATCAATAGATACAGGGTGTGACTTATGGTAGGCAGCAACCCCACTGGCACTCAGGGAACAAGAAGCAAAGATTAGAAGCTGTCTAACTGACAACATAACAGCCAGTAGTTGATCAAATGACTCTCTGATCTCTGGCCTGAGAGTTTTTGAGAATTCAAAAAACTTGCACGCTGTAATGCATTATGTTGATAGGTCTTAATAAAAAAGTATTACGTGGCTTTAGTTGTTTGATTTTGCTGTGGATCAGCATGGCTATGAACTTTTTCGTCTCTTCTTAACAGCGATATGTATCTGACTGCAATTAGATTAAAATTCAAATACCTAATTTAAGCTCATTATCAGACCATTTACACAGTGGTTATAGACCTGAAGACATAGTGGGTCAGAGGCTAAACTGAAACTGTTTCAATGTGAAACACAATCATCCTCCTCCCCACCTCCCCCATTTCAATCTAAGCCTTGAAGTAAGTGCTTAGTATTGCAAGAGGCATAGTCCCAGGAAATGAGTTGCTTCAGTTATAGCAGCACATATCACTTGTACACCTTTTTATAGCTGGAGTGGATTTATAGGGCTAAAGTGGTTCGTGGACACAGGCCATAATGAGAAAACAGGTAGAGCTGCGGAGGAAATCCAGGTTTCCTGAGACCTGTGAGTGAACCTGGGCTGACCTTCAGGAAAATTAGTCTGATTTATTGTTCTTGTGGGCCTTTCATGTTAACCTGTCCCCAAAGATCAACGGATGGCTTCCATAGAAAACAATCTGTAATAAACATTTCCCATGCTCTGAAACAAACTGATACCCCCTATGTGTCTCTCTGGCATGCCACCCAGCTTTTTAAAGAGGGGACTGGCCAAAAATGCACTAATTTGAGCAATATGCAAAATAAAATTGTTGCCCCACAAAACTCTTATTCATGAAGCATCTAGGATTTTGTAGCTGGAATAAATGTTAATATGGGGCAAGTCCTGTGGGAGCGGGGAACCGACCATGAAGGGCTGCTCCTGGAACAATAGACCGGAAAACCATCAATTGTAATACTGGTTTATTTACTGATATGTTTCCTTTTCAGGAAATGTTATTATCTTTGGCTTCCCTTCATGAAACGGGAGAGATAAATGTGAACATGTTTCCTTTCCACACAAAGAATTCTCTCAGCCAGAGATGGGCATTATCCAATCCATGCAAAGTATTTCCATCCACGTTAGCAACGAAAGAAATCAAATTATTGGTCCACTTAGCCTTGAATTCCATATTTTTCCCAGTCTCGGCAACCTGAGATTGCTGAACCAGATATATACAGCATTGAACGTACTGCTGCACTGCGGCCCAATTTCCAAACATGACTTAACGCAGCGCAGAAACAAACAGATAATGACCACACCATTGTAACGAGGAAAAGGCACCACCAATAGCAGTGCTTTGCTAGTCAGCAGTTGGTAACCCTTGCCCAAAATCTGACTCAGTACTAAACAATGGGAATGTCTATTCCACCTTCCTCCTTGCAGCCTTCTGCTCCACTCATTGCCTAGTAGATGCTTTTGCAACCTTCAATTCTGCCCAGACATGAGTCCAAGAAGAGGAACTGAGACTAGAAGACGCTGGCTTTTTTTGCAGAGACACGTTAAAGCATTTTGAGGAAGAAAACAAAACATTTCTTCCAAGGAGTTCCTTATCGTTTTTACCACAAAACGTTTTATTTTCATCCTCAAAACGTTTTAAATGCGTCCTCAAGATCAGCGATTCTTTCCGCTGAAACATTTTCAAAAAGTTTTGACCTGCTGTGCAGTCTCTTTAAGACATTTCCCATGTCTCTTTGTGATCCCTGGACTTTTTCCTTGGTGCCATTTTCTGAGCTCACTCACTCGTGTCACTTCTGGGCTTTTTTATATGGGGGGGGGGGTTTGAAATCTATAAAACATCATTACACGAGCTATGGTGAATTGCACTATGAAACATAGAAGCATTGAGTCTAGGGCCCCTTCCGCACACGCACAATAATGTGTTTTCAAACCACTTTTACAACTGTTTGCAAGTGGATTTTGCTATTCCACACAGCTTCAAAGAGCACTGAAAGCAGATTGAAAGTGCATTATTCTGCATGTGCGAAATGAGCCTATGAAAAAAAATTAAAGGAGAAATCACAAAATGGCAACCAGGAAGCATTTTGAGGTGAGCGAGTGCGGATAAATGGGGGGATGGAAAATGTTTTGCAAATGTTTTCAGAGACATGTGAGGGAAAAGCCACTGTTCTGCAGTAATTCCTGTCCTACCTCGAAAATTAGTTTCGGACTGTGGTTTGGGGGATTGTTGCTCTGCATCTTGGCCTTATCTTTGTATCATCTTGTTCCCAATGCTTTTCAACATCTATGTAAAGCCGTTGAGAGAGACTTGCTGGAAATTTGGGCTGCTGCCACCAATATTCAGATGATACTCAGTTCTGTCTGGCACTATCAGCATATCCCAGGGATGCTATAGAAACTAGGAACAGGTGCCAGGAAACAAGCCTAAACTTAATCCCAACAAAACAAAACAGAGGTGCTATGGCTAAGAGATTTCAACCTGAAGCCCTCCTCCTCAAAATCTGACTCTCATTTCCAAATCCTGAGCTCTTACAACTCTGGACGTTTCCCCACTTACCTTGGTCCAAAGGTGCGTTTCCCCACTTACCTTGGTCCCAGGCACGCGTCCAGGCTTCCCTGTGCTCTGCGCGGGGTCATCAAAAGGCACTATTTCAAAAGGTGCCAGGAATGACGCGTGCTAAGGGGGCGTGACAGCGGCAGCGTCGGGGCGACTGCATTGTCGCCGCCCCTGTAGTGGGGAGTTCTGGGGGACCCTGCACTACTTGAGGAGAGTAGCGTGCGGCTTAAGGTAAGTGGGAAAATGCCCAGAGCTGTTGCCATGTAGCTGTTGAAAAAAAGCACAGTGAAGATACAGTTTGGTGGGTAGTTTCCGAACTCACCAATTTCTGGTGTGATTAGCTTCCACTGGCAAGAATTGAAACTTGCTGTGTGGCATGTTCTTGGGAAGCCATGCTGAGAATGTCATGTATCCTGAAGACCTTTGTCAGCCCTGCTTCCTTGTTTATATGCCTTTCCTCGGCCATTAGAGATGAAAGCTGGAGGAAAGAAAGCAAAGGAAACAAGAGAATGATGTATAGAGAAGGCCAAGTACAGCAGGCGGTACTGTGACATGATCCACAAGTGGTCGATTTATAAGCCGTGCCAGAAACAATACTTTGTGTTACTTCTCAGCTGTGCTTTTAGGGTCCAAACAACTAGTCTGGATATGATACTTAGATTTTTAAGGGTGGGAAATGTACAGTGTATTTTAGTCTTCCACTAATTTATATGTATACACATAGAGGCAGTTAAGGTTTCCCTACAAGCCTGAAGCTCAGAGTGTTTCCAATTCAGAGCAAGAGAGCACTGAAACTTCTTTTGCTACTTACTATAATTTCTGCCTCAGTGGGTCACAGGGTTGCCAGGTTGGAAAAAAACTGGGAGATTCTCGGGTGGAACCTGAGGAGGATAGTGTTTGGGGAGAGAAGGGACTTCCAAAGCAGCCATTTTATCCATGGCCCCTTCCACATGGGCGTTTCATGGCGGCCTGGGGATGGCAAAAACGCCGTCCCCAGGCCACCATTCGCACAGGGGCGCAGCTGCATCGCAGCCGCGCCACCCTCGCGCCGCCCAACTGGCGCCAAGCCGGCATTTCCCGAGTGTGCTGGGAAGCGCACTTTTGCGGGAACACCGGCTTCAAGCCGCTGCAGTGCGAATGGCAGCAGCTTCACGGCGCCTCCCCCCCCCCCCACTCCCTCCCGGCACTTACCTTGTCCCCAGGCCTCTGGCGCGTCGCCGAGGCCTGGGGACATGCCCCCCTGCCCTGCAACACAGGAGCAGGCGCGCAGGGCCGGGGGGGCGTGTCCTCAGGCCTCGGCGACGTGCTGGAGGCCCAGGGACATGCCGGGTCGGCCAGGTGACAGTGCTCTGCGGCGCCGTCGTCCCGGCTCTTTCTGGGACCGTTCATGCGAACGGTCCCAGCGTCGTCGGGTCGGCGTCGAGTATGCCGACCCGACCGCTTCCGCCTCTGTGCGGAAGCGGCCCAAGTGAACTGATCTCTGTGTTGCTTGGAGGTCAGTTGTAATAGTGAGAAATCTATGGCTACCACCCGGAGGTTGGCAACACATTCCACAGTGCCAGGTAGTATGCAGAGGTGGGATCCAGCAGGTTCTCACAGGTTCCCGAGAGTAGGTTACTAATTATTTGTGTGTGCCGAGAGGGGGTTACTAATTGGTGATTTTGCCACGTGATTTTTGCCTTAGTTACGCCCCTCCTCTCAGCAGTAGTGCACAGAACTTGAAGCAGTCTAGTGGCAGCCTGTGCCCACGTGCATTCGGTTCTCACCCAAGGACCGGCGCAGTGGCTGCGTCCTTGCCATAGCCCCACCCAGGAATGCCCCGCCCCCAGAATGCCCAGCCACGCCCCTGTCATGCCCAGCTCCATTGGTGCTACGCCACAGTTTGAATCCCACCACCATGGGAACCTGTTACTAAAATTTTTGGATCCCACCACTGCTTGTATGTGTACTGACCACAACCATAAAGCACAACTTAATTACAAGGCTTTTATGGCCTTCATCAGACTACTAGCACACTGTCAGGGGTGATTGAGATGCATCTATGTGATTGAGATGCATTCTATGCATCTATGTGATTGAGATGCATTCCTAACTCAATGTAACTGCTTAAAGTTACAAATCAATGTTTCTAAAAGCTTTATGTAATCAGCCTGCTATGTGTTACCACTACCATCTGGAACATTCTTTCCTTGTTCTGTATGGCTTCACACGTTTTGTAGATAGCTAGGCTTTTCCTGACACCCTGGTCCCGTGAGAAATAGAGTTGCATCCATTATCTCGTGGGGGCAGGGAGCCAGGTGGCTCTCTCTTAGAATCTGCTGGTGACCTTGGGGTGCCTCAGCTCCAGGGACTGTTTTCACAGCTTCTTGGGAAAGTGGGGAGGGAGACTTGAATGGGATAAAGGGGATGGCAAAGGCCAGGTTCGTCAGAACTGGCTTTGCCAAACTTTGATGCTTTGATGTCTCATCAATAAATACTACTGATCAACACTACGGAGTCCCTTTATTGGCTTAAGGTTTGAGATTTAACACACAGACTAGCACCAAATAAAGAGAAGCGGTACTCAATAGGCCTAACCTGAAGAACCATGTTTGATTCCCCACTTCTCCACATGAAGTCTGCTGGGTGACTTTGGGTTAGTCACAGTTCTCTTGGAACTCTCTCTGCCTCACCTACCTCAAAGGGTGTACATTGTGGGCAGTGAAAGGTTTGTGAGTCACTTTGAGCTTTTACCTTGCAGGTAATGGTTGGGAATAATTGGTTTGTTTGTGGAGAAAGAGGCCTATTCTTGTGTCCAGTTTTGCTAAGACAGCTAAAGTGTTGCAATATAAGGTTTAGGTTATAGAAGAGGCAGTTTGGGAGTTAAATTGGGTGGAAAGGAAATGCTGCTTTTCTTTAGGAAGTAAGGAGGAAATAGATGGGAAGGAAAGATTTGTTTAATTTTTAGTATAGCTGTATAAAGCCATACAGTAAAGATAGTTTAGAACAGTGATGGCGAACCTATGGCACGGGTGCCAGAGGTGGCACTCAGAGCCCTCTCTGTGGGCACGCACAAACAGAGTTCATCATGTGTGTGTGTGGGGGGGGGAATTGCCCACACATCTAAACCTAGCCTGGAGCCGCTGGAGCTCAGATTATTAGCATTAAAACCCTAAAGACCTGCTGAGACTTTTCGCATACATGTGCTGGCAGCACTCTGGTACAGAGAAACCTAAGGAGCAGCAGTGGCATAGGAGGTTAAGAGCTAGTGTATCTAATCTGGAGGGACCGGGTTTGATTCCCAGCTCTGCTGCCTGAGCTGTGGAGGCTTCTCTGGGGAATTCAGATTAGCCTGTACACTCCCACACACGCCAGCTGGGTGACCTTGGGCTAGTCACAGCTTCTCGGAGCTCTCTCAGCCCCACCTACCTCACAGGGTGTTTGTTGTGAGGGGGGAAGGGCAAAGGAGATTGTAATGCCCTTTGAGTCCTCCTGCAGGAGAGAAAGGGGGGGGGATATAAATCAAACTCTTCTCTTCTTCTTCTTCTACCGTGTTTCCCCAAAAATAAGACAGTGTCATATATTAATTTTTGCTCCCAAAAATGTGCTATGTCTTATTTTCAGGGGATGTCTTATTTTTCTGTGTTCTGTTCGTCAGACATGCTTCCAAACAAACTTTAGATTCTCCAGATTAGAATCCACCTGCTCTTAACCACTACACCAGTGATGGCGAACCAGTCTTACTTTTGGGGGATGCCTTATATTTCGCACTTCAGCAAAACCTCTACTATGCCTTATTTTCCGGGGAAACAGGGTAGTTTTGGGGAAGCCGTATAGGTAACCCTGTTAAGCACTGTTAAACCCCACTGATTTTCATGCAAAGAACTAAAGCGCAATCCTTTACCTGGGAGTAAGCTCAGTTTGCTTAATGCAATGTGGCTTGCTTCTGACAGGTAAAACCCTCCTAGAATTAGGTGGTAGATCCTCCCGGATTAGAAGAGTTGCATGGTTGCTTCCCAAAGCCCAAAGCCAAATAGCAACTACCACCAAGCTTACTCCCGAGTAACGCACGCCTCAGAGCCAACCATTTTTCCTAAACTAAAACCTCAGTATTCAGGTTAAATTGCCGTGTTGGCACTTTGCGATTAATAAGTGGGTTTTGGGTTGCAGTTTGGGCACTCGGTCTCGAAAAGGTTCGCCATCACTGGTTTAGAACATTGGTTTTCAAATCTCAGGTCTAATCCGATCTCACTGGAGGTAGGTTTTACAAAGGTACAATAATTGTCTGTAGGGGTAAACCTAAGGTCCCAGTTACAGGCTCTATTAATGGTCCTCAAAAATCTCTTGTTCCAGATGCCTAAGATGCCCATAGGGTTGCCAACCTCCAGGCGGACTTGGAGAACTGGAATTACAACTTCTGTCCAGACTACCCTGTAGGGTTGCCAGCTCTGAGTTAGGATATACCTGGAGATTTGGGGGATGGAGAAGAGATGGACTTCAATGATGTAATGCCATAGAGATCACCTTCCAAAGTAATGGGTTTTCTCCAAGTGAACTGATCTGTGTTGCTTGAAGATCAGAGGTAGTAGTGGGAGATCTTCAGCCACCACCTGGAGGTTGGCAATGCTACTACAGAGTAACATTTCCCTTGCAGAAAATGGCTAACTGGAGGGTGGCTGTATATGACCCTGAGGCAGAGGCGGGGCTACCAGGGGTGGGAGGTGCGCCATGCACCGGGCGCACGGTTTTGGGTCACGTGGGGAGCATAAAATTCCCCCACCCCCTTCCCCAGGCCCCTCCCCCTTCCCCCCGCAGCGCCCCCCACCCCCTTCCCACACTTACCTTAGTTCCTTTCCTTCTCCTAGAACTTTTTCAGGCTGAAAAAAGGCCTGCTCACAGTACAGGCTAAAAATGGCCTGAGGAACTACAGTTCTTAGGAGACCTTGGGGCTCACAAGGTCTCCTGGGAAGTATAGTTCCATCAGGCCATTTTTAAGCCGCAGGGGGGCACTGTGGGGGGCCATGGGGGCGGAAAATATAGACTGCGCACCGGGTGCAGTTTGGCCCAGCTATGCCTCTTGCCCTGAGGTCCCTTCTCTCTCCACTCCCACATCTCCAGGCATTTCACAAACTGGGACTGGAAAACTGGTACGGTACAGAGCAAAAAGAGTACAGAGCAAAAAGAGGCAGCTTCATATTGATGACTTGTAAAAATGTCAGAAATAATACAACCATGCATCTTAAATAGGGTGAGGGTCTCCAATTTCTGACCAGCTCTCCCCTTCCTTTTGCTCTAGAAATGACATGAGTAGCCCATCCAAATTAAACTTTTCCCCATAAAGGCCTGTTATCAGTGAATCAGTTTTTAAAATCATACCTATTTAACCCTCTCTGTCTCTCTCTTCCCCCCCCCCCCCCCCCCCCAGGGCTAAGTATTTTCAAGGAAAGAAGGTGAATGGGGAATCTGAGATCCGCGTGGAACAGGTCAGTGGGCAATGAAAATGTCTGTCAAAAATGGGTGAAGCCGTGCAGTTCAGGCCTGACTTAGCAAATGGCTAAGGGCACCAGCTTGGGGGAGTTTGGAATTAGGAAAGCTTTGTGAGACTAGCTTACATCAGAATCAATTAGGTTTTCTGCTAAGGTAATTTGTTTGCTATGGCCAAGAGTGATTTTCCAGATGCCTGCTGAATCACGCTGCAGATTTTCACACTTCGTTTGGCATTCATGAAAACATGGCATTTCTGAGGAAAAAACTGCTACACTTTAAAAAAAAACACACACCTTCTTCTGAGGCAAGTGTAGCAGGATATGTTAGAAGGAAATGTCCAGATGATTAGCACTTCTGCAGCAGAGTTCCAGTAACCCTGCTTCCTGCCTGTTTTATTGTGTGTGTGCGCCATCATGTCACAGCTGACTTATGGCAACCCCATAGGGCCGTGGTGCTGAACCTTTGGAACTCCAGATGTTATGGACTACAATTCCCATCAGCCCCTGACAGCATGGCCAATTGGCCAATAACATCTGGAGTGCCAAAGGTTCGCCACCACTGCCATAGGGTTTTCAAGGCAAGATATGTTCAAATATGCTTTGCCATTGCCTGCTTCCATGTGGGCTGAGAGAGTTCTGAAAGAACTGTGGCTGGCTCAAGGTCACCCAGCAGGTTTCATGTGGAGAAGTGGGGAATCAAACTTGGTTCTCCAGATTAGAGTCTGCTTCTCTTCACCACTACACCATGCTGACTCTTATATGTTTTATTATCAGTACACCTTCATTTCCAACATGATTTGTTTTTGCTGCTCCACTTTCCATTTTGGAAGAAAAATTCATGAAGATTTTTCAGCCTGACATCACTGTCCCCTTCCTTGCTTGCAGTCTGACCCTGAGCAAATAAAAAAGTAAAGACATTTGGCTACTTCTAGGTTGTAAACAGGCAAGAGGACTGAAGACAGTTGAAGAGGTATGACAAAGACATTGCTGCCCATATACGCTCATTTGATTTTGTAATTTCTGGCCATATAGATGTTGCAATGCTTCCTAAATCTGCAAACCTATTTGCAGAGTTGTGGAGAGCTGATATGCCATAAATAAAGCTCTATTGTTATCACTCTCAACTCTTTCTGGAAAAGTAATCTCTAAGGTCATCCTTGTCTGGTAGTTTCCTGACCTCTCAGCTGGACATATTCATGCAAAATTTGAAATACAGTATGTAGACAGAAGAAGTACACAGAAAAGGCAAAGCCATTTTTCCCCTACTGTGCTGACTGCCTGTGAATATAAGCATTCTGGATTTGAGGGAATCATGTAATCCAGAAATTACAAATTCAAGTTGCCATTAGGGAGTACTGAACAAAGTTGAAAAGAATGTATTACTCCCCCTCCCCAAAGGCTCAATAGTACAAATACTGTTAGATGTAAGGGACGAAAAAGGGGATAACAGGAAAATTCCTTTTTTAAAGTATTGAAATAGAACATATGATCTTATATCGTTTTAGAACTTACTGTTAGCATTCTATAACAAATAGGCCATCCCTGTCTAAAAATAATTATCCTTTACATGTCTTTCTCCAGCTTGCATTGTCATAATAAGAAAAATACATCTCAAATTCTGTATTAAAAAGTTAAAATAGAAAAATGTCCCCAGAAAAATATCCAAAAAGTGCCTGACAGTGTCCATTCAGGCCCTTAAATCAAGATTGAAGTGAATCTAAATAATCTAAACAATTTGTCTCCTCAGCCATTTGATGCTGTGTAGTCACCACCCACTTAAACACCTTGCTCAAGAATGGAATATTAGCCACTGGGCAGTAGTTTTTTAGGTCATTGGGGTCCAGGGATGCCTTCTGAGAGCCAGTGTGGTGTAGTGGTCAAGAGCAGGTTAATCTGGAGAACCGGGTTTGATTCCCCACTCCTCCACCTGAGTGGCAGAGACTTATCTGGTGAAGATGTGTTTTCGCCCTCCTGCATGCCTGCTGGGTGTCCTTGGGCTAGTCACAGTTCTTTGGAACTCTCTCAGCCCCACCTACCTCACAAGGTGTCTGTTGTGGGGAGAGGAAGGGAAGGCAGTTTGTAAGCCACCTTGAGTCTTCTTACAGAGAGAAAGGTGGGGTATAAATCCAAAACTCTTATTCTCTTCTTCTTCCTCTTTACGAGAGGCCTTACAACTGCCATTTTCAAAGCACCTTCTCACAGAGAGGTATTTGTTATCTCCAGTCATGTCCAATATGATACTGTTAGCCATGAGAGGCAAGAGTTAAGACTAGATGTGGCAAACCACACACTTTGAAGTACCTTGTCCACTTTGTTTTCTGGGTCAGCATCCTCTGGGGCAGGAGATAAAAGCCCTTCAAAACCTGTAAAAGCTCCATCTGAAGGCACTGTGCAGATGTGAAAAGTGAACTTATTCACTGCCACAGCACCCAGACATTCAAGACTCCATGGAAGGAAAAGGGGCACCCAGGGCAATTGTATCTGTAGCCTGGGTCATATCTGTATCCCATAGTTCAATCAGGCTGCAACAGGAGTGCCAACCTTGCTGAATATGAAATCCTCAAGAGACATCAGAAATACTCTAGATATACTGGTTTAGGATTACCAACCTCCAGTTGGTCCATCATTGCAAAAAAATAAAGGAGGGGGGGTAGGTGCAGTTTAAGATAGCAAACCAAACCACTCTGCACCTCAGGCTACCAATACTTGTGAAGAAACACATTTTTAAAAACAGAGGGTTTTTCATATAATGTATAACAGCATTCAAAAATACAGATTAACATCAGAAAACTTAAAGATACAGCTCAGCGCTTATAATCAAACTTAAATAACACAGCCAAATGCTTGTAAATATATACAAGGGAACACAGTCACACTTTCAAATGCTTCAGAACTCAAAAATCCAGCAAATAGCTTGCAACTAAGTCAAGGGAATGCAGTCACTCTCATGCAGGCTGATCAAACACCAGTATGGTTTGATCGCTGGGTTTCTTCTCATTGGCCCAGTTACCTGAATATTAGAGAATCACAAAATAAATCAAACAGGAACAATATCACTGTATCAGAAACAAATAATTTTCACATGCAATATAGATATCACTTACATGCGCAAAATCTTGTTTGCAGGAAAACCTTTATATTCATTTTAATATTTGTGCTTCCACTCTCAGAAAAATATTCCCATTAGGCCTATGTATAACCAACCAAACATAACTCATAATACATTAAATATTCTAGTACAGTGATGGCGAACCTTTGGCACTCCAGATGTTATGGACTACAATTCCCATCAGCCCCTGCCAGCATGGCCAATTCCCTGATGGGAATTGTAGTCCATAACATCTGGAGTGCCAAAGGTTCGCCACCACGGTTCTAGTATATGAAAATCTTAATTACTGGGACAGCATAAGGTAGCGTTTCTCTCATGCCCTGCAGAAGGCTTACTTATTTGGCTTGCTGCGATTGCAATTTATCCTATGTGGGACAAACAAGGAAATTGGGCATAAGAATATTAGACCATATTTCCCGCATCTGGAACCAAGTCCTTGAAGCTCCACTTGCACAACACTTCACTGAGAAACAAAATCCTCCAGACTGTCTGAGATTCATGGTCCTTGCTTGTGTGGAAAGGAGTTCAACCTGTACAAATGTGGAACAAAGACTGTTACAACTGGAAGTTCAGTACATATTTGGCCTAAATTCAATGGAACCCTCTGGATTTAACCAGAACATTGAATACTCTGCCTTTTTGTAAAGTGCCACAGGTGCAATGGACTAATTAGGAGCACCTGTATTAAGGAGTCACAGATCGTTGGAGCTGCATTCTCCATTGAAGACTGTTGCAGGGCATGAGAGACATGCTGCCTTATTCAGGAGACATTTTTTTTAAAAAAAGAAATGTTACATAGTCTTCATACATAACTATTTTGTTAATGCTGTCCTGTTTTATTGTGGTAAAAAAAGAATTACTTTAAAGTGATGAAATAGTTAGTCAATTGTAGTCTGTCCAATTTCACTAAGTCCCCAAAATTACAAAATCTTCAACAGCTAAACTGTTTCATAAGGGTTCCTCTTCTTGAAACCTAATGAGGCTTTTGGCTATTAATGCCAGCACAAATCTCCAGTGTTAACGTTTATAGCCGGCCAGAGCACAACAGCAGATTTCAAACATAATTCCACATGAAGGTTTCCAAGCAGGAATTTAAGTCCTGTTCAGATGACGTTCCCTTGGGATTTCATTCTGACCACTTAATTCTTCTTGTGTTTATTGTCGAAATAAGCCTAATCCAGAATCCTCACGCTGCCCTCATGTTGGACCATAAACACTTAATGAGTGTTTCCCCTGAAAATTGGCTGTAATTAGAACTGCTGCAGCTTCATGGAAATTTTACCTTGAGACAAAACACTCCATCAGAAAAACTAATCGGCATTTTGTGTGTGTTCTTTTGTTAGCAAGTATCCAGCATGGTGTAGTGGTTACGAGTGGTGGACTCCAATCTGGAGAACTGGGTTTGGTTCCCCACTCCTCCATATGAACCCTGCTGGGTGATCTTGGGCCTATCGCAGTTCTCTCAGAACCCTCTCAGCCCCACCTACCTCGCAAGGTGCCTGTTGTGGGCAGAGAAAGGTTATGTGATTGTAAGCCATTTCAACAACAAACAAACAAACAAAGAACCTTTAATGGCATTACAACATTATATACATAGATCCACTTAACCCAATAGAGGGAAGCTAAAATAAATGGACAGGTAGAGAAGGCTGATGTTCAGGATTTGCTCCTAAAGCGTTGTTTTATATACAGGTCCAAAAATTTGGTGACTGCATCATTTACATCACTACTGGAGCTGTCCAACAGAAAGGTGATCTTTTGCAAGTCAGATGCATACTCTTTTTTGAGTAGCAGAGGTGACAGGTGTTTGACTCTAGGTCCTGTGTAAAGTGGACAATAAAGTAGAATATGATCTATAGAGTCTACACAGTTCCCATTGCATATGCATAGCCTTAGGTGGTAAGGGGTTTTAATGTATCTCCCTGTCGATACGGCTGATGGAAGGGCATTTCAACAGGCCAGCATCATTGCTCTACGGAGCCTGGGCACGGTTATCTGGTGCAGGTATCGAGCCCCCTTATTACCAGTGTAGGTGATGCCTAGAGCTAAAGGAGAGCAAGTCCTGGAAGCCTTTTCGAGTAGGGTCTGACGTTCCTGGTCAAACAACCTTCTCCTCAGAAGCTGGAAAGTCTCTTTAGAAGGTAGGATGGCCAGATAATCCAAAGAGTAGCCTAATTTGTTGATTTTTGTTTCTATAATGCCCCACCATTCCGAGTGACAAGCAGTCTTGAGGGCTTTATATGACAAGGAGGCTGCATCACGGTTGAAACAGATGCGCAGCCAATATTTGAGCGTGGCAAGCCATGCTCTTGTCTCTAAGAGATGTTGCCCGGTTTCGAGGCACAGGGTGGCGTAAGGCACGCAGTGAGGCATGCCCAAAAGTTTAAATAAGAAGCGAGATTGTACTCGCTCAGCTGTGTTGGACCAGGAGCCTATCCAAAGTGGGACTCCATATAATAGTTGCTGGGCCACCTTGGTGTTAAAGACTTTTAATGCTGCAGGCACAAATTGATGGCCCTTGTTATAGAAAAAACGTAGGATTGCTGATACACTGACCATGGAGTTTGTAACAGCATGGTCTCTGTGGCTGGCCCAACCCCCTCTATAATGGAGGTGCACTCCTAAATATTTAAAGCATTTGACCTGTTCCAATTCGTGTCTTCCTAGCACCCAACGAGATGGCTTCCAGGATTTTGAAAACACTACAACCTTCGATTTTTGAGAGTTGAGTGTCAGGCCATTGGTTGTACAGTATTCATTGCAGGTTGCTAGGAGTCGCTTCATGCCGATTTTGGTGTACGACAGCAAAACTGCGTCGTCGGCATATAGCAATAGGGGGATTGGAGTAAGCCATTTCGAGACGCCTTAAGGTAGAGAAAAGTGGGGTGTAAAAACCTACTCTTCTAATCCCTACTATTCTTTTGTCTTCCTTTACAGGCAGAGTTTTCAGAACTGAACCTGGCTGCTTATGTGTCTGCTGGCTGCACGGTGGACATGCAGGTCATTAGGAATGGGAGTAAGGTGGTCAGGTGAGAACCGTTGCAATTCACTCACATATCGTCGAAGGCTTTCATGGCTGGAATCACTGGGGTGCTGTGTGGTTTCCAGGCTGTATGGCCGTGTTTTAGCAGCATTCTCTCCTGATGTTTCGCCTGCATCTGTGGCTGGCATCTTCAGAGGATCTGATAGTAGGAAAGGAACTCCACTTGCTTTCCTTTCCTACTATCAGATCCTCTGAAGATGCCAGCCACAGATGCAGGAGAAACGTCAGGAGAGAATGCTGCTAGAAACCGCCCATACAGCCCGGAAACCACACAGCACCCCACTCACATATCCTTGATTAGTAGTTCCATCCTAGCAGTCACCACCTTCTAAGTCAGTCTGCTATAAATAAAGAATCACACAAAAAATGGAAAACACAGAACAATCTGTTGTCTGTGTGCCAGACCCATTGGTGTCCATGAACCACTCGAAGCCCATCTTTAGTGGCAATGGCATCCTGGAGCTGTTCCTGACTGTGGTGATTTCCAAAAGCCGCTCCAGGCCTGGCCTTGGGAGCAGTGTCATCCAGGTGCCACTTTGGGCCCAGTGGCATCAAGAAGGCCCAGCAGCAGCTACAGAAGCCTGGAGCCATGCTAGATTCCATGATGGGGGTGGGGGTGCAATTGGAAGGGAGCTATCAACCTCAATGGGTAAGGGGCAGATGGGATTTTCACAGGCTCCCACTTGTCATTCCTACTGGCTGTGACAGTCCATGTGACTTTGTCACTGGCATGATTGTATTTTTGGTGTGATGATGCATTTATAAACAAAATCACATATGTTGCAATAGCCTGTTAGATTAAATGGCATTGTCAGTAAACTAGGAGGAAGACTGTGAGGACAAAGATGAAAACGTCACCGAGAACCCACAGCTTGGGAAACAAGAGGGCACCAGTAAAAAACAATGCCAATATTGTATTGTCGAAGGCTTTCACGGCCGGAATCACTGGGGTGCTGTGTGGTTTCCGGGCTGTATGGCCGTGTTCTAGCAGCATTCTCTCCTGACGTTTCACCTGCATCTGTGGCTCTGTGGCTTCAGATCCTCTGAAGATGCCAGCCACAGATGCAGGCGAAACGTCAGGAGAGAATGCTGCTAGAACACGGCCATACAGCCCGGAAACCACACAGCACCCCAATGCCAATATTTATGCTGAATATTTTCATGGCTGTTGTTCTGTTACAAATGATTTTTGAAGCAAATTGTAGATTAGGCAGATTCTTCAGGAGAAGGATATCTTTGCTTGTTGTGCTGTACATTATGCTCGGCAGAATAGCCTAATCTGTTAGCCAGTCAAAATACTTTTTAAAAATCCATTTCAATCCCAGCAGTCTCACTGAGGTGGAAAGCCGAACTCAAGTTCCTTTACCACAATTATGCAGTGGATCAGGCTGTTAATGAGTGTGTAGATGTGTGTTCAGGATGACATCCATCCATATGTGACCCTGGGCATGTGTTTGATATATATCTGCTCTGACATACTGCTGCAAATGCTGAGCATTTGTTCAACACATGTGTTGAACTGGCCCTTGGGAAACTCAGTATGACCGTCTTGTGTTACCATCCTTGGAGTAATTTTGAGGATACTAGGCGGGGGTGGGGAAGACACAAGAGTGTCACACACTTTGCTCTATCAGCATGAAAGCATGCTTTTAATGGGTCTACTGGAAAGGCTCCCTAATTTCTCTTGCTCTCCTCCATATTATGAGTAAGAAAAAGAATTCCCACCGTATTCAAATCAGTTTGTGAGGAAACAATAACAGATTTGTCGAAGGCTTTCACGGCCGGATTCAACTGGTTGTGGTGAGTTTTCCGGGCAGTGTAGCACTAATCCACCAGACCACAGCCACACAGCCCAGAAAACCCACCACAACCAATAACAGATTTCCATCCAACATTCCACTTTGGGCCCCCATCCACAAATCCTACTATGTCATACAGATATGTCCTATGCTCTTTCTCACTGAAAGATGACCAGAGATGTATGAATTAATCCACCATTTTCTGGCCTTTCTTTGTTCTACAATGCTCCATTTGGGTCCTAGTGCCTTGGGGACAGAACTAGGTAAGCACTAAGACCCAATTGGAACATTCTAGAACAAACAAGGGCCAGGAAATGGTGGATTAATTCATACATCTCCTGTCCTCTTTCAGCGAGAAAGAGTATATACAACATATCCTAAACAAGTTAAGAGAAGAGAGGCAACAAGGGGGAATGTGTGGCCTTGTCTTATTAGCCAAGGCCTGAATGTGTGACATCACCAACATTCATAATTACATACATGGACTTTGGAAATAGGACTTTTGTTTTTTTCTAAAAATGTCCTTTTACCCATGTGGAACTAATCCGTACATTCAATAAACTCATCAGTAAGAGTATGCTTTTAGGTATCAAACTGATGTAACTTGCTTTTGTGCAATCACGGAAAAATATACTTATCCACATGTTTATAAAATGAAATGAGATCTATTAGATAAACTTGCCCAAGGTTTGAAAGTTGAACCTCATAGATGAGAACCATTGGCCTTTACACTGAACTGTTGGAAGCCATGAATAGTTTAGAGAAATCTCTGAAACATACCGGCCCTTTCCGCACAAATCCCCTAAAACATTCCTAAAACATTTTCAGTCCTCCCTTGACAACGATGTATGTCTGCGCTCACCCCCTCGAAATGATTCCTGGCCACCATTAAGTGATTCTCCCTCCTCCCCTTCTTGAGTTCTGTGCTGAATCAGTGCTTTGACGCTTCACAGCCTTATTCTGCATTCTATACTCGTATACTTGATTTTTTGAAGATTAGGCCCTCCTCCCCCCAAAATAAAAAAAAAATAGAAAGGCTGCCAATAAAGAGACAAGTGAGATCAGAAGACGGTGCCATAAAGGAAGTTCAGGGAAGCAGAGAAGCATGGGAAATGTAGCCAATAGATCATAATAGATTTGAAAACATTTCAGCCTCAAGAATCATTTTAAAAAGGGATTCATTTAAAACATTTTGTAGGCTGGAAATAAAATGTTTCGGGGTAAAAACAGTACAGAACTCCATGGGGGAAATGTTTTATTCCCTGTCTCAAAACATTTTAAAAGTTTTGTGTGGAAAGGGCCATTGTTAGAATATTGTCTCTTGGACCTCATTACAGATTGGAATTGAAAGATTAGGAGGTGTCTCTGGAAAAAAAGTAAATACACTCTTCCCCAGCACAGTTTCACAACAGCGCTACGACACTGACCATTCAGACCTAATAGCTTACTTCCCTCTATCATTTTGATCTATAAAAACAACATATAATTGTTTAAATAGTTTGTTCATGTATGTAGTTATAAAAACTGTAACAAAAAGCAATGATCTATTGTTGTACAACCCTGCCTAAATCCTATTTGCTCTAATGCCAGAAAGGGCTTTTCAGTCACCCATTCATCCTATTTTGTATAAAGATTCCTGGCATATAATTTTCCTATGGCATCAAGGAGTGAAATAGGTCTGTAATTAGATGGATCTTTATTTTCACCCTTCTTGTATATTGGTACTATAACAGATGCTGTCTATTCTTTGGGAATCTTGCCAGTTCCATCAATCTGTGTAAATAAATTAGAAAGCTCTGAAGCTCACCATTCTTGAAAGAAAGGTGTCATAACGCTTCATCCGGAAGCCAGTTTTGTTTAAGACATGTTCTGCAACTGCAGATTTTTCAGGATGGTTAAGCCGACAGTGTCTTTCGTGCTCCTTAATACGAGTTTGAATGCTGTGGTTTGTGGTTCCTATGTAGACCTTTCCACAGCTGCAGGGTATGCGATAGACTCCTGCAGAAGTGAGGGGGTCTCTCTTGTCTTATGCTGAGCATAGCATCTGCTATATTTTCCTGGTAGGTTTGAAGATGGTTTGTAGGTTATGTTTCTTCATCAGTTTCCCTATTTGATCAGTGATTCCTTTGATGTATGGTAGAAATATTTTTCCTGTGGTGGGCTGTTTCTCCTCAGTCCTCTGGGTTTCTCTTGGTCTTAAAGCTCTTCTGATTTCTGTTGTGGAGTAGCCATTAGCCTGCAGAGCCCAGTCTAGATGATTGATTTTGTCAGGGAGGAGATGAGGTTCACAAATTCATTTTGCACAATCTGTCAGAGTTGCCCCTTTTCTGTTGTGGATGGTGATTGGAGTTTTTATGTAGATACCGATTTGTTATGTAGATACCACACAGACTGTGCTAGGGGTTCCAAGGAGCCAGTTTTGCTGAGGGATACCTTAAAAAATAATATATACATAAATCAGAACTTCAGGAGCCAGCTATAGCTTCCCATTAAAACTTTTAGTTTAGGAGAAAATCCTAAGAAGTAGACTTTTGAAGAATGAGGGAACTAATGTGGAAAACATTTCTCTTTTAAGAAGTGACATTTAAAAAGAAAAGCAGCATATCTCTCTGCCTATAACTGAATATCCTATGCCAAATCAGACAGCTTGAATTGTAAATTGTATACAGATTTAATGTTTCAAATGATGCAAAAGCTGGCACAGTTCCGATGTTTTTATATAGAAGACTTTCCAGTAAATTTGCAGTTGTCTGTTATTTTTCCATTATGAACTCTGTTTTAGAGTTGAAAGAGTTTGTCTTATGAATCAAATGCTATAGAATCCAATGACAGCAGTGCTATAAAGCCAGGAAAAAAACCCTGTGGCTTTGGCTGTTTCTGCCCAGCCGGCGGCAGCAGCGTCCCACCAGCTTAAATAAAGCCGGTGGGGCATTGGGACTGCTCGCACGGTACCGCGCGGGCAGCCCCGACACCACCGCTGCTTGCAGGGGTGGCTACGCATGGAGCCGCCCAGGGTGTGTGCAAGGGACTTACCTTACCGTCTTGTTCAGCTCAGGGTGGCTGCACAGACACACCCATGCTGTCCTCCGACCCCCATGTGTCAGAGGGCAGTGTGGGCGTGTCTTTGCAGCCGCCCGGAGCTGAACAAGATGGCAAGGTAAGTGCCTTGCACACACTGGAGGGGCCAAAAGCGAAGCCCTCACACCGGTGCTGTTCGCACAGCGCTGGCCTGAAGGCGCCACTTTTCAAAAACCTCGCTAGTGTAGCGAGGTTTAAAGTAGCGCCTTCACACCACTCTGGCATGGCCAGGACAGTGCTTCCGTCCCTAGGACGCTGTTATTTGGCCGTGCGGAAACGGCCTCAGATGGGCTGTACTTAGAACAGTCACCTTGATCTCATAATCTGTAGGCACAATGGCATACCCAATGGCCTGTATCCATATAACTGAAGCATCCTATGACTGGCAGATAGAACAAATGTCTTCTGCTAAAGTAATGAGTACCCAATCATTGAAATCTTATTTTAAAAATACTGCTACCAGGTTGAAAGTGCATGGGCCCTTCCATATATGTGTTGTAGAAACTCCAGGACTTCATCAAATATATAGTTTCACTTGCCAGGGACTCTGTAACTTAATGTGGAACCTCAGGTTATAAAGCTAGAACCTAGCTCCCATCAGCTATGTTGGACTAGGTGTCTTGAAGCATCAAAACAGTCCTTAGGAGTCAAAAGGAAGAGGTATGTATAGTAGAGCCTCTGGCACTGGATAGGCGTAGTGTTAATACTAGAATTACTGTATTCCCTTGCCTGGTCAACAGCACAAAAACTTCTGCTGGTCGTACTACAGGCTGCAAATTCTGGACTTGAAGCGGCTAGCTTCAGAGACCTGGAGCTAGATACCACACGTTTGACTAAGTGGTCCAGATTTAGCTGTGGTTATCTACAGTCGTGGCCATTTTTAGCCAATTCTGGATCCTAATATACATTAGGATGCATATGTCTGCTTTCACACTTTGCATTTTTAAACATATGCATAAAGCCATAGAGCAGTGGTGGCAAATCTTTTGGGCTCAGTGTGTCAAAAATTCACCCCATCCACCTTAAACAAAAGAAAAACAATGCTTTACATATTCATTTAAAACACCCAATCCAATCATGTGTACTGCTATGCATTATATTAAAAAATCAAATAATTCCAAAAATAACTGAAACTCAAACAGGGAGAATAGTTGTTGGTGAACATTGGCGGGTCACCCAAAATGTTGTGGCATGTCACCTTTGACACTCATGTCATAGGTTCACCATAACTGCCATAGAGTCATGTTAGTTGGTTTTGTGATGTCATTAGGGTTGTCAGCCTCAAGTTGGGGCAAATAATTCTTCAAGAATTACATCTCCAGATGGGAGGAAGTAGCATCCCTGGAGGAAATAGCATCTATGGAGGGGGTATTCTATGGCATTACTTCCCTGCCCCCCCAAAAGTACTCTGCCCAGCTTAGACAATGCCCTCAAATCTCCAAGAACTTCCCAAGGTTTTGGCAACCTTGTGATGACCAAAATGCCTTCAAGGATGAATACTGTCTCTTTCCTCAGTTTCTCTATTGTGCAAATGTTTTGTACAATATTCCACAGCTGCAACTGGGGATGGTGGTTGTTGCTGATATGCAAACGCCTACCTACATTGCAACGGTCTGGACTGATAGTGTTATAATACCAGTCATGACACAACTGCTGTGCACCTCATACTTAACATGTATTTGACAACTTGAGTACCCAATCATTGGCCTGCAGCAATCTATATTAAGGTTGAAAAATTATTCTGTTACGCACATTGGTTTGCCTTAAACAGCAAGCATTACCACGTTTTAAAAAACAACGCCCTTAGAGATAGAAAGCTCTCTTCTCTCTTTGTCTTTTGCAGCCTGCTTTGCAATTGCTGCTATTAAACAGCTGTTGGGGTGGGGGTGATCTCTCATTGGGGGTTTGCTTATCTCGTGGATGAATAATGTCCCTCTTTAACTCCTCAGCAGCTGGCGTCCAGCCGATGTGTGAGAAAGATGCTGACAGTTATTGGAAAAACATTTGGAGTGCAGGCAGCTGCCACAAAATCAGAAATGACTATTACCAGACAAGGGTGGGGAAAGATTGGAGAGATTAATATTTTCCATGGCCATTTCACATTCCTTATCAGAAGAAGTTATTGTCTATCAGATCCAGGGTGGGATTTTTGTTTTGGTTTTTTTGTAATTAGTTAAATAGTGGGCGGCAGGAATCTATTTTTGATCATGTACGATACTTATCTTAATTTTCTTCCTTTCATCGTGGCCTTTTACTAAGTCTCACTTTGAGGGGGAAAACAAAGGTTAGCATGTTGGACTCTGATTCTACTCTGTTGAACACATATACAACTCCAGATGACTTTTACTTGACCCTGGGAAATAGGGTTTTTTTTCACTGTTACTTACTGTGAGTTCTTGGTTAGCATTTAATTTTTCCCCCTTAAAGCCTTAGGTCTGCTCTGAGATTAATATGGCTACCCATCGCAATTTATCTCAGTTCAAAGAGGTCCTCCAGCAGTTCAATTCAGACAGGTAGTTGTGGGTACAACATGGACATAATGGGTGCAAACTAGGATGAGACAGCTGGAGCAGTCGTCATCTCTGATGTAGTATTAATGTCACAAAGCCATTGCAGTGTTATGGCTGTGAGTACTTCCCCAGCTAAGATGTTCATCTTGGGTCAGCTATCATCTCTCAGCCTAATTTACCTCACAAGACTCCAGTGAGGATAAAAGGAAAAACTTTGTGTATGCTTCTTTCACTAGGAAGGATGGGATACAAATAACATTATTTCGTTTATTTCCTTAAGGAAAGTGGTCATTTAAGAAACCATCTTTGGCACATTTGAGAGGTGACATTAAAAATCCTTAATTAATTTTTAAAATATGTAAACCATTGGGGAGTCTTGTAGATAGTTTTGTTTTGCCTGATTAGTCCACTCTGCTCATTTTTTAACCCATCCCTTTATATCTTTTACCCGTGGTAATTTTCTTTTGTCTGGTCTTATCTTCGGCTGTGACTTTTATTTAAGAAAATTCCTTTTTGTCAAACTTAATGCCAATATTCAATTTTTGCTACACCTGTTGTTGTTAGTGGAAAACACTTTCTAAACGGCTAATTAGTATGAGACTTGGAGGAAAGCTGACTGGAAAATGGAACAATGGAGACATGCTTATTAAACACTGGGGAGTTACCGGTATTTGGATTCTCATATTTGCTTACCATGTGAATCTCTCTCTCTTCATCATGCTAGTTTCAAGCTAGGAAGGGAGGGGTGGGAAGGGAATTATCCTGGCATTGCCTTATGCTTTGGGCTTCTGAAGCTTGGTATCGCAAGCCTGGAGCAAGAGAAACTGTTCCTGCTGGTGGTCTGTATTTTGGCAATGTCTCCAAAGTTCAACACAGCCAAATATTAGAGTTGGACTAAGAGACCCTTGAGACCCTAAGAACCTCAGCATGATATCAGAGACAACACCCAACCCATCCCCTCTGTCCACATAGGGGCAGGTATAGTGGTTAGAATGCCAGACTAGGATCTGGAAGATCAAGGTTTGAATCCCCATTCTGTTCTGGAAGCTTGCTTGGTGACCTTTGGCCAGTCACACACTGTTAGCCTACCCTACCTCTAAAGGTTTTTGTGTGGATTAAATGGAGGTGCAGAGAACAATATAAGCAGGTCCCCACTGTGAAGAAAAATAGGAATATAAATGAAATAAAATTTGGATCACAATCAAGGCTGTTCTAAATTGCTGGGTATTTAAATGGTTTGAGGATTTTTTTTACAAAAAAAGTTTTCAGTAATCCTCCAGCCAAAGCATTAGAAGAATGACAAGATATGTTTCTCAAAAACAAGTCATGCCAGACTAATCTTATCTCTCTTTTTGTAATAGAATGATAAGCTTGGTAGATGAAGGGAATGCTGTAGAAGTAGCAGAACTTGATTTCAGTGAGACCTTTGAGAAAGGCATTCATGATATCCTTGTGATAAAGCTAGTAAAATGTGGGCTAGACAATGCTACTGTTAGAAGTGACTAGTGGGGTGCCACTGGGTTCTGTCCTGGGCACAGTGCTATTCAATAGTTTTAATCAATGGATGATGGAACAGAGGGCATGCTAATCAAATTTGCAGATGACACCATTCGAAGGGGTAGCTAATATCCCAGAGGATAGGGTCAGAATTCAAAATAACCTTGACAGATTAGAGAGCTAGGCCAAAACTAACAAAGTGAATTTCAACAGAAAGAAACAAGACAGGTGACATCTGGCTTGACTACAGTACATGTGAAAGGGATCTAGGAGTCATAGTAGATGACAAGCTGAACATGAGTCAATAGTGGAATGCAGCAGCTAAGAAAGCCAGTATAATGCTGGTTTTCCTCAATGGGACCATAGTGTCTAGATCAAGGGATGTAATAGTACCACTCTATTCTGCATTAGTAAGACCTCACCTGGAATATTGTGTCCAGTTCTGGGCACCACACAATTCAAGAAGGATATTGACAAGATGGGGCTTATCCAGAATAGAACAACCAAAATGGTAACATGTCTAGAATCCATGCCCTGTTTAGAGAAATGATTTGGGTATGTTTAGTCTAGAGAAGAGAAGGTTAAGGAATGACATGATAGCCATGTTTCAATATTTGAAAGGATGCTAGGTTGAAGAGGGAACAAGGTTGTTTTCTGCTGCTCCAGAGACCAGGGCATGTAATAATAGATTTAAACTATGAGAAAAGAGATTCTGCCTAAACATTAGGAAGAACTTCCTGACAGTTAGGTCTGTTGGACAGTGGAAAATGCTGCCCTGGTGAGTCTCCTTGTTTGGAGGTTTTTCAACACAGGCTGGATGGCCATCTGTCAGGATGCTTTGATTGTGTATTCCTGCATGGCAGGCAATTGGAGTGAATGGCCTTTATTGTCTTTTCCCAACTCTATGGTTCTAATGTTTCTCCTAGACTTAATTATACAGATCAGTGATATGATTGTATTGATGCTGCAATCCAAGGTTTTTAAGCTACAGAGCACATGGCTGAGAAAAATGAAATCCAGTAAGTTCATTTTTATATACAGACCTTGTGTCAACTGCAACCAGGGAACACAACTCAAGATTTGTTCAAATTTCACAACTGTTCTTTTCTATTAGCTCAGACATACCTGAGACTGCACATTCTTGAGGGGATTATTGTACTTTTTAGGTAGCTGAAATCCCCCAAATTGTTGGCTTTATGGCTCAGAGTATTACCTGAGGGGGCCATCAACCCCACACTGATGTGCAAGCCTGTCGCATCGGATTGACTAATTATGCATTTTCCTTCCTTTGCCTTGAGCACCAAGAAAGCACTTCTGCTCCAAAATTTAGTCAAATTTAGTCAAAGCATTCTGGGTCAACTGAGATCGGTGCATGTTGAAACTGAAGCCTAAGGCTAGTCCGAACCACAGCAATCCACCTACCACCTATTTGTGGTACATTCAGTGCTGCGTTCTAAGGCTCTCACTATGTGGGACTATAGTCAGCCATAAGCTGATCTGGTTTGTTCACTGTGCAGACAAAATGTCCATCCTGGAATGCGTTGCAGAATCTTCTGCAGTGCACACTGACTCTGTAGTAGGCAAGCCAAACTTGAAAAGAGTTTCCTGAAGTTGTACAGTCTGGGAAAAAAAACCCCAAACGAGCTTAAAAAACATTTGTGACATAACCAATTAAAATGAAAAACGTGGAGCCTAGTAAACACCCTGCCTACTGAAAGACAGCCCAAGTCTTAAAACTGCTTCAGAAAAACACTTAAGCTGGAGCCTTGGCAAGTCTCCAGGGAGGTGGAATTCAAGGCCTCCAGGGCAGCCTCGGTGAGAACAACTCTCTACATGCCTTTGCTAGATGCAAAGATGACAGCTCAAGGCCTCTTATCAGCCAGATAGTGGGTAATAGAAAGATTATTAATGTTGTCCTCTGGGGTAAAGGGAAACTTCTTTTAACACTGAACATGTGTTTAATAGATGTGTGCATTCAAAATACCATTTATAATCTTTCTATACACAGGTCTTTAAACTGGTCTCTAGCTCCAAGCATTTGGATGCTGGCTTTGTTCTCTGCCAGCCCATTGCAAAAAGTGTCACCAGATCTATCCAAGATTCTCAGAAGGGAACTGCTGGAAAGATGCTTTTCTGTCCATAATTTATTATCGTGAGCTCTTCCTGCATGATCCTGCCAGTAATCAAAATTCTGAAGAAAGTATTTAGAGTCCTGGAAGTCATACCAGGGAAGCCAGTGGAGAATTTTATTTATTGATGTCTTTGATATAATCATGGTTGAAGCCATACTTTAAATTTGAGCAGTTTCCATAATGCACTGGAGATAACGAAGGTAAAATGAAACAAAAGGCTAGGAAAAGGAGAACCTGATTTGCTTTTTAAAAACATATTCTGATCATTATGTCTCCTAGATCCTTCAAGCCTGACTTTGTTCTGATCCGGCAGCACGCTTACAGCATGGCCCTTGGAGAGGACTTCCGCAGCCTTGTCATTGGCCTCCAGTATGGTGGTGTCCACAGTGTCAATTCTTTTTTCTCCATCTACAATTTCTGCAGCAAGCCCTGGGTGGTAAGTGGCCTTCTTCAGGTTCATTCATTATGTCCCATCATCAGAAGATCTATCTGTGGTGAACTGGGGATAGTGACCAGCTCATGGTAGGGGAAGGTGACTCCCTTGTGCACTGGACTTGTTTGCTCTCAAGGATGGCTAAACCTTTATAGCCCACCCTTATTTCCTTCAATACAGACGGCTGCCACCAGCAGGACTCTATTTCTTTCCCAGAAGGGGATCTGCACACTTCTGGATAAAAAAAGAGGGAGGGACAGCCTTATGGCTGGGAACACCCCTCTCCCCAAGTAAGTCAGAAATACCTTTTTATATCCACATGGCCAAAATTGTGGATGGCTTGAGAAAGTTAAAGGGCTACTTTCCTCATGAAATTAACATTTTTTAAAAAAAGGCAAGGGAAGTAATTCAGATAGACTTTCAGTATAGAAACTTTGTAACATATTCCCCTGTAAATCTAACCAAAACACAAGAGGAACAACCAATACAGTGTATTCTTCACTAAATCTGCTGTCCTAAAACTCCTGATCTTTTTCCAGTCCGCCAAATTCTCCTCAGCCAAAGCAACTGTCAGCAACTGCCACAGGTCTGATCTAACTGATGCCTGCCTCCCCCTCATGGGTGGAGAGCCCTCGATGGAATAATTCTGAGTGGGTGCTATCAATCCATCACACTGTCAACTTCATTATTGAAAGCCAGTGCAAAGTAGAAAGGCACTTCAACTAATCAATCATATGAAATGAGACACAAGAGATTTTTGGCCATGCCTGTGTGTGAAGGAGCTCCATATTCAATCATCCAAGTCTTTGTTTGTCTGTCTGTTTGTTTGTTTGTCTGTTTGAAAGTGTTATTCCAGCCACAGAAGATTGCAATGAGTGAGGAGAGGCAGAGTTACACAAGGAGCAGTCAGGGGTCGCTTTATTCTTTGACCAATGGGTACCCATGTCTAGCTTAGGGTATCATGCACATCCCAAACTAGGGGTTCTGGCTTGCCCTCTGTCTAACAGTCCATGTGAACATAATTTCAGATTTGGTAATTGGAGGCAAATAAAACCTTTCTGTTTAAACCTATATTTTATAACATAAGACTTTATATGACGGGTTTTTGAAATTCTGTAATGATAGGATAGATCTGATTTTTCATTAGTAGTTTGACACTTCTTGAGTCTCCTTTCAGAAACAAAAATGAAATTTAATCCACTTATCCCTGCTTCATACTACTAATTATTACAATTAACAAAGAGGCAAGATAGGAAATGTCCATCTTGCGTGAAAACACAGGATGTGCTACATGCTAATGATTGAGCAAATGAACATAGGAAGTTGCCTTCCCTTGAATCAGACCATCAGCCCAACAAGACCAGTCATTTCTACTTAAGCCGACAGCAGGTCTCCAGGGTCTCTGGCAGAGGTTTTTCATACCACCTACTACTTAATCTTTCAAACTGGAGATACTGGGGATTGAACCCGGGACCTTCTGGTGCTCTACCACTAAGCCACAGCCCCAGGGACCAAATCTGGGATTTTTGTAGACAAAGAACATGCTGTACCACGGGGTCATAGCTGTCTGCAGTTTGCATTCCAGCATCTTAAACTGATTATATGCTTTATACCACCAGATCAGGCCACTGGTCCATTTAGCTCAGCATTGTCTGCTCTGCCTGGCAGCAGTGTAGAGAACTGTTTTCCAGTTCTTGCTGCCTGAGCTCCATTAACCAGAACTGAACACAGCAGACTGCACTATATTAAATCAGACCACTGGTCTGACAAGGTCAGAATTCCACATTCTGACTGGCAGCAGCTTTCCAGGATTTCAGGCAGAGGTCTTTCACACCATCTCCTACCTGATTTTTTTACCTGGAGATGCCAGAGACACAGTCTGGGGTCTTCAGCATTTACTGTCAACATTGTACCACTGAGCCACAGCCCCTCCCCGGGGACTGCACCTGGGACTTTCTGTAGCCAAGAACATGCTCTACCATGGAGTCATAGCTGCTCCATTCCCCAGTCCCCAATGAAGTTGACTGATGCATGGAATTCGATTGCCCAGAGGAGCTCAAGTGAACTTGTTAGTAAGTCTTGCCTTTCTCTCTTGAATAAAATCAGAGTTCAGATTGGCATTTGGCAATAATATTCAGTTTTATTTAATTAGTTGTGGGATGGTTATGCATTTCAGCTGTGACTTACATTGCTGAGATCATCCCTGGCAGAGAATACAGATTTTTTACTATGGTAAACCGTTTAGAAATTAAGAAAGCAAAACCTTGGGAATTAATATTACTAGGCTACATAAGGCGTTTTCAGTCATTTTGATTTGGGCATTATTACTGCATGAACCAGGAGAGCTCACAGTATGCAGTGTATGACAGCCATTTGTTTGACTAGGACAATGTACTTATTTTCCAGCTTCCAGCATATGATTATGCTAAGGTGCTTATATATGACGCATCCACATTCTGTAAAAGGCCAGTGACTGGGATGCAGAAAGGGGATGAGACAACTATAGCAGAGCTGGATTGGCATGCAGAGCTCTGCTAAATGTCGATTCCTGCTCTGAATCTCTAGGGACAGCTTTAAAAAGTAAATAAATGCATTCAATACAGTTCAATAAAAATGCAATAAATGAATCACGGAAATGAGAACAATTTGGGAATTTGGGAAAAACGGTGAATAGTGGGAAGCGGTAACATAGGGTTTCCAGCTCTGGGTTGGGAAATACCTAGAGATTTGGGGGATCGAACCTGAAGAGGGCAGGGATTGGGGAAGGCCCTCATCTGGGTACAATGCCATGGAATCCATCCTCTAAAGCAACCATTTTCTCAAAGGGAAGTGATCACTATAGTCTGGAGATCAGTTGTAATAGCAGGAGATCTCCACACACATTTTTTGTGGCGGAGTTTAATTGGAGGACTTTTTGAAAGAGAGGCCCATAGATATGTTTCTGGACTACTGAATATGGATAGTCAGGGGGCTGCTGCTGTCACCTGCAGTAGCTGTAGTATGTCTTGTTTTGTTTTTTTGCTGGAGGATATGGGTTGCTATACCTGCAGCAAGTGCAAGTTGGTTGATCTCTTGGAAGAGAAGGTCCAGCAGCTTGAGGCACAAGTATTGATTCTTCAGACTGTTAAGCAGAATGAGGATTTTCTGGGCAGAGTGGAACAAACAATACTTTGTGGGGAACACACTGGAGATGTCTCTGAGGAGGACAGCGACTCTCAAACACAGTGAGCAATTGGAGGAATGTGAAACATAAAGGTAGAGCAACCAGGGAGCATTCTGTGAGTTTGAAGCTACAGAATAGATTTGAAGTTCTTTCCCTCCTCAGTGACGATAAGGAACAAGCACAGGAGACAGGTTGCAGACAGGTTGCAGTGGTACCATTATAGATTTCATGGGGAAACAGATTATAGATTTCATTATAGATTTTCATGGGGTCATCTGATAGAATGGCCAGAATCCTGTCTCACGTGGTGGTGAGGGCCAACAGCAGGACATAAAGTCCAAAGACTTCACATGATGATACCTCCTGGTATTAGTATGCAAAGTTTTACTGCCTCTGAGTGTGGAGGTTCACTTTAGTCACCATGGCTAGTAAGTGTTGATAGACTTACCCTCCTTGAGGCTGTCTTATCTCCTTTTATAGCCATCTATTATTGTTGCTATTAATTACAGCCTGTGGCATCAAATTCCACATTTTAGTCACTTGTTGAATAAAGAAGTATTGCCTTTTGTCTGTTCTGAATCTACTTATCATTAATTTTGTTGGATGCTCCAAGCTCTTGTATTTGGAAGAGGGAGGAAAAAGTTGTCTCTGTCCCCTCTCTCTTTTTGACATCAAGCTGATTCATGACACAGGGTTTTCTAGACAAGAGACATTCAGGGGTAGCTGGCCATTGTCTGTCTCTATATTGCCATCCTGGTATTCTTTGGTAGTCTCCCAGCCAAATATTGACCAAGGTGAATCCTGCTTAGTTTCTAAGCTCTGAAGAGATCAATACCCTGGGCTATTCTGGTGAGGAATACTCTCTCCACCTTGTGCATAATTTTATAAACTTCTGTCATATCCCCTCTCCTCTCCATCCAGTCATCTCTTTTTTAAACTGAAAAGTCCCATATGACCAGCAGCATCCCCTACCCGACCTAAATGACAGAATTCCCAGATGGGGAACAGTAAAGGGTACACTGAGGGTCTTACTAGAATGGAGGATAAGTTTAGCCACTGTACCTGTTGATGCCAGTGTTTGAGCTGAAGTTTGGACTTTACATAACTTATTTGCATTGTAAATGTCAAAACTTTTCCCCTTGTAGCACTGGGTTGAGAGAACCTCTTTGGTGTATCCCTATCCCACCTCTAGTTACATTCCTTGATCTCACGAGAGTTAGAGGTAGCCCAGAAACTGGTGTTATATGTATGTAAAACCCTTTATGTAAGGGACTAACCTTTTGGTAGGCACACTTCATAAGGCTGAAGGATTCTGTCCTTTTATCTTCTTATTCAAAGGAGATAAATATTCCAAAATTGCAGGCTCTGGTGATTTAGTAACAAGTAAAAGTTTCAGAGGGGTTTTTTTTTAAACGTCTGCAGAGCCCAACACAGAAAATAGGCATCAAAATGTATTTACTATGCCTATGTACTTTATCATAATCCAGTGAGAAAAAAGGTTACAGGAATTTTATTTTCAGCTTCTGAGCTGTCCTGAAGTTTGTTGAAACTGTACCTTCTACAGTTTATGACAATGAGATGTTCATCAGCTGCAATTTCTTCATCACTACACCAGTGTGATGTGGAAATTGCCTCTTCTGGAATTCTCCCTGCCATGTTGTTGCAAAGCATGTAAGGAGTAGTGCGTGACTCAGAATTTGATAACTTCGAGTAAGATAGGAGCAGTTGTATGATTTTTTTTGTCCATGTAAACTTACAGGAGTTCTCTTTGTTTGTCTCCAGTTCTCTCAGCTAATTAAAATCTTCAATTCTCTGGGTCCTGAGAAGTTCCCTCTTGTGGAGCAATCATTCTTTCCAAGCCATAAGCAGATGGTGAGTATCTTTATTTTGTTGGATGATACATGGTATCCTACAGAGGAAGGGACTCTGATTATGTAAGGTAAAGGAAAATTTCTTTCCCTCTTTTGCTTAGTTGAGAGAACCCATGGGAAAACAGGGGTACATGAAATCAATTATTGTGCTACTGACGAAGACATGTGTGTCTTACAAAGGGGAATTTTTGTTCAGATGAAAATGTCTTGATGTAAATGTCTGCGTCTTCAAGATTGCAAAGGAAAATGGGTGTATGGCCATGCCTTTTCACAGATGTGCCCATTTGAACACACTCCTCTGATTTTGCTGATTCATTTGATCAGTTTTGTACGTTCGGAAAGGCATCTTTTTTATCTCATTCATGTGCTTCTCATGGTAGCTGCTAATGTACCAGTCCACATTGCTGCATACTCTGCATAGAAATATCTGAATAAATAAATTAATAAAACACAGAATTCATTGCAGCTGTGCTGACAATCCTAATGGACTGCAGAGAAAAATGTAATATGTGTATAGCAGAGAAAAAAATGTAATATCTACATTTCAGAAATGATCATGGCAAGCACAAGAAGCTGCCTGATCTGTATTCAGGGGGACAGCCAGGTTGGTCTGCAGCAGAAGAACAAGATTTGAAAGGGGCACATAAATGATCAAAGCATAACGGATTCTGCTCCCAATTTTGAAGTACATTTACAAGGTGAAGAGGAAATTGCAATGGCCAGGAATGACAGCAACCCCAAATCTGAATGAGTTAGAGAAATGAATAATAATTTTCATATTTCCCTTCCAACTTGTAGATATTTTAGAGGCAGGCAGCCTCCATGAGATGCCCCCAAAGAGGCTTCTCCGTGGCTTTGGGAAGTCAGAAAGCCTCCCCACTGCCGAGAAGCCTCAATGGGCTGCATCAGACTTATGCCAGTCAAAAGGCTGGCTTGTGTGGTCCGTGGCCTGCCATCATAATGCCAGCAAAGACCAGGAGGCTCCTCCAGCCTGCCCTCACTATGCCAGCAATGGTGGCATTGGGATGCTGATATGGAGCCAGAGCCAAGTTCCAGCATTGGGGGGGCTCTGGTGGCTGCACAATAGTGGGAACCCCCCTCTGCCGGGGTAAGTGCCCCAGGGAGGCAAATCTGCCAGTGTGGCCAGCACACCACTCTTAGAGCAGATCCCCCCCCCCCCCCACACACACACTTTGGATGGGGCTGAAAACCTATGCCACAATCTTATGTGCCCTTGCCAGATTAATGATTTAAATGTATTGTTAACTCATCCTCAAAGGGGTTTGGAGTCAACTAAAAATGAATAAGATTGAGATGCAATCCTAAATGCTTTCACTTGCAATGAGCGGGGCTTACTCTTTCATAAGGATGGGTAGGGTTGCCTTCCAAGAACCTAAGAACTTTATTTCACCCTTCTGTTTTCAACCCAAAATGACCTGCAAGATACTTCTGAAATGAAGTAACGCACAAAAAAGGACAGTGTCTGATAGAAATAAAACATTTTATTGTTTTAGAATAAAAGGGCACTATAAAAAGTGAACATTATTACCTTAAAAGACAATATACATTCAATGGATATAAAATTTATAAATAACAAACAAGGAGGAAAACTGTAAACAGTGCTACAAAACTTAGCAAAAAGTATGTTCCTTCTGTGGAGGATGTTTCTCCCAGACCACTCACAAATGTCCAGAATTGTCAGGATGGTGATAAAGAAGGGCAGATTAAGACCACAGTCCTCTGCACCCTTTTCTGGAACTAAATGTCATCGAGTTCATTGGGGCTGGCTTCTGAATGAAGAGGCATAGCATTGGTTTCCTTTGAAACAGAATCGATTAGCACAAACCAAAACGTTTAGGATCAGCGGAAAGGTTCCAAATGACTTGAACAGGTACGGCTCAGGTTTAAATGCCAAATGCTAAGTTAAGCTTAGTAGCCTTAGTACTGACAGCAAGTATGGTGGGCAGAAGGTTGAATTTGGGTCAGGCATACCTGGGTAGAAGTTGCATTTTTGTCAAGGCAATTTATAAAATGGGAATGACGGCCAAGGTGATTGTGGGAGTAAACAACAGGCTGAAAAGCACTTTACGCCTAAAAAATTAATATATACCCAGTATCTTAATTTTTTAAAGCTGTAAGTACTGAAGATTTTGGAAATGTTCCAAAATAAATGTATTTTGCTGGGGTTTTTCCCCCTTACTATTTTTTCCTCCCTTTGC
Source organism: Sphaerodactylus townsendi (assembly GCF_021028975.2). Taxonomy (NCBI): domain Eukaryota; kingdom Metazoa; phylum Chordata; class Lepidosauria; order Squamata; family Sphaerodactylidae; genus Sphaerodactylus; species Sphaerodactylus townsendi. Next base: position 31,794,367 of record NC_059430.1, read on the forward strand.
ATCCCTTTAGAAGAAAAAAAATTATGTGGCCCCATCCTTATTTATTGTTGGGTGAAGGGTTGCACTGCTCCAAAATAAGTTTAGCGTTCTGCAACACAAAATGCAAAATAAAAATCCTCGTGTTGGAAAGGTGGCCTAATTTTGATTTTTCTGCTACAAAGCACATAGATATATGATAGCCTGCATAAGAACATTTCCACATTATCAGTACTGTGGTGTGCCAGCCACGGTCTTTTCAGGTGGTGGAAATAATAAAACCCCACAGAGCTGCCAGTCAGTAGAAATAGAAATTAAAATCCCAGTCAACAACAGGCTGCTTCCTCTTCTTGCATTTCAGGGGACGATCTGAGGCCAGTTTTATCTTCAGCAATGGGACTCCCCAGGATGATAAGCCAAAGTTTTATATGCCACTGCTGCAGGTGCTAAATGAGGGGGTTCCTCCCATTGCTCCTCCCCCTGCCTGCACTGGCACCACCAATCCATACGTGACTGTACTTAAATGGATAACATCCATCTGTTCCAAAAGTAAAAAAGAACTGGTAGAGAGAATTTTTAAAACTCAAGTCCGAAAGTCATTTTAAGGAGGCTGGAATAGACTAGACCAATTTCAGTAGGAAGGTAGATGTCTGGCAATTTTATTAAGTCATAAGATCTCCAGATTTGTCTGTTGACAGTTCATCAGATCTTTAAAGTTGTGAAGTTATTAATACAGTATTAAGGGATATTGTGATATGCACAGCAGCAGTTTTGAATCCATGCTCTTTATGGCATTCTTGCACAGGACTTTTTAAAAAATTGTATAATGGGAAGATAGCCCTTATAATGGGAAGATAGCCCTTGGTCATGCAGCTGAGAGGAGCATTTGCTGTTGCCAGCACTTGCTGTGTAACTTTCCACTCTCAGTGTTCAGTTAGGCAGCCTTTTCTGTATGAGGTTCTGTCAAGACTTGTGATTGAGCATTAAAGTGGAAGTGTCTGAAGACAAATCCCAGTCATTTCAGTTTTCTTGGGAGTAAGAGGTGCTCTGATCTGGATGGCCGAGGCTAGCCCCATCTCACCAGGTCTTGGACACTAAGCAGGGTCAGCCCTGATTGCTATTTGGTTGGAAGACCACCAAGGAAGTCTAGGGTTATTATAGAGGGGCAGGCTAGGACAAAGCACCTCTGTTCTGTTTTTTTGCCTTGAAAACCCTACAGGGTTGCCATAAGGCAGCTGTGACTAGTCAATTTCATTCCTCTGGCTCTTCTAAAACATTAGTTCAAGATCCCTTTAATCAACAATGGCACTGTGAACATTCCAATAAGACTTGAACGTTCCAGTAAGCCTTGAGCAATGAGCCTCTTTAAGGGGTAAGATCTTCCTTCTGGAAATCCATGCAAAGCTTTGATTGTGTAACTCTAAAACATAGCCAAACATAACTCTAAAACATAACTCTCACTTTCTTCTTGGGATGCCCTGTCATCACACAAGTGTTCAGGGCCTTGGTTCACACCAGCATGATCCCTGAAAGCTTTTGTTGGTGGCCCAATTCTGACTGCAATTGAGCTATCAGGATCAGTCTATGCAAAATCACATGATAAACATGGAATGTGCTACTCCAGACAGCACATTGGAGATCACATGAAAGGACTATTGAATATATTTTCTGCACAAAGAAAATTATTAGTCATTAATCTATTCTCTCTGACATGCTGATTTTCTATGGGCATGGATTCTTCTCATGGACATGTGGCCTCCACTTCCAATCTAAAACAGGTACAGCCAGGGACTGTTCTACTACGTGGTCTGCTCCTACCTGAAAACTATCGTGGTATAGGATTGCAGTTCTGAACCCCAGCTCAGCAATCTCTTCCAGGTGCGGGAGTTCTAGGACACCTGTGAGGCACCCTTGCCCAAAGGGATTGAACAGTTGATTTCAGCACGTGTGTGGGGGGTGGGGGGTGGGTGGGGGGTGTGTGTGTATGGGGGGTGGAAATGGCTATATACTTTTCACAAGGCAATTTCCAGCCCATGACAGCTCCTTTTCCCTACAAGAGCTGAACATATATACATGTAAGATAAATAATGACAGTGATAAAAAAAGAAAACAGAACTAGTGTTAAGTGTTGGCCTTTCGTCCCACACCGTAACCTCAGTAAAATATAGTTGCCCGTCTCATCAGTAACCCTACTGCTTGACAACATTAAAGTGTAAAATACGTTTTATTTTTTATTAAGAGATTTTTATATTATATTTTTCCATTATAAAAACAAACAAATCATTCAGTCTACAGAAAAGATGGGACAGCCTGCTCATAAATCCATGCTGCCAGAACGCATACGAAGTCTTTGACCACTGATCTGCTTAAGCATGTCTGAAGGAGTCCATCACATTATCCCTCAGAAATGATCCTTTAGCTCATCCAGACCTAGAGCTTTAAGAAATGCATTCTTCTGAGTATGTAGAAATGAGTTTATAAATTCTCTCCCCATCTTGTCTGTGCAGTTTCTGTTGCTTTCACTGTGCGTTCTGATACAAACCAGTTCTGAGGGGAAATTACCAGAGGGTAACTATTCCCCTCCCAGTAGTCACCTGACAATGTAATATTATGAAAAGACACCAGTGCCCTCACCCAACCCCTATGTGATACAACTTTTACCATTCTCCTAAAAGTCCAAGAAACTGGATGTTTTCCAGTGTGTTTGGTTAGCCTGCCATCTTGAGGCCTTTTCACAAGACCATTTCATCACTTGAATACTGATTTTCTAATTCATTCTTTTGTTGGGTGAATATCGACCGGGGCATTGTCAATGGCATGGCGACCCTTCAATCTCAAAAACAGTTGTGTGACTGAAAGTAGAGTGGGGGAAGGAAAACACATAGTGTGGCGAATAAACACAGATTATTATCACTAGTGTAGAAACACTGACATTCCAACATCTTTTAGAGTTAAACAAGAATAAAATAATAAGCAGTGACTTGGAATGTATGATCGCTCCTTTTAAGCAAAAGAATCAAACCTTTCATTGCTTATAGCATGAAACAGTTCCATGTCCTGTCAAAAATAGCTTATGTCATCATATCTATATACATCTTAGTTCAGTAAAACACTATTTTGGCAGCTAATTTCTTAGCCCTAATTGTCATCTTTTATCCCCTTTCTCTGCTGCTCTCCTTGTCCCCGAATCCAGATATCTGTATGTTTATTTTATTTTGTATTAATTTGTTTACATTTATTTTAGCTTTTCTATTTGTTTGAAGGGCAACTCTACAGCCAGACCGAAACACAAAAAAGTGTAGAGCTGATTTGGTTCTCAATGGGACTAGAAGAGAGATTATCTCCATTAATTGGAGCTGGTTTTTAAATAGCTATTGTTTATGCTCTGTGCAAATCCAGAGCTACCATGGAACGCATTTGGCACATGGCAGGTGTTTTGACATAGTGCTTCTAACTACATGTCAACTGGATTCTCTCACTGCTCCATCCAGTACAAACATCATAATTTTCTCATCCTCCCTCAGGCATGCAGCTTGTTCTCAATTTTTAATCCTGACTGGTTTCATTTTGTCTACATGCTGAATGCATAAATGAAGAAGCAGTTTAGGAAGCAAGAAGAAAGTATTGGAACTGTGATTCAAAAACCCAGCTAGGAAATTTTTGAGATTTTTGTTTTCCTACAAAAATATAGATTGTATTGCTATATATATAATGATATATAATGGAGAGCAAGTACTCCCTTATTTATCTGGTATGTAAACACAAATTCCCAGACAAACATTTTCTGAACAAAAGGGGTGATAGCAATTCTTTTTTTTAAAAAAAAAGTGATTTAAAACAACAAATAATCAATTAAGACAGGAAAGGTTTTTTTTTAAAAAAAAGTTTGAAGTGCTAAAATTTGCAAGAAACAGGCACTAATATCATAGTTTTCATCATGATCTGATACAAGTTAGTGTCCAAAGAACGCTCAGCCACATGGGACAGAAGAAATAAGAAAAGGGGTTGGGTGTTCAGGGGTCTGTCGCATTGATGATGGTCTTATCAGGAGGTGCCCATGATCTGTACCAACTGCAATAGCCTTCCTTCTGCTGGATGCAGGCAAAATACTTTGACTGGGACCCTGAAAGGCCAAAGTTGGAGAGCATGTCCGTCCACAAGCATTCATTCTTGGAGGTCACAAAACAGGGAAGGTAGTAGCAGGGCTTGATCTGTGGTTACAGAAATGAAACAAGTGAGGAGCTGGCTCAAAATATTTTTTTTAAATCACATCATGGCATCAGTGCTCTCTCTCTCCTCCTATACCATAAAAAGTGTGTACCACTTCTACCCTTTCCTCTGAAAAATAACAGCCTTGGATACTTCAGAGTAACCATCCTAACACATTATTCTGCAGGAAAGTAGCTTGGAAAACATATGTTTAGCACTTTGAAAACTAGCTAATCCCATGCTGTATTCAACTTGGCAACATGTGCGCATTGAGAGGGGATAACTGGACATTGAAACACACCAATGTGTTTGCCCTCTCTGCCAGCAAAAGGGTCATGCCACCAGGAGAGAGTAAAGGCGCAGTGGCTGGGCACCCCACAGCTCTGCACCAGTGAGACCTGGAAGTGGACACCACCGGGGAGCAATGCTGACATCCAAGCGGACACCAGTTCAGGGGGTGTGGTGGACTGGGATGTTCCTCGGGATGAAGCCAACTGTAGTTGGCTTCCACTGGTGTTCCAGCCAGAGAACTGGTGTTCCAGCATCAGAGCCCTCAGACTTAAGACACACTTTTGTAAGTTTGTTTGGGTTATGGGGCAATTTGGGCGGCAGGAGGTTTTTGAATTACCCTCCTTTCCATGCCACCTGCAGCAGCTGTGGAGACAGCATGGTGCCACCTTTGCAGTGCCATCCCTTGGTCACTTCCACTCTCTCCCATCAATCTGGATTGCACATAAGCCTCACAGAAAAGGCAATACCATTTGAGGGGATTCCTGGTCTTTATAATGTTGCCTTGCTCTGCTTTCCCAGGCTGTACACATCATTGGCCAATGTGCTACCATTTTGCTGCAGCAATAATTCACAACTGGATTGTCCTATCTGGAGAAGTCGGTCTAGCTGCAAATGGCTATACTGCAATGACAGTATGGAGCTAACAATGTGCAAATGGAATTTCCTGACTATCCTCCCAGGACATCCTTATTAAACTGTTGGCAAATCTAGAAGATTTTGTGGGGGAGACAGCACATACCTTGCAGCCACAGCCTTGGTTATAACGATGGTTCAGTCCTTTGCGTTGGGCTAGGGTCAGCTGATCCCATTTCTCATTTAAGTTGCACAGCCCAGTGTAGACCTTTCCATCGTATACTCGGCCTAGGAAAACATTTGCAAATTAGCCATTCTAGTTATTACGCTACTAAATCTGACCTGAATAGCCCAGGCTATCATCAGATCTCAGAAGCTAAGCAGGGTTGACCCTGGCAAGTATTTGGATGGGAGACCTCCAAACAATACCAGAGTTGTATTGTAGAAGCAGACAACTGCAAACCCCCTCTGAACCCCTCTTACCTTGAAAACCCAACCAGGGTCACCAAAAGTCATATGTGACTTAACAACAACAATAACAAAAGAGACTAACATTCCCTGTGCTGGTTTTCCTATGGCAGGGAAGCTCCAGAAACCCCTCCTGTGTGGCACATGAAAGGAAACATCATGGCTTCCTGTTCAATCAAACAAATTGTGGTACAAGACATTTGTTGTGCCAGCTTCTTAGTTTCAATTTACTTGTAAAACTGCAAAGATATATTTTTCTAATTGTGAATGATGCACTTAAGGGGGGAAATGGGTTAAAGGGTTTAATTGGGCAAATTGATATTTAACATACCCAATTATTATTCAGATCTCCCAATTTGAATTTGAATTCTGAATTTGTGGATAATTTCCCACAGCTGTCTTTTACTGACAGACAATTCATTCCAAATTGGTACAGTGGGGATAACGGAGACCCTCCTTTCTTTGGGAAGAAGCTTTAGCTTGGTTGAAAAGCACACACTTTACATAGAGAAGGCCCTAGGTCCAATCCCTGGCATCTTTCACTAACAAGTTTAGCACAACAATTATTTGAAGAGACGTTTTTCTCTCCTGAGACCCCGGAGACAACAGGTTTGCGGGGCTTAGCGTTCATTTGCAAATCAGATGCATTTGCCAAGAGTTTCTGTCTCTCCCCAAACACTGTTCAAAAAACAACACCCTGCAAGTAAGCTGTGCCAGAGAATCTCTTCTGCTACTTTACCTGTAATCATATACTGGTACTTGTTGACTTCAAGCTTGACCCCGCAAAGACTTTCAGAGGCCTCTGTGTAGATGTACTGAACATGTGGCATCTTTTCAAAACCTCTGTACATCTGTAAAGAAAAAGAGAAGGCGTTCTCAATCAAATGTAATGCAACAACAATGGATTGCTCTTTACTTAGAACTGGAATTTCTTATTTAAGTATCTTAGATTGCGGTTTTAAAACTGCTTATCCCTGAGTGATAATCCTTCATTTCTACAGACCTATCTTATAGTAAACTATAGCTCAGGAAATTCAGCAGCTAGGGCTTTGTACAGCATTAAGCATGTGTACCAAGCAGACTACTAAAATTAGTGCACAGCTATTAGTCGCTTGTCTCCCATTACTTCAGCTCTTTTGCTTGGTCAAATCACATCTTTCCGGCCAGGGTTACAGTTTCCAGGGTTTAGAGAGGTTTTGTTAACAATCATGATGGTTAACTTTGTACTATAGATGTGGCGTCTTGTTCAGGGCTACATTTGTATAACCCAATTGTATGCAGATTTTATGAAATATGAGAAATCTGCTAAAGAGAAATCCCCAATTATTGCTCTTATAAAAATAATACACAGAACATCATACAGTTTGTAATAACTCTGGATGCAATCCTGTGGGAGTTTTTCCTATGCACCCTGTTCCATTGCACCACACACACTTCAGCAGGAAAAAATCTGTGTGCATTGTGTCTTTTGACAGAAAAGATGGGTCTTTTGACAGAAAAGACTGGAAAACGTAGTATTACTACACTCAGAATCTCTCTCTCACCACCATCTTGTATTTTAGGAAATATAATGATGGGGTATTGAAGAGCACTGCCTGGTTGTGCTTGTTAGAGCTGCACCAGTCCCCATTAAGTCAGCATTCCTATAAGCAATCCTCCATTCTTGGGGATTAGGTAGCACTGTGCACGAAAAATCCACATGCAAATCATGTGGTTCATCTTGCTCTGTGATGACCTTAAGACTGATGTCACAGGACTGGAACTGGGTGTCCCCCCCCCACCATATCCCATGAAGTTCAGCTGTCTTTCCCCTGTACAACTACTGAGTTTCCAGTCACCCATCTCAGTCTAAGGATGATGAGTACAAGAAAAAAAGACAAACAGCAGCATGTGCTGTTTGTCTTTCTAATTTGCTAGACATATTGACAGTGTCCGCAGTAGCACTACTGACTGTGTTGCTGGGTAAAGCTCTTTTGGACTGGACTCAGAATGGGCTATGTTTAGATTCCCAGGCAATAACAAGAATGAAAGAATGACACCATACTGGAAATAACACAGCATAAAATTATGGAATAAGATAATTTTTAATAAAAAGTCAAAAAAATGGTGCATACTATATATGAATAATTGACAACTTTCTGGAACATTCCTGCATAATGTTTATCTCAAAAGGGATATGTTATCCCAAAAGGAATAAACAGCACTCATGAAATAGGAGCACTCTGAAGGTATGAACTAGACATTACATATTCTGCCCTCCGCACTCTGTCAACCAGATGTGACTTGAGAGTTCCATGCTCAGAACATAATCCACAGGTGCGTGAAAGACCAATTTGGATCAAGATCAAAGCACACAGGAAAAGGGACTAAGTTCCCACAGATGCCTGGGAATTACGTTCTCAGCATAGAACTTCCACTGAACATTTGGTACACAGGACCAGGATAGACATGGTAGGGCAACATGAGGACAATGTATTGCATAGTTCAGCCCTAATGTTATCCCTGAGCAAACCCTCTCTTATGTAACTGAACAGAAAATGTAGGGCTGTGGCTCAGTGGTAAAGCACAGACGGTCCCAGCTTCAGGCCCTGACATCTCCAATTAAAAGGACCAGGAAGTTGTTGATATTTAATCCCTATCTGAGGTCATGGAGAACTGCTGCCAGTCAGGTTAGAGAACAAAGACTTTGACCAATGGGCTGATTCAGTTGTTTCTGGCCGTGAAAGCCTTCAACAATATATAGAAGCAGACCATTTAGAAACCTGGCAAGTTAGAACCAATAATTTTAAACGCCTGACTAGATGTGATTGGCCTGGTGACTAAAAGAAAGTAAAGCAGGTACCTGATGGAAGATGGAAGACATTCAAGAGGCAAGATGCCACTACAGAAATTGCCCTGTCTCTAGTCGCTACCTGCCTCATCTCTGAAGGAGGAGGGCACAGAGAGCAGGGCTTGAAAGGCAGATCTTAACTGAAAGGCTGGATAGTATGGGAGAAGACAATCTTTCAGGTATCCTGGCCCCAAGTCATTGAGGGCCTTGAATTTTGCTCAGAAACAGATGGGTAATCAGAGCAGATAGGGTACAGGGGTGATAAGAACCCTGTAACCAATCCCAGACAATAGCTTGCCACTGCATTTTGGGCCAGTTGAAGTTTCTGTATCATTTTCAAAGGCAGCCCCATGAAAAACACATTACAATAATCTATGTTGGATGTGATTAGGGCACCCTGACTTCATTGTATTGGTGCCACTGCCATCAGCCCCAGGGAGCTAGCGCTGTTGCTTATTTTGTGAGAAGGTTCACAAGAGAAGTAGACAACCATGCAGAACTCTAACCACAGGAGAGCAATTTTCATCAATAACCATACAGTGGCTGTCATATTTGATCATCCTTGATCACAGTAAGACTAGGTGCAAAAAATCTAGAACAGTTGAGGAAGTCAGAAAATTTCTATGAGGGTTTTAAATATTTCCCCTATAGCAAAACAATGGCAAAAGTAGAGCACTCTTGAAAAATGACTACTTCTTGACCTAGAGCCCCAGCAGAGAAGAATTCCAGGGCAACTTCACAAATCACTACACTGAAAGATCCACTGGGTGAGGAAAACAGGGAGTCTATTCAGCAGTCCAGAAGTAGGGCATGTAGGGTTGGCCACCATTATCTAGCCTTACTTTGGTGCCTTCAAAAAGCAGTACAATATGTCAAATTTAATCGTAAGATGCTTTTCCTGAAATTGAAAGTATCTTCAAAAAGTTTCACTTGTTATATCCATGTGATTAGAACTCTGCTATGAATCCCACCCCTGCCATCAACTTACTAATTATTCTTAGGAAAGCCACTCTCATGCCCCTGGTCAGCAGTAGGAGGAATTACAAGGCGTGCCTCATAGGGTGATTGTAAATGTCATAACAAGATAAGGTACATGGAGCCCTTGAAAACTGCACAAATGTTAAGCGTGATTGTTAACTTCTGCTTGTACAGCTGCTCTTCAAGGCATAAAAGCTTGCCCCCCCAAAAAAATTGCACCCCAAAATGGCACCCCTAGCTTCAAACCCTTCTATACTGTGATGACAGCAGCCATACTAGACTCAGTACTCTCTGTAATTTCTACGAAGTATTGAAAGGGAAACTGCAGCATGGACAGGTGAAATGGGGGCATTAAACCCTTCCCTAGCCTGTGCTTTCCCCCTGAACTGTTCTGCTTCTCCCAGTGGGCCTCCAAGACTGGAAGTAACCCCACACTTGAAGGAGACTGGTCTGGGAGAAGCAACTTTACGGAAGGGAAAATAAAAATAATGTATCCATTCATTTTTCTTAGCAGCACTTTTGATTGTTGCCTGCCTCCTCCTGTATAGGACCCACATTGTAAAACATGGCTTGCAATGCTGTAACATCTAGCTTGATCCTGTCAAATCCCTTCAAATGCTCTTAATGCTTAGGCCTTTGTCATTTAAACATAGTTTTCTCAGGCCCAATAATCAGCTACTGCCCTAAGCCCACATACTCACTAATAACCTGCCATAAGCTTAGTACCCACAAATAACCGGAGCTACATCCATACAACATAACAATCTTTCATCTCCTGGAATATCTTCTCCACACAGGAGCATCCAGTTGTGAATCACTGCTATAGTGGAATGTCCAATGAAACGTTTGCGCAGCCCCCTTTTTTTTGGTAGATGAGTGAAGCTACACAACTAAAGGACAGAAATAACTTGCGAGATTTCAAGCAAAAATTCCACTCCAGAGAAGGAGGTGTGTCAAAGCTGACTTTGGCAGCTACGTCTGGCTTATGAAACAGGCTCGGCTGTCTTATAGCTTTTATGCTTAGCTGGATGATGCCTTCTAAAGAGAATTATTGTTATAGGAGCAGTCAAGTGGCTGTTTTTCTAAACCTTTGTCTAATATGTTTCAGATTTCTGTAATCTCTGCCAAAATCCTCTCTTTGTTCCTTTGTCCTTTTTCCCTCTACAAGATATTAGCCATCCAAGAAAAATAAACTGGAGCTGATTTTTTAAGATTACACTACAAGAGGTCAGTTGGCAAAAAAAAAAAAAGAACGTCCAAAGCAACAGGTTTAAGTGAAATTTGCTCATCAGATGAAAAAGCACAGAAGGGAGCCTTAGAAGGGGGGGGGGGAAAGCAACTCTTTCCTCTGCAAAGTCAGCAGTTCAAATCTAACTAGGCTAAAAGTGCCCATGAATTAGAGAAGGTGGCGAACCTATGGCACGGGTGCCAGAGGTGGTCCTCAGGCCCCTCTCTGTGGGCACGCGCACACAGAGTTCGTCATGTAGGGGGAGTGGAAAATCACCCCCTACGCACACACACATATCTAGGCTGGCCTTGCTTCTGAGTCAACCCTCCTAGGGTTGTGATTCACCCATTCGAAGTGTTGCATGGTTGCTTCACCAAGCTTGCTCCCGAGTAACGCATGCCTTGGAGCAAACCGGTTTTTCTAAACTAAAACCTCAGTATTCAGGTTAAATTGCCATGTTGGCACTTTGTGATAAATAAGTGGGTTTTGGGTTGCAATTTGGGCACTTGGTCTCGAAAAGGTTCGCCATCCCAAGGTGAGCTCCCCAAGGCACCTGGTGGGCCACTGCGAGTAGCAGAGAGCTGGACTAGATGGACTTTGGTCTGATCCAGCTGGCTTGTTCTTATGTTCTTATGTTCTCATCACTGAATTAGAATGTAACTCGACTTGATGCTGGTTGTTCTGTGAATGGGCTCCCATTGATTCCTTTTAAAAAAGGGGGTGGACGGGGCTCCAATTTGAATGGTGATCATAGCATGACAGGGGAAGAAGAGTTTTAACCTGGAAATTGTGTCAGTGAGTTATTTCAACCAGTTTCAGTTTCAAGCAGAAATCTTGAAAATGAGAAAGAACAGTATGAGCTGCACCTACAGACATGTTGGAATGCTCATAGAATTGAGTTTCACTGGTCATGTGAATCGGTACCAAAGATTCAGTGTGACCACAGAACAAACCAGTATCTTGAACCAAGGTTGTTACAGTAGCAACCTTGGATGAAAACGTGGTTTACCAACAAAAACTCAGTTCCACAGGAACTGAAATTCTACCCTTGTAGCATTTGCAGCAGCATGGAAGTTATTTCTTTAAATGTTCATGCAAGTGTTTTCTTCAGTATTGTTTTGACACACTCTATAAATACAGCGTAACTCAGGAATGATTCATGTTTGACTACTCCTATAACCATCAACCATTAAGACACCATTTTTAAATATAAAATTAACTTAAGTGCAGAAAGCAAACAATTGCCCCATATTTAACATTACTATAGAAAGAGTAATTGGTTTTCTCTCCCTCTTTACATCCATGGGTAACCCACTTTTTGTTACTTAGCTTCTACCAATAATACAACTTATCAACCCATCCCCTGTACCCTTAAACATTTGTAAAGTTAAATACAGGGTTAAAGTAAAACACTAGCATCGGTTCTCACATACAAGTATCCATGTTTTTCCATTCATGTTTGTACATAAGCACATAGTATCATGAACAAAGACCATTCATGTGAAATTGCCTCTTGTTATGTACCCTTTCCTTGATACATGGTTACATGAGGAGCTTGTTATACCTTTTCCAAGCTAAAGATGACACCAGATTTGAGAATTCATCCATGATTTCCTGGACCGTCTTTGTTCAAGAATGCTTTGTTTGGGTCTTGGTGCCTACCTAGTTCTGTCCCCAAGGCACTTGGACCCAAATAGAGCATTCCAGAACAAAGACGGTCCAGGAAATGGTGGATGAATTCTCAAATCTGCTGTTACCTTTAGTCTGAAAAAGGTATAGTTGGAGCAGTAGAGTGAGAAAAAGATGCAAATATTTATATTTTTACTTTGTTGTCTCTGCATGCAATCCTAAGAGTTACACCCTTCTAAGCCCATTGATTTCAATGGACTTAGAAGGATGTAACACTGTTCTAGACAGCACTGTTAATTCTGCATGAGAAGCTATATCTGTACGCACCTTCATTTGTTTGACAGTATATCGCATTGTTCCAAAAGGTCCATCTTTCATAAGCTTCTTGCCCACTACTTTGGCTCGGATAACTGAAATAAAAGAAGAAGGCTCTGTGAGTTACAATGGACACTGGATTAATACTACCTCCAGCCTTAAGTCTAATCAGATTTGACATTATAGGCAACATATTCCAATGAAATCACCAGAGGAATGCCATAAACTACAAGAATGGGAGAGGGGTAGGGATGGCCAATGCATTCTTACACTTTTGCTATACATATGCTAGTTATAAACAAATACTGTGACTGCAGTTATTCATAGATGAGTACTCCATGTGTAGTTTTTGTTTGTTTTTTGCGGTGATTGCTTGGCTTATCTTGGAAAAGTGGAAAATCCCTCAGGGAAACTTTCCACTTCACTGTGACTGTAGCATACTGCCAGTAAGTAGATATACTCAGATTGGCTCACCCAACATGCCGTTAATGTTGAGTCACCAAGTTTCCTTGATTCTTCTGTCAACAGGCCTTGTCTGCCAACAAACTTCTGCATGAGCTACTCACAATCCAGTGAGAGGCAGACTCACCCTGTTGATCAGAGAATGCAAAAATGTTTTAGTGCTAGAGAAGAGAAAGGAAACCTTTATGTCTAAAAAAAATACTGTCAGTCCTCAGGCTATAGACCACCATCCTTTTACTGATTTTTTTTGTTTCCATTACAGACTGAAGTTAGATTATGAGTTACATTTCAAAATTCCCAGCTATAACATTTCCCCCATCATCTCCCTTGTATAATAGAAAACATTTGGGCCAATACATTAAATCCTATGACAGGTGTTGCTGCATCTTCAGTGAAGCAACGTGGAGATGATATGAATGAATTACATTTGGATCTTACAGCATAATATATTATGCTGTCTTTTGGGGCACTACCATCTTAGAGTACTGCACAATGTGTTTACACATGGAAGAGTCAAACGTCACCAAAGCAGGGTGTAACCTGCTCATTTCTTGAAAGCAAGCTAGTAAAATGTGGGCTAGACAATGCTATTGATAGATGGATTTGTAATTGGTTGACTGATCAAACCCAAAGGGTGCTCACCAATGGCTGATCATCCCAGACAGAAGTGACTAGTTGGGTGCCCCCGGGTTCTACACATCACATTTTCTGTCCTGGGCTCAGTATTCAATATTTTTATCAATTACTTTGATGATGGAATGACCTAGACAGATTAGAGAGCTGTGCCTAAACTAACAAAATGAATTTCAACAGACATAACTGTAAGATACTGCACTTAGGCAAAAAAAATAAAATGCACAGATATAACATGAGTGACACCTGGCTTGACAACAGCACATGTGAAAGGGATCTGGGAGTCTTAGTAGACCACAAACTAAACATGAGTCAGCAGTGTGATGGGGCAGCCAAGAAAGCCAATGCAATTCTGGACTGCACCAATAGGAGTATAATGTGTAGATTCAGGGATGAAATAGTACCATTCTTCTGCCTTGGTCAGACATCACCTTGAATATTGTGTCCAGTTCTGGGCACCACAATTCAAGAAGTATATTGACAAGCTGGAATGGGTCCAGAAGAGAGCAACCAAAATGGTAAAAGCTTAGGGAGCAAGATATGTTTAGTCTAGAGAAGAAAGGTTAAGGGGTGACATGATAGCCATGTTTCAATAATTGATATCATGCTAAAGATGGAGCTAACTTGTTTTCTGCTGCTCCAGAAACTAGGACAAGGAGCAATGCATTCAAGGTGCAGGAAAAGAGATTCCACCTAACATTAGGAAGAACTTTCTCACAGTAAGGGCTGTTTGACAGTAGAATACATTGCCTTAGGGTGTGGTGGAGTCTCCTTCTTTGCAAGTTTTTAAACAGAGGCTGGATGGTCATCTGTCAGGAGTCCTTTGATTGTGTATTCCTGCATGACAGGGGGTTGGCCTTGAAGGCCCTTGTGGTCTCTTCCAACTCTATGATTCTATAAGAATGGCTCCTGGCTCCCGTTATCCACGAAATGGTCTGGGATCATTGTACCTGCAGGACTGCCTCTTACGATACACCCCATGGAGGGCATTATGCTTAACTGGTAACAACCAATCGCTGGTTCCTAGTCCTAGACAAAGTCCTAGCTTTTTGAGCTCTGGCCCTGGCCTGGTGGAACTCTCTAGAAGAGAGTGAAGCCCAGACCATGTGGGATCTGGCTCAATTCCACAGAGCCTTTAAAACTGAGATGTTCTGCCAAACCTATGGCTTAAATAGTAATGGTTACATCTTAGCTGGCCCCCTTAGCCCTAATTTTTTATCTCCTCAGTTCTGTTTGTTTAGTGTTCATATGTTCAGTTTTCTGTGGTCTTGGCTTTCTTCTTCTTCTATTATACCCTCCCCCACTCTCTGACAAGCCATCCTGAGTAGTACTTCAGCTGATGGGCACCAACTGGAAATTTAAAAATGTTAAAAATTGATAGATTTTAATCATGTTATGTACATTATGTATTTTAATCAATTATGTCTTAAATTGTTAGCTACCCTGAGACTGACAATAGTCAGAAAGGGGTGAGATATAAATATAACAAAATCCCCCAAACACCATTTAGTTGCAGCAAGTCCAAACTATGTCTGATGATGCTACAGCCTTGTACCTATCTGGGATTCTTCCAGCATTCAGCCCAGGCTGCATGGGTACAGAACGGTACTACTATTGGAGTTGGGTAATTCTCCCCACGTAAGGCAATCCTGCTTTAAGTTGCTGGCATGAATGCGACATCATCTGTCCAAAGTACTGCATGGAGACCTATTTTTGTTTGAAGTTTGTGGATTCTGATGGGTTAGCCAGATGTTTCAGGAAACTGGCCTAATCTACCATAAACAAGCACAACAATGTGAAAAATCTAGATGACAACTATTGCACTGTGCTCACTGGCCAAAATCCAAAACAACTAAGAAACCCAAATTTTAGCACTATTTCTCTTTGCTGAGATCCTGTGACAACCTTAGATTCAGCCTCCATTGGTTTTCTTGTGCCCCAACCAATAAAAAAGAAGAGCCCCATTTAAAAGTCATGCAACCCTCTATTTTTATGAGATTTTTATGAGATTCGAAAAGATCTGGCTCAGTTCAGAATGTGACTATGGCTTTAGAAGAATTTCACATTGAGACAGTACATATTTGCATGTGTTAATGTCAACAGGCTGATTCTTATATTTGCACAAGTCTTGAAATGTGTGCATTAAAAAGTGACAGGGATACTTATGCCAGAATCATGGCTGATAGGGAAACATTTTCTTACTGATGAACAAAAATAGCCTTTCAGGATATTTTCAGAACTAGTGCCTCCCCTCAGTCTCAAATACTAAGCATAGTATGGAAGGAAGCTCCTGGGTTGTTAAAACTGAGAAGGGAAAACTTCAGCAGGTCCAACTACTTAGATTGCAGTAGAAGAGGTTGTGCTTGTTTCTCTTCTAAGTCTTACTAGAATGCACAGAAGTCCTATCATACATACACATTCACCATTTAAAGTATTCAGTACTTGAAAAAATAGAATATGAGAGTTCAGTAAAGTCAAAGAGTCACTGATTATTTGGGGGTCTCCTACTTTATTTTAAAATATCTGTATCCTGCATTTTCTAACTTCTGGGCATAATTACAACATGCATTCAAATTAACTATTAACAAAATGAAAGCAGCAGCAGGCAAACACGGCAGTGAACAGATCTTAAAACCAAAATAAAGTTCAAAACTTGAGGGGAAACTGCAGCAGTTGGCCGAACCAGCTCAAGATAATTTAAACAATCCAGAGGAAATGTCATAGTCACCAAAAAAAATATACATTAGTCCAATGCATCATGGCACAATGTTCACTGGAGTCTGGACAAACACAGAAGGCATCAAGCCAAATGCTAGAGAGGAAGAATTTCACAGTCATAGTGCTGCCACTGAGAAGGTTCTAGCTCCAGTCAGTATTATCTCACCTCAGACGGTGCAAGAATTCAGGGACAGTAGGGAGAAAAACTGTGCATATAAGAAGTGTGATATAATAATCACAACAAAGATTTACTACAAAAATGAACGAATGGTGGCCCCTCCCACTCCTTTTCACACAAAAAATATGGGAATCTGGCATGGAATTTGGTGGAAGGAAGTATTCTTTGTTTCCTTGGAGTTTCAGAAATCTCTCTCTGTTGCTAGAGTGTGCATGTATAGAACCCTTGTGTTATTTAGACATCAAAAATAATTTTTAACTACTTCACATATTTTCAAGGTTTTTTTAAAAAACAAATATCTGTGCATATATTGGCATAATTTGCCTGGCTGGTCTTTCAGTCTGGAAATATTCTGCCTTGCTCAAGCAAAGCAGTCTTGAGAAATGCCATTTTCTACACCAAATGGATGCAAATCAATATTTGCAATATCATCCTGAAAACTCCAGGGTAGATCTCATAGGTCATCATACAAACATGAATCTAGCTCGGGGGTCTGCAACCTGCGGCTCTCCAGATGTTCACGGACTACAATTCCCCTCAGCCAATTGGCCATGGTGGAAGGGACTGAAGGGAATTGTAGTCCATAAACATCTGGAGAGCCGCAGGTTGCAGACCCCTGATTCTAGCTGAATTGCCATAATATATGTAGAATTTTAAGTTATTTATATACATCCTAAATAGTTAAATGATGGTGAAATGTGTTTTTCTGTCTAGCCCCAGCTTATCAGATCTCAGAAGTCAAGCAGCCCTGGCTAGTATTTGGATGGGAGACCACCAAGGAATACCACAGTTGCTATGCAGAGGCAGGCAATGCACTGGCGTAATGCCCATTGGGCAAGGTGGGCAGCTGCCCAGGGCATTACCTTGTGGGGGGCATCAAAATGCTGGGTTCGTTTTTGGGTATTTTAGTGGTTTTCCATTTGTGGCCTGCAGGGGGTGCGGTTTTTAGGCTAGCGGCTCCACAATTTCAGCATATCATCAGGAGACTGTCCTTATGTTACCCCCCAAGTTTGGTGAGGTTTGGTTCAGGGAGTCCAAAGTTATGGATTCCCAAAGGGGGTGCCCCTATCCCCCATTGTTTCCAATGGGAGCTAATAGGAGATGGGGACTACAGTTTTGAGGGTCCATAACTTTGGCCCCCCTGAACCAAACTGCACCAAACATGGGGGGTATCATTAGGGCAGTCTACTGATGATATGCTGAAATTTTGGTGCTGATATGTCTAAAAATGCACCCCCTGCAGGCACCAATGTCCTGGTGCAAAAAAAAAATTGGTCGTGGTGGAGTGGCCGCCCATGGGGGGGGGGGGCATCCAACTCAGGTTTTGCCCAGGGCTACAGTTTGCCCAGGGCTGCCTCGTTACGCCCCTGAGGCAATGGCAAACCACCTTTGAACATCTCTTGCTTTGAAACCCCTACATGGTCGACATAACTTGGCTGCAACTTGACAGCAAAAAAGTCACTTGTATCCTAGCCCTAAAACTAGATAGTGCTAGACAGATGTGCTTAGGACAGACCTGCACAGTTTGTAGTTCACTAGGTCAATTGTGACCATGTTCGGTGACCAATTTAGAGGGTTGGATGGATTTTCAAAGGAAAGAGCATATTTGATCAGATATACAGTCACAACTTTTTAAAAAAACCTACCAGGCAGATACCTACAGTACCCAACAAAACTTACGCTAATTTCCGCTGTATTTGCTACCAGTTATTCTGTTAGCCATAATTGTCTTAAGGAAACACAAGTGTTCTGAAATATTATCTCATCAACACACTATATGCTAAACAGCAAAAAAAAAAAAGTGATGCCTTGAGCTCTCCTTAACTTCATCCTTTTTCTCTGGCATCCTATTACAGTCCTACTATTACCAATGGGAAATTTTATCCCACACAAGTGGACACCAAAATAGAGGCATATTTTTAAACCACAGCCACTTTGAAGTGGTGCCTATGAAAACATTCCATGAAGAATATTTCTGAGTACTTTGGGGTTTGGGGTCAAGTCATTTGTGGGATCAGAGCAGCTGGCAAGGTCTCACACAACTTGCAATTATTTATGTAATATTAAATTGGATAGGCTTATAAATCTTTGATAAGATAAGCACGCTGGCTGAGCTGCGGTCCAAGAACAACGCAACTGCCTAACTTTTTAAATTCTGATTGCCATTGAAATATAAACGTAGTTATTTACATTAAAAATACACCGTTTCCACATCCTTGAGCATATATGAGAGGAGACAATTTATTTTGGGATGGGAATTAATAGTTTTCCAAAGACGATTTTGGGTTGGCTGTCTGGGCCAGCTCTCCTGAGACCTAAAATGTACGTGTGCCAAAAGAACTGAAGCACATGTATATCTTTGTAATCCAGCTTGCAATTTTAAAACAGTGGATAAATATAGTGATTAGGAAAAGTACACCTGATAGCTTAGCTCCCACATCTGATCTTTTTACAGAGGGTGTCACATGAGCATCAAAAATGTGCTGGGTTCTTATCAGTGTGCACACATCGCTGAAGGCAAACAGGCACACAAACGCCACTTGCCTGAAGTTTCACATTATAAAGACTCAAATGCATGATTTTAATTTTTATCTTGATTTATAGATTCAAACTGTCAGGAAGGTTTTGGGTGCCTCGATTTCAAGGAGACACGAGTCCCTACCCCTGCAAGACTTGCAATCCCAAGAAAATGAGAAACCAAAGAAACCTCTATATGGCCAGACAGCTGCTATCCTTTAGTGTCACCATTTGACAGCCACCTGTAGGCAACAGCTTAAGGAGCAGCTGTTGTAATTTTTCTTAATGACTACTCTGACTGAAAAGGAGTGCAAGGGCCAGCAATAATTGCAGAATTTTACTTAATTTGCATTTATGCCATTTGAGAGAGAGAGAGAGAGAGAGAGAGAGAGAGAGAGAGATCCTAAACTGGTCTAGTTAGAGCCTCCTCAAGTCTGTTCAATAGGGCTTACACATACAAAAGTGTTTTGGGAATTTCACTGATAAACACTGTGACCATCCATAATGGCATGTTTTACTCAGCTGTGTGTCGGGCTTCTGCTGTTTTTAATGAACCACCATGACAAGAGAAACATTACCTACATCTCGTGCAGAAACAAATTAAAACTACAAACACTGCACCAGGAAATTGGCAACTTTTTAATCTATTCCTTCTCCCCCAGTTCTATGCAGGAAGACTAGGTAGGAGAACAACTTAAACAGAAGGCAGCAGTTCCCCATTGGACAATTGCTCTTTAGAGTTGCTATAACTTTTCATTTGATTTCAATAGACAGTAGCTCAGGAAACATAGTATTAGATCCAGCTAGCTTGCTTATTTGTTTGTTTATATTGTACTTAATAGGCCACCCCTCTCCTTTCAGACTCGGCGTGACTTACAACATGGTTTAAAATACAATAAATTCACTGAGCCTCACCCAATTCTTATTCTCACCTCAAAAAGCTTTTGTATATGAAGATCCCATAATCCATGCCATAGCCTTTTTTTGTTGGTCAAAGGGGGCCCCTTCCTTTTGTACTTGTAGAAAAGCTAGTTAGGCCCAACCCATGCAACAGGTTTGTGTTAAGGCACATTCTGTCAATAAATAAAAATCATGTAGCTGTCGAAGGCCTTCATGGCTGGAATCATCATGACATGCCTTTGAAAATACCATCCATAGATATGGGCAAAACGTTAGAAGCAAAAACTAACAGACTACGGCCACACAGCCTGGAAAACCCACAACAGCCAATCATGTAGCTGTTCATGCCTTAACTTCTCTCTAGTTATACCTGGACCTAGATCATTTTATCAGTTATTTTATAGAACCAATAGATTTTAAAGAAAGTATATAGCCTTGAAACATTAAATCTTGAGAAAGATTTTAATATCGGACTACAAATCAGCCCAACATAGGAGGGAAAAGCTAGGTCAAGACACAGATTTACAATTGGAATTAAGTTATCTTATCCTTTCACTGGAGGTCATAACCTCACTGTGTTAACTGCTTTTCCGAAGCCAAGACTTGAAGTTTAGACATGAGGATATTTTGGCTTGAGGGGCCTCTGTGCAGAGCAGAGTCCATAATTTGAGCTTGTGAGGAAAAAGAGGGAAAATCCAAGTTAAATTACTTCAAGAGAGAAGCAGAATTATGCGCAAGCGTCATTAGTTTCATTTGCACAGCTGGGAAGGTAGATGGATTTATCAAGTGAAATGGATTCTTTTGTTCAAAGTTGAATAGATGATGCCTGTAATTGTCAGTAAAATGAACAGCCTGATCCTGTACATGTTGTACACTGGCAAAAGGCAGCACCAAAGGCGGCTGTAGCACGCCTGCCAAAGAGGTATAAAACATTTACGGAGGACTGAGCTGCTTGGACTGTACTGTTCTAAAAGCCAACCTAAGAGGAGGAGGAGAAGGAGAAGAAGAGTTTGGACTTATATCCCCCTTTCTCTCCTGTAAGGAGACTCAAAGGGGCTCACAAACTCCTTTCCCTTCCCCCCTCACAACAAACACCCTGTGAGGTAGGTGGGGCTGAGAGAGCTCTGAAGAACTGTGACTAGCCCAAGGTCACCCAGCTGGCGTGTGTGGGAGTGCACAGGCTAATCTGAATTCCCCACATAAGCCTCCACAGCTCAAGCAGCAGAGCGGGAAATCAAACCTGGTTCCAGATTAGAGTGCACCTGCTCTTAAACACTACGCCACTGCTGCTCTCATGATTGGGCTCAGTCCAGCCTTTATTACAATCAAAAATCAGCAAACAGCGGATCAGTTGAACAAGGTTAATTATCACAAGGCAATAATTAATTTAAAATCTAGCAAATTTAGATAATAAAATAAACAGGTTAATAAAATTATTCATTAAACCTAGCCCACACCTCTCTGTCTTCAAACAAGCAATCACATAGACTCTTGCTACTTTGCACGTCATTTCATTATATCTGTCATCAAGATGCGACGATACGTAAACATGGTCAGTTTTGCTTGGATATTTAAGTAATATTGGAGAGATATAGCAAATTTGGATATCTTGGTAGAAGTCACATTATAAGCTCTGTGGCTTCTACCGCATGGGCCTAGAGTACATATAGAATGTGAGTCTATCTTTCTTCAAGTAGAGCCGATGGAAGTGCATTGAATCAAGCAAAAGTGAATGCTCTGTGATGTTTTGAAGTTCTAAAGTTAGAGTATAAGTATTTTGCTGGAGCAAAGTAATTATGTAAATTCCCTCCTATAAAGGTAGGAAGAAGGCATGCTCAGTCCACTTGTGGGAAGATGTCCCATAGTCTTTGTTTGGTTAGTAGTCTAACCCGTTGAAGTCCAAGTGCCAATAGATCTTGAAATGGAGCAGTTTTCCTTCTGTTTTCCTCATCAAGCCTGAGTGGAAATTACCTGTGATAATTAATGATGTTAGAGTGAAGGGTGTATAACTTATCTCAAGCCAGAGGTATAAGGCTTCAAGCCAAGCATGTGTCTCTAGCAAGACTATCCCTGCTTCTAGCTTGAGCAAAGCATTGGATACACGTCAAGGTACTCCAAATAAAGCTCTCAATCTTATGTAGATTAAACTGCTTCTATTTTTGATGGTTTTTGTATAGGCAAACCTGAGCTCCATATATAAGTTGCCTTATGTAAGATGCCTTGTGACTGGGCAATAGTTTTGAAAATGCTTTAAAAGGCTTCAGCAAAGTCAGAAAGAAACCACTGAAACACTCCAATCTTTCAGAAGTTTCCATAGCACTGTTGAAAAACATTATTTCCATTAATTAATCATTCTGATACATTGTGCTTGGCATTTAACAGATGGCAATAATATATATATGTATTTGGCTCACTCAAATGCCTTCCCATGCTGGCCATCTGAGATCCATGGAAATATTGCTGAATATACATAAAATTTTGATGCAGTCTTAAACAGAGTGGCATTCTTCTACATTCAAAGAAATCAATGGGCTTAGGAAAGTTTACCCTACGTAGGTTTGCACTTTAGCCTTCTAGACTTCATAAACTGCACTAGTCCCCACTAGAATTGGGTTAAGATATCTCATCAGGTATATGCATTGCCACCCAAGGAGGGGAGAAAAAGGTTGAGGGCCTTAAGAATACATAGGTCAACTGCTTTTGTCCTGATCAGTGACGAAGGGAGGGGAAACTGCGCCCGGGACATGAACTGCTCACGCGCCCCCTCCCGCCCCCACCCATCCTCAAAACGCCCCAACACACCCCGCCCCGCCCCCGACACACCCCCAGCCTCGGCACATGACTGCAATGGCGGCGCCCAGGGCAAGCCACCCCAGATGTTCCCATTGCAGCTCCACCTCTGTTCCTGATTTGCTGAGGATTGGGAAACTGATTTTCTGGCTGAGGAAACAGAGCCAAAGCAAGCTGAAGCAAAACGAGGCAGCAGCAAACCTCTCTTGGCCTTAAATATCTGCATGGCTTCGGCTCCACACACATCCCACCCCTGCGCTACTTGCTTCAATGCCGGCCATGCCTCCACTGGCCTTATCCTCCTGGGATATGCAGCCAGCCCAGCGAAGAAGCGCCCAACCCTCCCTGCTCCCGAGTGGCCACGGTGACCCTGGGTCAGTCCTGGGGCACTTCTTTGTTACAGATACCAAAACAGGGCTCTCAACCCCCATCCCCATCCAAGAGGAGAACCATCTGGAAAAGCCCATTTCTGGGAACATCAGTGGCGTATCTGCCCAGGGATGGGGGGTACTCCCTAATCTGGTCACGTGGGGGTGCAAAATTGACCCCTCACGTGACTAGGTCCAGAGCGAAGATAATGAGGCAGCCGAAAGTTCTGCTGCTTTGTCATCTTCATTTATGTGGGTGGGGCCAAGGACGCTGCCTCCCCAGGCTCCCAGGAGCCAGGCAGCCCAGCTTCTGCTCTCCCAGAGGGGAGGGCAGAAGCTGGGCTGCCGGCTGCTGGGCTCCGGGAGCCTGGGTGGCGGCTTGGGAGAGGGGGGGCAGAGCCCTGCCCCCAGGCACAGTGGGGGAGGAGGTTGTCTCCAGGAGCCATTTTCCCCTGATATGCCTCTGGGGAACATCTTTTCCCATGGAATCCTTTGTCATAAGAATGCTAAATCTTATTTATAAAGCAAAAAGAAGTAGTCCCAAATTGCTACATCTGCCTCAAATTGAGATGTTGTTGCAGTGGATGTACCCTACTGCAGCAATATATTATTCTTATAATAAGCTGTGAATTCAAGTATCCAAGAATTTCTACCATATTATTATTGCATATACTAATCACCACTGTTCTTCTCTGGATGAACTATTGATGCACTGAGGTTGGAGGAAGCTGTGCGGTTTGTCACTCAGTGCCATGCTCACTTCCAGTGCAAGCTGATGCAGAGTAAGGCCACTGAAAGGAGAGCAAACTCATATTACTCCGTTGCTGCTAACTAGTAAAAAGTTACTGTTAGAATCTTGAATAAATCAATGGCCTTGCTGATTAAAATCTGGAAGTCAACTTTGGACTAAAGGTTTGAATATAGATGTTCAGAGTTCGGTTTCATGTTTCACTATATGCAACCTGTTTGGTGATATATGCTGCCTTTTCCTTCTGCAACTGCTTTGGCCTCAGTCATGAGAATCAGCCAATGAATTCTCATAAGCGAAGAAATGCGTGGCTGGGATTTGGGGCTCCAGAGTGGTTCACTTTAAACTCCTTTACCCAGAATTTTCTCTGTGATTTTGTTGCCCATTTGATCACTTTTGTGAGGTCTTCTAGGAGCTCTTTGCAGTTGGGGGGGGGGTGTTTATTACCCTCAATAACTTGTGCACCCCCATCTCTGATTCTGAATGAGTTATTTATGTTCAACAGGATTATTGATGGACCTTACAGTGTACTTCCCTCTGTTGTCAACTGTCCACTCATTTATACTCCCGATCTCCTGTCCTTCAATAAGTTGTTTATGTATAAGAGGACCAGTTTTCTTATCCCATTATACCATGAACTCTACAGCAGGATAAAATTCCTGAAACAGCCATTCCTGAAACATCTATAATTTGGGTTCTGTGTGCATTGCATTCCTCTTATGCCATCTGTGCTTGCTATGGACAGCTGTTTTTAATTGAACAACTGGAAACCATTTGCCAAAGGCAGCCGTGGTACAAGCTACCACTGATGCACTCCCTGCCTGCCAAGCAAAAAAAACATCTCTCTCTGGCATGTAGTGTTCTAGCATACCCAATCTTTTGGCCTCTTGCTGTATCTTCCAAGAAATCTAAAGAAAGGCCGCACAATCAAATAATAACAAATACTCAATACATTTACAACTGTCTTAGGACTAAGCAGCACGTTATGCAGGAAATCTCCAAAGAGATCTCTTGAATGTATTGCTGAAGGATTTCATGACGAGAATCAACAGGCTGTGGTGGGTTTTCCAGGCTGTGTGGCTCTGGTAGTTTTTGCTCCTGACATTTTGCTCTCATCTACAGCTGACATCTTCGGAGGCATGTCACGGTAAGATGTGTTTCCCTCAGTGGCATGGAGAGAAACACATCTTACTGTGACATGCTTCTGAAGATGCCAGCCATAAATGCAGACAAAGCATTTGGAGCAAAAAGTACCAGACCACAGCCACACATCCTGAAAACCCCACAACAGCCCAATCTACTGAAGTTTTAATTTTCACTTAAAAGAAATGTGCCCTGAACTTGGTGAGAGGAACAGCAGTGGAGAAAATGGTATCTAGCATGGTGTAGTGATTAAGAGCAAGCGGATTCTAATCTGGAGAACTGGGTTTGATTCCCCACTCCCCCACCTGAGTGGCAAAGGCTTATCTGGTGAACCAGATCTGTTTCTGCACTCCTACATTCCTGCTGGGTGACCTAGTCACAGTTCTTCTCACGAGGTGTCTGTTGTGGGGAGAGGAAGGGAAAGGAGCTTGTAAGCCACCTTGAGTCTCTTTACAGGAGAGAAAGGTGGGATATAAATCCAAACTCCTCCTCCTCCTCCTCTTTTTAAAGCATTTCTGACCCCCCAACCATGTCTTGGTTCCTAAGACCATTGGAAATATGTGTTTTCTGATGGTCTTAGGCGACCCCTCTGAAAGGGTCATTTGACCCCCAAAGGGGTTGCGACCCAAGGTTGAGAACCACTGATCTAGGGGGCAGTGAAGAATTCTGGGGTGGTAGGGGACAGCAGAGAATTTGGGGGCAGTAGGGGGCAGTGCAGGGATTCCAGGCCAGCTGGTAAGAACAAGGTTTTGTCCTTCCATCCTTGCAGTGGGGCTACTGGTGAGTTTTAAAGGAAAAGCAGTAGTGCTCTCCTCACAAGGCATGCCAAGGCAAAGAGCCCCGTCACCACTGCTTTGCAAGGCACAACATTTTTAAAAAAGAAAATGATCACTTTCTTCACTGTTGTTTTAAATTTGCAGTAGATCTCATACCAAGAAAGAGGTATATGTTTGTATGTGTGGGGGGGAGGCACTAGGGATGTGGCCTAGGAGCCAAGGGGC
The DNA here is from genome assembly GCF_021028975.2 of Sphaerodactylus townsendi. NCBI lineage: Eukaryota > Metazoa > Chordata > Lepidosauria > Squamata > Sphaerodactylidae > Sphaerodactylus > Sphaerodactylus townsendi. Next base: position 31,820,322 of record NC_059430.1, read on the forward strand.
TGGCAGCCGCAGCCCAAAAAAGTTTGGAAACCACTGGTCTGGATAATTGGTGGAGTAGGTGAGCATTTAGCTGTTCAAAAAATCGGCATCTTCCTTCATTGCTAGTTTTGTTTTCTTACTTGCATTTTGTCACAGTGGAAATGACCAAAGATGCACTTCTCCAGAAGGGCCAAATGAGCACTTTGGCACTTCTCCAGAAGGGCCAAATGAGCAAAGAACCATGTTATGTAAGCATCTAGGATCTGTTGACCAGTTCCATCTCACGTTTGTTGCATTCATTTCAAGCACTAGAGCAATCAACATGAGTCTCAGATTGATTACTCTGACGTGACAAAGATGTGTATTGTGTTTTGCTGCTTCCCTGCATATACTTTCAAAACTCAAGTTACAGAAATGAAACATTAGAGGTAGCCCTCACAAGAATGGAAGAGATGGTTACATTTGGTGGTGTTTATGAAAGTCAGAAAGCATACGTCTAGTGAGAAACTGGCTTTGTAAAGCAGATAGGCAACACTGTCCAAGTTATCAAGAAAAGATAAAATTAATCATGTTTACAATTCAAAGAGAGCCAGCATGGTGTAGTGGTGAAAGTATCAGACAAGGAACTGGGAAACGCAGGTCTGAATTCCCACTTTGCCATGGAAATTTGCTAGGTGAACTTGGGCCAGTCCCACACTCTCAGTCTCAACTCTGGCAAGTATTTGGATGGGAGACCTCCAAGGGATACTAGGGGCATAATGCGGAGGCAGGCAATGGCAAACTACCTCTGAATGTCTCTTACCTTGAAAACCCTATGAGGTCACTGTAAGTCAGCTGTGACTTAGGCCCTTTCTGCACACGGGTGGAAACGCACCTCCACCAGCATAATTTATGCCGGTGGAGGCTCAGGGACTGTTTGCACGCTAGCGTGCACGCAGACCTGACTTCCCCTGCAGCCGAAGAGGTGGCTCCGCATGGAGCCACCTCTCGGTGGTCCCCCTCCACTCACCTTCTTGTGCAGTGTCCCTCTGGAGGACTGCAGAGATCCACCCACGCTGCCCTGCGACCTGCAGAGGTCGGAGGGCAGCGTGGGCGGGGCTCTGCAGTCTTCCAGAGGGACGCTGCACAAGACGGTGAGTGGAGCCAATGGGGAAAGCAGCAGCTTCCCAGCTGTGCGGTTCGCCTTGCGCCACCGGGAAGATGCTGTTTCTCAAAAACCTCGCTCAATTAGCTTCATGCCGCCCGGGGAAAGCCAGGACGGCGCTGCTGCGCAGCAGCAACGCATCCTGTGCAAACGGTCTCCCAGGGACGGCGTTTTTGCCATCCCTGGGATGCTGTATATGGCTTGTGCGGAAAGGGCCCTAATGGCGGTAAATAAAAAGGAAATACAGTTCAAACTTAAACAAGTGACTCCTATCTCCAACAGCTTTTGATGTTGATTTCTCATCCAAATTTGAATCTGCTGCTAAAACAGACTGAGATCCCACTTAAAAGCGTAATACTGTGTGATTTGACTTGTTGATATGTACCATTTTGAAACTTTAGCACACAGATTGTTTGAAATAATGGATCCTGTACCAGCTCTTTACCCGATGAAGCCTATGATCATGCCTCCCTGTTCATCTAAATCAGTTTTTATGCCAACTTCACTCATTTTGTTTTCCGACCCTTTGTTCCCATGTTCAACATTTACCAGAACCAGCAAACGACGGTCATAACTCCCCCAAGTCCTCTTCTCCTCGCCAACCACCAAATCAAAGGGAATATTTGTTCCCTAATTAAAGGGTGAGGTTAGCCTGATGGGCAACAGGCCATTCTCAGTGAGATCCTTTGCCGTGTATCAAGGAACCCACAAACCTAAGTGTTCCATCTGCAGAGCCAAGGGGAAGGCCAACTAAAACCATATGCCATTTCAATAAAACAAGGAGCCAGTTCACTGAAAAGTTGCTGCTGGATGGTCATTTACTTCCCTTGCTGACCCATGTATCTGGTATCGATTGTTTCCCAAACCATCAAGCGAGCAAATATATGGAAAATAAACTAGGGCTCATAAACAAAATTGGTTCCCCTCCCCCAAATAAAGTGTAATTTAGGGAGGAAAGTCTGCAAAAAGGATAACATGTTCCATGTCTATTATTTAAATAAAATATGACATTGTCCCTCTGACCATAAGTTATAGGCTAAACTTCAAAGAAACTGGCAAGGCAGCTAAATAGCGGGTAGGTAATAATGCTGCAGGGAGGTATTTAGTAGCTTACAGGCTTCACTTTTTTTCCCCTTATAGAAGAATTACAGGTTTATTGTAAAACACAGAGCAAGTGAGACAAAACTTTTCATTTAAGCTGCCAGCTGTTTAAAATGCAGGGTGCCTGGCTTCTGAATTATGTTTTAAACAAATAACCAGTTACTTTTAATAAAGGTTGTCTCGCTCTTGGTGAGCATATAATAAACCTGCAATTCTCTTATGCAAAGTATTTATTTCCTTTTCTTATTTCCGTTCCCTAATGCCACCTGTAGACCTTCATAGTGCCTGAATCTAAATGGGTAGATGTCTAAAGGCTCAAGGAAACACTGGCAGCCAATTTCCCACAAAACACAAGAAAACGGGCAATCGTCTCCACCTTTTCTACATGACCTTTTCTAAGACAGAGTCAGAGCCCCATGCTTTGGACAGCTCTTCCCTGGCATGTCAGAGGACCGTCTCTCCTTTCTCTAAAAGCTCGCCCCACTGGGATGGGTGCCAGCGTTTCTGCAAGAAGACCAGACTTTACTGATCACATGTTTTGCACACATTTTTGCACGTAGGAGCTGCAGCAGCAGTTAGCTTAAGAGGTGATTGGAAACATGTAGAGCCTTCAGGAGGACTGGGTGGGCCCCACAAATTCTTTCCTTCGTATTGGAAAACAAGATGATAAAGCAGCTGTCCAAGCCAAAATGAACATGTATCTGTATATATTTAACTAGGGAGGCAATCCAGTGCACCCCTTTTCTCCCTTTTTTATTTGCATGAGACCTGAGGATAGACTATGATCCAGGTGATTCCCCAGCCAAACTTTGTTGCATCACCGGAAGGACAGTATACAATCTGAAAACTATTTTTAAAAGCAAGAGGAAAAACTGGTTGTTGTAGGTTTTCCGGGCTGTGTGGCCGTGGTCTGGTAGATCTTGTTCCTAACGTTTCTCCTGCATCTGGACACAGTGTGTAGCAGACTTCTCTCTGTGATACACCTCTTAAGATGCCAGCCACGGATGCAGGCAAAACGTTAGGAACAAGATCTACCAGACCATGGCCACACAGCCCGGAAAACCCACAACAACCAGTTGAATCTGGCCATGAAAGCCTTCGACAACACAAGAGGAAAAAGTTCACTAAAACAGCCAGACATTGCTTTAGGGAAAGGTCATAGCTTTGTTGGTGTCTGAAATCTATGCCCTATGAGGAGAGACTTAGGGAGTTGGGTATGTTTAGTCTGGAGAAGAGAAAGTTAAGGGGTGACATGATAGCCATGTTTAAATATTTGAAGGGATGTCATGTCGAAGAAGGAGCAACAGTTTTCTGCTGTTCCAGAGACTAAGACAGGTAGTAACAGATTCAAACTACAAGAAAAGAGATTGGGAGTTGTTGGGAGGAACTTCCTGATGGTAAAGGCTATTCAACAGTGGAATAAGCTGCCTCAGGGAGTGGTGGAGTTTCCTTCTTTGGATGTTTTTAAACAGAGGCTGGATGGCCATCTTTCAGGAGTGACTGTATGTTGCTGCATGGCAGGGGTTGGACTAGATGGCCCTTGTGGTCTCTTCCAACCCTATGACTCTAGGGCTGTTTCCACACAGGTGGAATACAGTGTCCCAGGGATGCTAAAAACAGCGTCCCTGGGGAGGGGTTTGCACGGCCGCCGCCGCCGCATCGCAACCCTCGAGCTGCGCGAAGCCACTGTTTCCAAATCTCGCTCCCTGGGCGAGGTTTTTCAGAAACAGCGGCTTCCAACCACTGCCGTGTGAATGGCAGCGGCTGGAAGGCGCCATTCCCCCCCTTTCCCGAATGCCTTACCGTCCCTCCGACCTTCCAGCGTGTCGCCCAGGCCAGGGGACATGGCCCCCCTGCCCTGCGACTCCAGAGCAGACTCCAGAAAATCGGAGGGACGGTAAGGCGTTCGGGCGACAGCGCAGCCTCCATGCAGGCTGCGCCGTCTTCCCTGCGAACGGTCCCGGGGGGGTGCATTGGTGTCATATACGCCGTTGCACTCCCCGAGCGTGGCTGTGTGGAAACGGCCTATGAGTCTACCTAAATTCCCCTGTACATCAATGGTACAGCAGGGAAACAGTCTGTTGAAAAATAAAATACTGCAATAGAACACAGGCGAAGAATTCTTCCTGATTTTGTCACTAGCAATATCAGTGGTGTTCCCCACACCACCCCCAAGAAATGCTCACACATTTCATTAGCAGAGGAAGTACTAATTGGCACATTCTCCTAGAAGCACAACATTGTAGTCTGAACGTGGGAAAAACGTGATTCCCATGCAAAAGTAGCATGGCTTTGAGGAAATCCATTTGCATTCCAGCAACAACTTCCTAATAATTGCACATTAATTAAGGGGGGAGAATTAAAACCAATAGTCTGGAAAGAGTCCTCCCTTTTTCTTTTTTTGCAAGGAGCGGACAAACTCTTCCCCTTCTGCCTGTGTTAATACCTGCCGTGCTTTGCTCTTTCAGTAAGAAATCACTTGTCTGGAAGGGCTCCTTAGACAAGAATGTGAATTAGCTACAAAGAAGTAGTTTCCATCTTTTCATGAACTGTCTTTCAAGAGTTTGGATGCCTCTGGATGCCTCCTTATGAATGGAAACACAGGTCATCAACGTAGCCAGAGTGGTATTTTTCCACCTATGCCAGATCCGGCAACTGGCCCCCTACCTATCTTGCCTTTACCTAGCCACTGTGAACTATGCAACAGTCACCTCCAGATTATACTACTGTACCTCACTCTATGTGAGGATATCCTTGAGAGTGCTTCGGAAACTCCCACTGGTCCAGAATAGGGACCCCACGGTGGGCACAGATTCAAACAGCTGCATTCCACTAGCTGCATTAGCTCAAAATGAAGTACCAAATTAGTTTCAAGGTGTTGGTGTTAACCTTATAAGCCCTTAATGGGCTGGGACCTTGGTATCTGTGAAATTACCCTGTGATATATCCCACAAAGAATGCTTTGCTCATCAGGAGACAACTTACTGGTGGTCCTTGACCCAAAAATAATTTGGCTGTCCTCAACCAGAGCCACAGCCTTTTTGGCTCTGGCCCCAAACTGATGGAACTCTCTTTCAAGTGAGACCTGGGCCCTGTGGGACTTGATCCAATTCTACAGGGCCTGTAAGACTGAGATGTTCTACCAGGCTATGGTTGAGGACAGCAACGATGTCTATCTTGCTGCCTTCTCTCCCCTTCCTCTTCTTGCCCTGTTTTGTTTCATAGTATAATTCTTTTTCCTTCTTCTGTTAGTCCTTCCTTTCTCTTCTGATTGGTTCGCCTTGTTGCATTTAGATGCCACTGAATTTTATTTTCATTCATTCAGCCTTTATTGGCATTAATGCTGAGTTTCATTAATTGGGGCTTTACATTTTATTTACATATTTAATTGTAGTAACTTTTTATCGGAAGATGCCCTGAGCCCAACTTGTTGGGGAAGGGTGGGACAAAAGTCGAATAAATGAAACGAAATGAGTTCTCAAGGTACAAGATCACAAAAGAACTTCCTTGGGGCCAATTATATGCCAAAGTACATGTGTGTCACATCATATGTAATAGATTAGACAGACAGACAGACAGACAGACATTACATGGAGGATGTCCTTTTAGAATATGAGTAGAGGCTTTCACATTCAAATGCATTTTTGAAAGGGACCTGTGCCCCTCATCTGACATGATGCACGTGCGTTTTATACTCCGATATGCATATTCAAGCACAAAAGCAACAAAGTAGGAATTGGCCTTTACAATCTTCCCATGGAAACCAGGAAAGGTTGCCCTGCCGTTGCCTCCTCTGAAATGCCCTCCCTTCCAAGGCGACAGTATAGGGTGAAGAGGAAGGCGGAATTTTAATTAACCTATTAATGAAAATAAAAAGCTGCCTAAGCCACTGCAAGCAACTCTTTCACTTCTACTCAGCCAGAGGTCATGACAGTGGCACACAGGCACCCTTCAGGGCACGGGAAAAGTGTTCTAGTTGCATTCACATACATGCACAGCATAAAGGGTATGTGTGTATGTGAGAAAGCTGGGACATCGGCTTTCCAGTTAATTAGCAATATGATCAGACAGACAGACGGCCAATTGTGTCATTTCAGAAGTCATCAAGGTCACTGCTGAGCCATGACAACGTATACACACAGCTGGCATCAAGGCTAGGAGGATTTCAGCAATCTCACTAGTACCAATTTCATGAGCTTGGGCAATAAAACCCAGGTCAAGAGCATTCCAAAACGTCAGGATAGTAAAGCAAGAGCATCAAGGTGCGCTGCCTCAGTGTCACTTGCTCACATACCCACATGGGCTTTTCCAGCTGTATTCTCTGGCTTTTTCAATGTGACTGAATGTAGCACAGGCAGTCATCACAATTTGGAACCAAAAGCCTCCTTTGCTAAGGAAACCTAAGTCTGAGCTTCTCTGCATCTAACTAAGGCAAAACTAAAACAACACTGCTCAGGGTTATCAGGTGCCCTCAGTCACTAGCAAGGGAATTGTGGGGGGGGGGGGGGGGGGTTGGTTTCCATATCCAGATTGGGAAACTCCTGAAGATTTAGGGATGAAGCCGGGAGAGGACAGGGACCTCATTGGGGCACAATGCCACATAGAGTCTACCCTCCCAAGCATCCATTTTCTCCAGGGACATGAGCTCCGAAGTCTGGAGGTAAGCGGTAACCCAGAGGGTGGCATCTCTAACAATGCTAAAGTGATCACTCTTTTCCCACTGACAGCTCTCCCAGGATTCCTGTGTCATTATTAGCTTATAGGGTTGTGAATTCAGCAATAACTGTACAGAACTCCCTCCCCAATATCTTATCGGTATTGGAGGAGTTTGACCCCCCAAAAAAACAGCAGTTTAAAGAGATCCGAAAACTGGATGCTGAATCATGCCAAAAAGGTTTTGGCATAATTCAGGCAGTTTTGGACCTGCCATCAATGCTGCCCCCTCCCAGCTCCACATGAGCTCGGAGGCAGCGGGCACGTAGCTGAATGTTGGGTTTCAAGAACCCAGCGTTCAGCTCTGTGCCTACTTGCTGCCTCCTTGCTCCACGTGGAGCTCAGAGGCAGCAAGAATTTTTCAAGTTTACTAGAGCTGAAATGTTTCAAACAACCCCAAAAAGCCAATACTGGGATTAGTTTGTTTTTTTCAGGGCGGGGGAGGGGGGTTGAAAATTTCCAGGACTATTAAGCCTGAACCTGAAAAATACTGGCAAAAAAAAGAGAGTACAAAATAACAAAATAAAGAGACATTCAGTAGGAAAAGCTTTCTTAACACTATTTTCACATGCCAGGAAAAGTTTTGGATTTTGATTATTTCTCCTGCTTGTCAAGCACTTGTTTGAAGACCCAGGCAGGCGGGGTTGGAGAACCTAACATGTATTAATTCAACATGTGCGGCTGACCAGTTTGTCTTAGTATATAAAAGCAGTGAGGCAGAAAAATCCTAAAAGGAAAACAGTTTGGTACTATCAAAAGAGTTTTCTTGCCCAGATCAAGGACTGATAGATCAGGAAAAAGTCTCATGAAATAAGTGAGATTAAGCAACTTTTTAACAGTCAGCCTTCTTACTGATTTTATTTATTGTCAATTAGGAAATTTTCATGCAGCATCTCTCAAATACTGCTCAAGGTGGCTTACAAATGAAACAACACAACAAAACCATAGTAAAGTACCAACATAAAAGCAAAACATGCCGTTAAAAATAAACCAGGTACATTACAAAGCAGCATAAATCTATCCCTAAATCAGACTGCAGTCCATAAAACAGATAAACCCCTTAATGAGAAATGCTGATCTGCTACATCTTTGTTGAAAACAGAAGCCCTCTAAAGACAAGAAGTAAGGCAACACTAAAGTCAATTCCATACAGCATATTCATAACAAGTTGCAATCATTCTAATTGAACCCACTTTCCCTGTTTATAAATGGAAAACAAATTCATCTATAACGATTACAACTCGTTACAAATATGCTTTGCGGAATCAGCTTAAGTATGCACCAGACTTTTCCACAAGCCAGCAAGATAAAAAATATATTAAAATTCTAATTTATCCCCACAGATGAGGAGGAAGGAGCTTCAGAATATCTGAATATAAAGGAAGGTCCATATGTAGATGGTTGTAGATGCAAAGGTCTGCTAATGAAAGTTGCCAGATCTGGGTTGGAGATTTTAAGACTGAAGCCTACGGAAGATAGGGTTTTGGAAAGGTGAGGGTATAATGCCATACATCCCACCTTTCAAAACAGCCATTTTCCCCAGGAGAAGTGATCTCTATTGTCTGGAGATCAACTGCAGTTCCAGGAGGTCCAGAACCCACCTGGATATTGGCAGCCTAGGAGAACACAGTGAATTTCAGTTGATCAGGAGATTTGAGGAAGTAAAGTTAAAAAAGATTCTTCAGTGTACTGAAGGGCCTGAGTGAAATGTTCATTACAAGAAACAAACAGCCAAGCTGTGCAACAGAGATCAGCATAATCCTTAGTAAAGATTAACTCTGTGATCCTTCGTGCTTTCACATCACATGCCCTATTCACTTGTGTCTAGTCTGATCCTGCAGCATGCAAATGACCTAAACAAAAAGGTTTCTGTAAATAAAGGGCCAAAAAAATAAATATTCTTGTTTTGCCTGCACAAACAAGATTCTTGTTTTGCCTGCAGAAACAAATAAATATGCTTGTTTTGGCTGCAGGAACAAATAATGCTCATAAAATGCTGTTAAAACCTGAAGTACCATTATGAGAGGTTTGTCTGCAATTAATGCTAAAAAGAGAGAACTGGGCATTGCTAATTTATAAAACTCCATCTCTCTGACACATACACCACACACACACACACATGTAGACACAAGAATGCAAAATATTTCAGTTCCTCAGCTTTAAGCAGCAGATTTCCTCAGAAAGGCCTTCTGCTGATCTGGATGTTATTGATTCTTCACATCAGTTAAAGGCTCTGTATTTATTGGGAGCTTTTTCATTATATACAAGGCATTGTGTTCACAGTCACCTCACAGCATACATTTTGTAGTTTTTAAAGCCCTATAAGCAGTAACTCGTGCACGAGTTGCCAGCCTCTGGGTGGGGTTTAGAGATTTTCTGGAAATAAAACTGATCTCCAGATGACAGAGATGAGTTCTCCAGGAGAAAACGGCTGCTTTGGAGGATGGACTCTGTGGTATTATGCCCTGCTGACGTTCTTCTCTTCTCCAAACTCTGCTTTCCTCATGCTCTCCAGGTACTTCACAACTCAGGCTTAGCAGCCCTATCATGCATTGCTTGCATTTGGCTCCATGACAATAAAGATAGTTTGAAGGAATTTGTTAAAATAGTACAAGACTAAAGGTGATTTAGTTTTTTTAAAATAAAATACTACGATTGATTGGCAGAAAGGATTTCAAGTGCAGGGCAGAGAGGCCAAAAAAAATATTGGAGGAATGCAGATGGCTTGGCACTGAAAGGCTGAAATATTGCAAGAATGCAGTTCGTCATAAGACTGCATAAAGCCCCTTCAAAGATGATTGGAACTGGAAAATGATGGACACACGCTATTTGATCCAAATCTCAGTGGCAAACCTAGATATAAAAACCTTCGTGTGAGTTTAAAGTGCGGAGCACACAGGAACATACAGGCTTTGCTTTAGTAGTACACCTTGCTGAGGCATAAAGAATGCCAGTGAACCTTTTCTTTTCACCATTCTGACCTTTCAAAAGAGATGCAGCCCAGCCATAGAATGTACTGGGTCACTGCCAGGATTAGATGTCTAAAATGAAAGACTGTTGGAAAATCATTAATGAAAGCAGGGTGCTGCCCCAGTCCATTGTTCCTTGTCCAGGTTTCTGCACACAAATCTTGATCCCACTACGCAAGACCCATTAGGTAGAGGTTTTAAAAACACTGTGAGGAAGCACCACTACCACAATGGGACACATGTGATTTCCTAAGGCAACCCATTCCCTCTGCGTTCTATGCACAAGCCCCCCCCCCCCCCCAACGACCGGCAACCTTGGGGCTGAGCTACAGGGACTGTGCACTGTTGTGGACAGCTTGCTGACTTTTTGTAGCTCCATGAGGTCATCTCAACATCTTAGGCATACCTGTTATGGGGCTACCAGTGAACATCATTGTGACTGGAGGGTAGGGGAGGATGGAAAGGCAAAAATGGCCTTGCCATTGCGCTGAGTAGGGGGAAATGAGGATAGGGAGGCTTTCGTGGAACTCAGGCCCACGGTTGTTCATGCCTGCCTTACATGGGGCACGGGCTGACTTTTGCCTGGCAGCAGGGTGATCCCAATGTGTGTAGAAGGGACAGTGCCCCAGGACATTTGCCCACTGGAACTTTCCCTAATTGCCTTAATCCATCCCTATGGGAAGGGAGCAGAGGTGCAGAGATGCTGTGTGAGCAGCGCTACATTATGTGATGTTTTTGCTCTCAATGAGAGAGCTCAATGAGAGTATGTAAGCATGGGGTCTTGTTGCAGTTTCTCAGAAATGGGGGAAAGACATTTTACACATGCTCAGAGTTATATTCTAATTTACTCCGCCTCGAGTCTTGCGAAGAAAGTGGATTAGAAATGTTGTAAATAAATAGCGAACACATTTATTATTTTGTTCAAGGATTTATTTTAGGTCTTTCCATTATTCAGATGCTCATGGCAGCTTACAAACATGTTTGACTGAAGCAGACACAAGTTCCAAGTAGCCTTGCTGATTCAAGGAACAATCCAAAAATAAAATCCATGTAATATCATTTAAGACTAATGAGAATGATACAGAACAATTTATCCAGAAAACATCACCAAGCTGGGTGCTAAGGAGGTACGGGGGAAGTGTTTCAGACCATGATTTTGAGACCTTTTGTCTGCTCCTGTTCAGAGCCCTGAACTGGGGCACAAGATGGGATTGGTAGCAGGCACTGCTGGCCTTCTGAGCCCTTTAGGGGTTGAGCAGTTTATCAAATCAAATCAATCAATCAATCAATCAATAAAGAAGGTAAAGAGCCTCCATGATGGTAATTAATCAGATGTCTCTCTAACACTATGGTAGCCAGGCCCTTAAAAGGCTGAGAGCAAAGTAAAAATATTATATATAATATTATTTGATGGACTAGATCAAGATTTATTGTGAGCAAAATTGGATAATATCAGCTAGAAAGCCCATCTTCTTTGTACTCTTCAGGCAATGTTCTCCACTGTTAAAAGACCAACCATACAATTCTAAGCAGAGTTACACCCACTGACTTCAGTACAATGAGCCCCCTTCCACACATGCAGAATAATGCACTTTCAATCTACTTTCAATGCACTACAGCTGGATTTTACTGTGTGGAATAGCAAAATCCATTTTCAAACAATTGTGAAAGTGGATTGAAAGTTTATCATTCTGCATGTACAGAAAGGGCCTTAGAGAGCGATCTGAAGCAGATCTACGCAGAAGTATGTCACATGTTATACAATGGAGTTTACTCCCACTAAAGTGCCTTTAGGATTGCAACCTTTGAAGGGTGTAACTCTGCCGATAATTGCACGGCAGGATTGTCTTTTAAGTTGGGTATCCTGGAAAGAAGAGTAATAAGTAGGGTTGCCAACTGCCAGAATGAGAAAATGTACTGTCCTTTTTTAGAGAAGCTTGACTTTTGTTATTTGTCGGGTGATGTTATTTACCTCTATCCCAGAAAAAACTTCAGCTGCCTATTTTCATACTTTTACGTTTCTATTCAAGGGCCATAATGAATTAAATCTAAATTAATTTTGGTGGGACCACAGACTATATCTGCACACAGCTTCCTAAGGATGAAGGCAGACAAAATATGACATATTCATGGCTTAAATTTCAAACAGACTAGAGCAGGCAGAAAGAACCGAGTACCTCAAGAACACATCAGAGGAAGGAACCTATTTATTGAGTTTGGTTACACTGTCCCCCTCTAGACATACACACAGGTGCTGTTTGCTATTGCTATAAATACCATGCCTGAAATGGTCCATGGAAAGATAGGGATGCAGCACCTGAACAGCCCACAAAGGACTCTGTCACCAAGCATTCATTCAGAATAACTTTCAATTGGTGATTATTGTTTTACAGCATGATTTAAGGAACACATATGTCATCTGAAACATTAATCTGGAAGGAGACAGATGCTGTGTGCTGTGCATATTTGTTCAAGCTGTGCAGGAACTGAAAAAGTATTGATGTGCTTCATTTTGTAGTGCTGTGAAGTTTAAGGAAATTCCTCTGGGAATAAAACAAAAGCAACCCTTGTCCGTAGACAAAATCACGATTCAGTTACAAACAGAGCACACTTCTGCTAGTTTCCCATTATACTTTAGATAAGACAAAAATGCACCAAACCACCTTTTATCCTATTTCTCTTTTTTCCCTTGGTTGATCTTCCAGTCTTTTTCTAAAAGGCAACCTAAACCATCACTTTCTATACAAAAATATGATTGGGGCTAAAAATGTACAAGTTTAATGCAAAGTACTGTGGATCACTGGGATGATTTGTAAGAATTTGGTGTGAATACATTTTCTTTTTCTTTTTTTTATGTCTCAAAGCTTCAAGAATAGGCCTTGATTGAGTTGCATTTGTAATATATTTTTTTAGGACTGGAAAAATCCTGGAAACCTGGATGCCAGCTCTCCTAAAAATCTGCTAATGGCACCTAGGAATCTGAAATATTTTTCCCACATCTGGAGACTGGTTAATGTACACATATCTTTCAATTTCGTGAACCAGGTATCTATTAGTTTAGATTATTTGCAAGAGGAAGTTCATTGCATAAAAATCCAGGAGTCACTTGATCAACTGGTGGAGCCTGATACCTAATTTAGAAACTAGACTAGTGCTAGGAAGGTTATCAGGCTGGCCCTCTATACAGCACAGGCCTATCTGAGGCTACTCATCAATAAATCAAACAATTCAGTGAGGCTTACATTACCTCAATACACATGGAATGACAAAATATAATCCAATCCTTGTTTGCTTATTTGGGAATCCATAAGGCTGACTCCCAAGTTAGAGTTCATAGACCTGCAGCTTTAATTTTTGAGTATATATTTCAGGGCAGCAGGAAGGAAGGCAAAAAAAATGGTATTTATAGCACTGTCAGAAATGTCAGGCAGGAAATAGAAAATTGAATGAGGGGGATTGGAAAATATATAAGGGGCCAAACCACAAGGCCAGGTCTGGAAACTTTTTTTCCCTGAGAAAGGGGATGTAATAGTGTGACGGAGAATGGTTGTTTTAGCCCAAATATTTGCTTCGCTCTCCAACTTAAATAACTATTACCTTTCCATAGTAGTCACTTCCCCTCTTGCACAGCTAGGTAGAACTATTTATTTTTCTCCATCTGGAGGTTTTTTCCTCTGTCCAACCACTAACTAATGTATTTTTTCTGGCTGATTTTAACCATTTAAGTGATGACATAAGCAATCAAAGGAAAACACATTTTCTTTACGCAACTCCTGGCAAACTCAAGAATGTACGACGCATTCATATCTGGGCAAAGTTCTTCATGTGATTTCTGTTAAGTTCCACATTCTCCTCTCAAAGGTGGTCTGGTTGCTTGCCCCCTCATATAATTTTCCTAGCCTCCTCTCCCAATTTCCTATTTCCTGTCTCTCACGCTATAGTTCAAGGAGAACAGCAGTATTTCAAATTCTGCAAGATAGTGGAATCGGTAAGAAATGCAGGGAGTTTGGTTTTAGACCATTTCACAGCATTTTTGCAGCTGCTGTTATTATAAACACCATGAACATACATAATATTTGTATGGAGTTGCTGGAAAGTATGCTTGCAGTAGTCACCATTTGTTTTTCTGTTCCCACAGAACTATGTGGTAGGTGAACACAAAACACTAGCTGCTATTTCTATTTATATAACACTGTTGCTGATTCCATAGCTTTCCTTGTAGAGAAACCACAAATTATCTACACAGGTAGTATACCTTTCTTGCATGTTCCTTAAGCTTGTCCCTCCATTTGAGCACATGGGATTTTAATGTTCTGTACACTATTACTCCCATACAGTATGGTCATAATTATCAAAAAGATAAGAAGAATCCCAGTCCTTTTGCCATCAAAGACCACTTTCTTTCATCAGGAAAATCATTATAGTTCCTACCATGACACCCAGAGTATTGTTCAAATACTCAACCTTCTTACAAGTCACAGATGAATGTGTGAGAAGATCAGACTTAAAGTTCTGTCACAGTGATGAGCTACTGTTTTGTGTAATGTACTGGTGTACATTTCATCTCACAGTTGTGGGATGGTTACAACTGAACTTTTGGCTAAAGTGAAATTCAGATTGAACAGTGGGATTTTTTCCTCAGGGAAATCATCTGTGAAATTTTGAGAAAAGCAAAAGAGGGTCAATAGCATTCTCAGAATTTCTCAGCAGCAAAGACAGAGCTAAGGTCTTTGGGCATGATAGCCCACTGCGTTATTTTCCTACCTTCTCCTTATCTTCTAAATCAGAGATCCCCAACTTTTTTCAGCCTGTGGGTATTCTTGGAATTCTGACACAGGGTGGTGGGCACAACCTCAAAATGGCTGACACAGGAGGCACAGCCAACCACAAAAAGTCAGGAAGTATATTTTTCCGGTGTACACACAGCATACCTTCCGGCAGAAGTACATCATACTGTCATACTGTAGTACAGTTGGAAGCTCTGTTGGGCAAGAGTCCCATCTGGCAACGCCCACTTTCTAAAAGCACTTGGCAGGCACTAAGAAAGATATTCCTGGGCACCACTTTGGGGACCCATGCTCTAAATGAGACTCAGCTTTCAATGAAAAACCCTGATGATATTTCCACAGAATGCATCATACTGAGTGTTCATCAAGGAAAATGTGAAATTTGCAATTTTTTCATCTGCCCAGATATGCAAAAACCTGCTATGGGTGTAACTTTAGCCTTTTTCAGTTTTTCTAATACATCCTGGCTGTTTTCTTTTAATGAATACAGCAGTCTAATTCTTTTCAGCCTAGTTTCCCCACAATTAGGTCTGCACCGCTTTCAAACAAATGTGCTGTTTCCTCGGGATCTTGTTGGAGAACAGGCATTAAGGAATTCTTTTTTCCCACCCTATTCACTTCATAAAAGGATTACTTGAGTGAGATTAGTGCTCATGAAAGTGAAAGACTGCCTCATCTTGAGCTTAGGCCCAGTGTTATGTAGGTACCATATAAAGCTACTCTGTACACATCTCCCGGCCTCAGTGCTAATCCATGTTTCATGTGGAGACTTATTGCATATTCTGGAGAACAATCAGCATGTTATAGTTTTGTGAAGCAGATAAGCTGCAGGAAGACCAACATCTATGTGAGATCAATCATTATTATTAATGCTTGCAAAATGTCCCACCAAAGGGGCACCTCTCTCTACTGTGGCTAAGGATAATGAATAGCAATCATAAAACTGGGGTGCATGGCATCATACTACAACAGATTAATTAGACTAACGCTTTAATTACTTGATTGGTGGGAGACAAGTTTAAGTAGTTTAAGTAGCTCAGGCAAACCTTAATTTGCAAGGTATCAAACTCGTCCTTCTATTATAGTTTATTTTATGTACATCATGTTTTTCCTCCAGTGAACAAAGAAAACATATTAAGGTGCTTGTCTTCCCCTTCTGATGATCAGTGGTCGCTTTTATTTATTAAATTCTAAGGTATGGTGGGCATTTCTTTCAGTGCCTCAAAAGTCCATTGCATAGAGGTCTGGGTAATATAGTAGAGTTTATTTAAGAAGATCAAGGAAAGTCAGAGGAGTTAAAGCACATTTACTCTGGGGCTGTAAAAATAAGGTATGTGTAAACTTGGGAGGCATGTTCAGACTATAATTTATTGATGGTAAAAATTATTGAGGAAGTCCTCAAGTTCACATGTTTCCTCTGCCTCCTCCCATCCCATCACACATCAAAAGTGAATACTTCCTGGTTTACAACTAGCCACAATTTTCTATGACTTAACTGGGTAATTTAGGAAACTACTGTTTGTTTTCTGCCCATAAAACAGGCTTCCAAGACATGTTATTTATGCTAGAGATGGATCTGCTTAGCTGATCAAGTGTGGCATTTTCATCAGTCCATTGGGAAAACAGAACTTGTATTAAGTGCAAGGCAGGCATCCTGTACTTAAAAGAATGGGTGCCTATCATTATATTGGTCCCATCTATAACTGAAAAGTACATCAACCCTTCCCCCCATTGTATCTTCATAGAAACCTTGTGAGGTAAATTAAGCTAAGAAATAATAACTGGCCAAGGTCACTCAATGAGCTCTTATAGCTGAGCAGGAATTTGAACCTGATCTCTCCATTCATGGTCCAATTATGCACCAAGCTGGTCAGTGCTTGTATTTTCCAGTTCACATCTTGCTAGAAAAAAGGTCAAGAGGAACATTAATTATGTATTAATACAGACTTCTGCTGAGGTTTTACCACAAGCTACTGTGAGCTGTTTATTATGTCTTATTCGCTAAGTCCTATTTCTTTTTAGAAAGGTCTTATGTAAACAGCATCAGGAATTTGGACTATGGTCAACACTTATTTTGTTGCTACAGAACTCAAGAGAGCTTTGTCTCATTTCTGGAACCTTATCCCGCCAACAACAAGAATGCTGAGAACACAAAATCATCACGGTTCTGCAAAATATCTTGCATTTTTTGTCATTAGTCAGTGTCATTTAATGTATTGAACTTTGTTGCCTTGAGGAGAGAGAAATGTCACATTAAAAAGCAGAGCTGACTAGTTTTTAACTATTGGCTTGAAACTTTCTTCTTCATCTGCAGAATTATTCTTAAAGATCAAACCCAATTACCATGGAATCCCCAAAGGGCATCTAGTTTACTCGACATTCCTTATTGCTTACACCTGTCCTCCCTTGATAAAGCAAGACAAACCTCTAGCTTCTGATCAAAATTTACGGGATTGAACCTTTTTGTTCTTTTGCATCTATTTACATGAGGGGCAAAATAGTCTCACATATTCTAAAAAGGATATGTAAAAGTGATTGCTTATTGCTGTTACTCTAAGATACCACAGGACTTTTTATCCAGGAGCACATTTTATGAGACCAACAAGATTTTGGGGGTATAATCTCCATTCCTATTCATATCTGACAAAAAGCATTCTGACTCTCAAAAGTTTATACCCAAAAAATATCTAAAGTACCACTGGACTCAAACCTAAATGCCCATCTTCCAAGACTCCTCCGTCTTCCATGGTCTCAGGAAGCAATCTGTATATCCATTAGGATAGTAATAATTCCTCACCAGCTAAAGTATCATTTATATCGTTGTGTGCCTCTGGCACCAGCTGAAGTCCGAGAACACTCCAGTTGCTCGGGGAACAAAGCTGTCAGCAACCAATTGTTTGCTTCCAGCGTCAGTGAAATACAAAGTACGGCTGGGATTAAAACTTTACATGGGCACCATGGAAGGAGTTTGGTGCCCCATCAAGACCACAAGCAGATAAGGTGCAGGTGCAAAAAGGCCAGCAGAAAAGGGGAAAGAGCTGGAAGAAGAAACAGGGAAGAACCAAAGGGGAATACCAACACTAGACCTAGAAGGACACACCCTTTGTGTGTCCAAGCTGCTTAGAGATAACTCTTCTAGTTAAGAATTAAATAATGGTTGTGGCCTTATGATCTGGTAAGCCTAAAGGAGCAGCAAAGCCAGCATGAAATGCAGTAGGATGGGGTGCTCAGTTACACATAATGGGTTGAATCCTATAAAGTATGAAGGAGTTCTCAGAATGAATCTCTCCCCTCTTTTTCACACATGCACCTGCAGCTGCTCCTGACTGACAAGGGATTCTTGAGAACAATGGGTTTCTGCACTGCTGAAGCGGGAAAATCAGGAGAAATCGCTTCCCTATTGTTGATTTTTGCCCCTTTTCACTTCCACCACATCCCTGTGTGTTCCAGAGGGTCCCCTCATTTTCAGGAGAGGCATTTCAGGAAATGCACGAGGCTGCAGACTCAAGTGGTGGGGTGAGATTTGTTCCGTGAACACCTCACATTCACGCTTCAGTGGATTAGATTTTGGACTAATCAGGCAGATTTTTAATTGCTGGCTGTAAAATGTTGCTAAGCCCTGACCAGCAAATCATCATACAAGAGGTTCACACTAAGGTTGGCATGGGAAGTGGCAGGCCACACTTCTCCCCTGCCCTCCAAATCACACTGCTGGCAAGTCCCATTAGTATAGTCTGCACACTTTACTTCCTTCTGGGTAGGCAGTGGGGGGAAGAGGTAGTTGTTACTCCTCAAGAAGCTGAATTTGAGCCCTGGAGCCTTCAAGGCAATCATTACTGTATTACCGGAGACAGTAAGTATCAGGGGCACCTAATCCTTCTTGGCACAACGTAGTTATGGTGTGTTGGGGAATAAGAATACAAAACAAGACACAGTTAAAAAAATTTGTTTCTCTCTCTGTCCTTAAATCTATTGAAGTCTTGTACAGACAGGAAAATTGAATTCCACATGTTTAACTTAAAGTGTGAACTTCACATTCACTTGGTTTAACTGAGGAAAAACTGAGTAATGTTTTATTTCAAACTGAACATTAGTTTTAATTAAAATGATTATGAACACATTAAAAAGGCCATGCAAGATGGGCCACCCACTGCACAGTAATGAGGGCAGTGATCAAGATTTTGCTACAGAAGCCCTTAGGGTAGAGCTCAGTGCTTGGAAATATGATTTTTGTGGCCTCTTTTTAACTCAGTTCCTATCTTGTATATTGTTGTAGGTCTCTTCCCCTTTCTCTCCCAAGCAACTGCTTCATGCCAACCAAATCACTGTTTTGTGTTTTATCAAGGAGGAAATGCTTACATATGTAACAAAACTTGGCTATGTGTATATATACATTTTTACACTCACATAAACAGGCACAGATACATACACATACATATGTACACACAGCCTTGAGAATTGAAGGTACTTCATTTTGGGTGGATTTTATGAACACCTATCATTTGGCATAAAAGAACCTTTTTCTCTACTTCTTATCCAGATTGTGAACAGACTTTAGATTCCTCACATGAATTACCTCAGTTTACATGGTGAGTGGTTTCTCAAGTTAAGGGGGAGGGGGCTGAGAGCTAATATAACTAAGATATTGAGCAGGGAACCCTCATTTCACAACTCCTCTACCACATACACGTTAGCAGTTCAGGCCTTAACACAGTCAATGAAGTGATGGGTTGGTTTATAAGGGCAAAACTTGGATTTGGATAGGAGACCACCAAGGAATCAAAGATCACTATGCAGAAACATGCAATGGCAAACTACCTCTATTCATCTCTCGTCATGAAAACCCTTTGGGTTTTCTGTAAGCTGTGATTTGACAGCAGTTTCAACCAACAACAACTTGGATTAGGATTATACTGTAGCTGATTTTTTTCAAAACTAATACTGATCCATATTTTACCAAGGATTCTCTACCGTTTGTATCTTCTATCCCACCAGTCACTCTATCAAAGAATGTGGCCCACCACAGTAGAAACAAAAAGTCAACTTTTTTCCAAAAATGTCCCCCACTGTGGGCATGTCTATGCTATTGTACGCTGATGATAGGGTGCTGATTTCAGTCTGAAAAGACTTCTTAATGACCCTGGTCTGTACTGTAAGGAAGAGGGGTTAAGTGTAAATTATTCCAAAACTAAGCTTATGGTATTTAGGTGAAAGGCAAGGAAATCTCTTTGGAGTATCCTGGGCACTCCAATTGAACAATGTAGCTTCTATAAGTATTTGGGAGTAACTTTTAGTGAAACCCTCTCCGGGAAAGTTCACCTGGCCTCTGAGTGAAAACCTTAAAATATATGGAGGCTATAACTTTTTTTTTTAACCCAAAGGGAGGCTGCCTGGTAACCCAGCCATTAAACTGTTTGTCAGCAAAGTAATTCCATCTATGCTATATGGAGATGAAATATGGAGGTGGAATAAAGAAATATTGTTGAGCTTGGAAAGATAGCAGAATCAGTTTATAAGGAGGATTCTTGCACTCCCAAGAGGTCACTTGCAGCTCTAATGAGGGCCAAACTGGGGCTGTCCTCAATAAGAGCTCTTGTTAAAAGGATCATTTTAAAATACTGGCTGGTAAATGAAGCAAACAAACCAGAGTCTCTTGGTCAGGAGAGCTGGTCACACCAGAGGATTTTGATGAAATCTCGGGCTGAGGAAATTACCTCAATCAAAACAAGATGTTTTATCCCAGATGATTTACTCAGTGGGAAAGAGAAGGACTGAAGCCTCCTTGACTGGATCTTCCAAAATGAGGCTGTGACAGACTGCAACTTAATTAAACAATCTAAAGTAGTCCCCTGGTTTAATCTTTTTTAAGGGATCAACCGGGACGGGCGGGTAGGCGGGTGCGTGCGCGCATGCGCGCGCAGCCGCAGGAGCGCACGGCTTTCTGGGGCACTCCTGTCACAGGCTGGGAAACGGGAGTGCCCCAGAAGGCCGTGCGCTCCTGCGGCCACATGCACAGGAGACTGCCGCACATCCTTGCGCCCCAGAAGGCAGTGCGGCAGCCTTTCAAAAACCGGGACACTTGAAAAGACCCACAGGACAAATTGTTTTAAGGCAGGACTGTCCCGCCAAAAGCGGGACGTCTGGTCAGCCAAATCATACCAGAACCTTGTATCTAGTGAATTTAACAACTCAAGCAGTTAGGGTGGTTTTTACCTATTTGAGATTTCAAGCTATGCCTTCAGCAATGTGAACTGGTCATTTCTTACACACCCTGCCTCTCAATGCCCTTGTATTTGCAGGACAGGCAATATTTATTGCACTGTGTGCTTGTTTGCCCCCTTTACAGTGGTCCTAAAATTAAATACATCAATAGGTTGTTGTAGCACATGATTTGTCTAATCATGATAAATGTTTTTTTGTTGTCTGATACAGATCACTATGTTTCTGAAAGAGTAGCACTATTTGCACTGGCAGCTAGAAAGATCAGAGACACAGTAAGGGTCTAATTTTATCCCTCTTTTTATACATAAGTAACCACCAAGTTATAGCTTTAATGTCTTGTGTAATGATTGTGAAGGTCAATGGTCAATGCAATAAGCTTGATCTTGGGGGGGAAATTTTTTTCCCAGGACATTTATGTTTACAGGCATTTTTTCATTATATTTATCATTGAAGGTAGACGTAGGGATTGAGGGCAAGTGAGTTCTTAGTAACTGTTATGAAAACCTGGCATTCCACCAGCGGTATACATACTTCCAGTTGAGAAACACTACCTCACAGGACTGTTGTGAGGGTTACTGAAATGTATGCAGAGAGAGAGAGAGAGAGAGAGAGAGAGAGAGAGAGAGAGAGAGAGAGAGAGAGAAGTGTGGATTGGGATGTAGGAACCCAGGTTCAAATTCCTACTTTCTCCTGGAACCTTGGTGATGTCACAAAACTCACACGTTTGTTGCGAGGATCTAATAGAGGAGAGGACAATGTTGTAATACTTTGAGTACATTTATAAATAATAAATGTCAATATTGAGATTCGAAACAGAGAAGATAGGTCAGTTCCACGGCTGAAATAAGGGCAAGGACCTCAGTGGCCACATTCTTTGTATAGAGGTGGTCTCAGGTTCAGTCTGTGACACCTTAAAAGATTTGATGTAGCACATATTGCAGAAGACCTTTCTTTGCTTGCGACATTCACAGCAGATAATATTGAGCTACACAAGCCAATGGTTTGATTTGATATAAGACAGATAAAAGCGGATATAAGAGAACTGATGCTTGATGGAAGGCAAATAAATACCTATGGCTGGGAAAATCTCAGGCATTTAGCAGAAAGAAGACCTAGAAATTTGATGCTGGAACTTAGGTACCAGAAGCTAAGCTGAAATTGCTGAGTTGACATTGGTCCATTCCTCACAAACCCCTGAAAATGTTTTACAAACATTTTTTTAAAAAAACCATTTGTCCACACTTACCCGTTGGGAAACGCTTCCTGGCTACCATTTTGTGGTTCTGGTTGTTGTTTGTTTTGGGGTTTTTTATTTGTTTTTAGATTGTAGCTACAAAGCTTCAAATCTTACGCTGTGATTTTCTAGCTATGTAGACACAACCCCCCCATTAAAAAAAACTAACAGAAATACAGCACAAGACGGCCAGCATGAGCTTAGAAAATGACCCCAACGAGAAAGTCCAGGGACTGCAAAGAGGCATAGGAAACGTTTCGAAGAGATCACACACCAAGGCCCCTTCCGCACATGCAAAATAATGCATTTTCAAACCACTTGCACAACTGTTTGCAAGTGGATTTTGCCATTCCGCACAGCTTCAAAGAGCACTGAAAGCAGTTTGAAAGTGCATTATTCTGCATGTGCGGAATGAGCCCAAGTGAAAATGTTTTCAAAACATTTCCAAAAAAGAATTGCTAGGGAACAGCATGCAACGAAAACATTTTCAGGCAGAAAATACAACATTTTGGGCTAAAAACCACATAGAACTCCATGGAGGAAACATTTTATTTCCTGCCTCAAAACATTTTATTTGGTTTGTGCAGAAAGGGACACTGACATATGCTGTCAGACTGTCTTTCCTCAGTAGCAACTGGAAGTGGCTATATCACTTTATTCAAATTGCTTTAACAATTCATTGCCAATTGGAAGTGGTTTATATCTATCCTAATCAGATCTCCTCACTGGATGTTGTGCCTGCTGTAATAAAGTTGTTAATCTTTAAGGTGTTGCAACATTTTTTTACCCAGGATGTTTTTAAGCATCTACATGACTGGTTCTATTTTTTAAAAAACTCTCTAGCTTTTAGACAGGAAAGGTGCAAAGGACAAAAAATACATTGGCTCTGCATGTTGCACACACACACAAAATATATAGTTATAATCTCTTCAGAAATTACAGACACCAGTAATTGAGAATAGGCAGAAAGGATACAGAAAAGGTCTACCTCTTCTCATGGTAGCCTAACTTTCCTCCTAAAAGGAGATCAGGATCTGTGACTGCCAAGACAAGAATGTGGAAGTTTTATAGTTGCTGAGCTCCAGGTGGGGCCTGGAGATCTCCCAGAATTACAGCTGATCTCCAGATGACAGTAGAAATTCCCCTAGATGGCTGCTTTGGAGGGTGGACTATGGCATTATACTCTGCTGAGGTCTCTTGTCCAGTTCCACCTCCAAATCTCCAGGTATTTCCCAAGCAGGAGTTGGCAACCCTGCGCAGCCCTGTCCTTGTGAAACAGGCAACCAGTTGAAGGAAGATTTCATTTAGTTTAGATGGCAACTGAAGGCCATATTGTTTAGGAAGACCTTTCCTGGATTCGTTTTAAGTTGTGTTCGTGTTTTAGTTGGTCAGATTCCGAGTTTGTTTTCAATCTGTTTTTACTGTGACTCGCTTTGAGCAATAAAGAAAAGCAGTATAGAAATGTAATAAGGAAGAAAGAAAAAGATGAAGGCAAGCCAGTCAGAAATAAAAACATTGTGAGGAAAGGGTAGAACATCTGGCTCTCTGCTAAAGTTGAGGTCTTTGGGAGTTTACTTCCCACAGGAGATTTGGTATAAGAATGTGCAGCAGTAACTAGATACCAGCAGAACCCTTCATTATGTAATCCTGCAATACATGTAAATGCCATTACAGTTTGGAAGAAAACCATTTTGACTAGTAAGCAATTCCACAGGACACCAAGTACTCTGAATCCCTGGAGCCAGCCTCTATAGCTGCCATTTAGCCACTAAACCATCGGCTGCCAGTCCCCCAGTGTGCTTTGCCACTGAACAGGAGCTAGTAGAACAGAACACATGAATCTAGAAATGCCACCTCTGATGTGACCCAAAATGTGTATCCTAGGCAGAGTTACATCCTTCTAAATCTATTGGCTTCAATTGACTTAGAAGGGTGTGACTCTGTTTAGGACGGCCGTGGTGAGTCTTATACAGCAATGGACTAATTAATATCTGAAGATTTCATGGCAATGTTATAGCGATAGCTGGAGACAAAGGCTTTCAAACTAGATAGAATGTAACTATCTTGTGAGTTGTACATGTTTATTAGAAGCATATTAATCTAGGAGTAAGAACATTGGTAAACAAACCATGGCCAACCCAGGTTGTGCACTGAATGCAGATGTTAGCAAGCAATATGGATTGGGATGGGGGAAGTGATTTTTATGTCCAGATATAAATGGTGCCAAAAATCAAGATTTCAAACAAACCTTTCCAAAATAAAGACAATGATATCCACCCCATTACCTCAGAGAAAGCCTTGCACGATATGAGACATATGCTCATGTTTAATTTTTTTTTCCAAACTTTAGTTGGGAAGGTTGGGGAAATGGAGTAGCCAAAAGACATTTCTCTGTCCATGTGTAACTGGGGTTGATAGCAGATGAAATTAAGTGAGATATTTATAATATTGTGTCAGAAATAGTGTGTTTGGGAAAAGAGAGTATTTCTGTCAGCCCCCTCTCCCAGAAATGTCACATTCAGCAATCTGAAAAGTTCCTGCTTCTCATGCAAAAAGTAAATGCAGCAAAAATGACAGCGTGTCTGCTGGAATGATCACAGCATCCCATGGGTTCCAGCTTTGTCAAAGGGAGACAAAACATTTGTGTCCATTATTCCTGTCAGACGTCCACATACAAAAACAAAAGAGGAGAGGGAATCTGTGCAGGGCAGAAGCAGCAAAACAGGGGACTCTCACACCACTGTGTCCTTTTGCATTTTTTCAGAAAGCTTTTTCCAGTCTCCCAGTTTGGGATAGCTGAATTACCCTATGAAGTCCAATGTGTGCAAGACAAGTTACTAAATAAGGTGTCAGAAACATTGCAGGACAGGTACCAGCTTAGGCCTATGCAACAAAAACATGTAGTACAGGGCTTTCTGGACTCTTAAAATGTCAGGGCTGCAGGTGAAGGAATCCAGTCTTGAATGCTTCCCAGTGAAGAAAAACTTACTGAATTTAGTAAACTGTGGATGAAAAGGAGGTGCAGTGAAACAAAACATTTGCCATAAAAAAACTAGTGTTCTGAGGCAATCTGAGGATGGGGACACTGTTCTGGCTAAGGAACCTGGAATTCACATCCCCAGTCTGGCATGAAAAGTGACTGAATGACTCTGAGCTTAACCTACTTCAGAAGACTGTTGTAAGGGTAAAACAGAGGCAGGAAGGAAAGTGTGAGCACCTCCAATGAAAGTTGGGATAAAAATGTCATTATAATGCGCATCAAATCAACGACCATTTTTTTTTTGGTGGCCCAATATCACCTGGCTGCTTTACTGAATGGCCATGGGCAGGAGCCCTAAACTGGATGCATGATTAGTTATCCTGGGATAGCTATGCTTGAACTAGCTTCTGTGTCGTTTAGATGTTCAAGTTATGTAAGGGTTAAAAAAAAGAAAAGGATCTTGACAGTTTTCTTTTATCCTGGAATAAGAGACCATAAAAGTAAGAGCGGATTTGATACATGTAGCAGATCAGAATTCTATGGACAGCCAGATTACTCTGTAAATGGCATGAGACCTACCAGCAATTGTCCAAGCAACTGGGAGGGAGAAGGGTTGGTGGCTACATTGCCTGATTATATGCTGCTTGTAATTTGGGTAATAAATATCTAAACAGTCTTCCAATGTGTAACTGAGAGGAAGCAATCAGGGCAGGGAGGGATTGGAGATGAGTCCAGATCCAACTTGGCAACTGCCTTTAAAGGAGGTCCAAGCCAAATTATGTAGTAAAATGAATGAGCTCATCTGGCAGTTGAATTTCTGCAAGCACTTTCTTGCAAGGTGCCTGTGTTGTCTTCAACTTCTCCTGAATCCCCATATTAGTATTTGCTTTAGAAAACAAACACTGTAAAGCCTTTCCAGGCAGCCATCTGACTAGTTCATTTACTTGCAGAGTTGCAAGATCTATCTCCATAGATCTGTCTTGGCAGCCTTTCCCCAAGAATACTCCCTTGCTGCATTTAATTCCTGACTTTAAAGGGTTAACATCTCAGTTCCATGGGCCATAAATACATGCTGCCAGCCCCCCAGCCGCTTCTCTCCCCACACGCAAACATACACATAACAGAATATGTGTTTTATAAACCAGCATGTAGTTTACTCTGTCTAAACACTGAACTAGTACACTGCTACAGCTCACCATGGTAACACTTAACTCTTCAGCGGCTAGAAATCTGTATCCAATTCTTTCCCTTTTAGCTGGTGAGAAGCATGGCAATGTTTACTAAAGAGATGCTGGCAGAGTTCTTCGTTTAACGAAGCACTTGGCCCTTTGGAGCCCTCGCTCTGCCTTCACAGAATCTTAGACTTGACAAGTTTAAACAAGGTCTTCAGACACCGACCCTTTAATATAGGAAATGTTTGCCTCCTGCTGTATACGCTGTCACTTATGGACTGTTGCAAATGACTGGATACCCTAATGCAAATGAACTGGTGCCCCCAACTCTGAACTAGAGTTCTCTAATATGTTTATGTAGATAAAACGACATCCTGGAACTGAGGCTGGAGGCAAGAAAGTGGTTCTTCCTCTGGAACCTGCTACAGCTAACTTTTAACCTATGACAAGCCTTTGGGCAGGAAGGTTTCCCTTGACATTTTTGCTTTAATTAAAATAAGGAGGAAAAATCTACCTTTATTATTTAAACTGGCAGCAGATGGTTGCCAACAGGGCTGGAGGAAAATGCCATGATTCTTTAATAGAGTCTTAATGTGTGGAAATTAGCAGCTAAAACTTTTAATGGGTTGGAGGCAATTAGCATCACCTGTAAATAACAGCCCTTTAAGTTTCTTTTTAAAGGATGGGATGCCATTTCTCTAGGTTGGTGGCAACCCTAATCTTGTGCTATTCTAAACCTGGCTGGATTGCTGCCATTATAGGTACTTGTCATGACATCTTTTTATGGGGCAACTTAGCAAATGTTCACCTTGTCCTGTAAATTATTTGTCAAGAGTTTTTGTTTTAGCAAGGTGAAACCACTGTTCATTACAGTCAAGAAGTTAAGGGTGTGTGCCCCAGTCTCTCCCACACTGAAGACAATGGGACATAAAGATTTGTAATGTTGACTGGACAGCACTCAAGATCTTTGGCAGTGCTGAGCCCAATCTGAAGAGCTAATATAAATGCAGTCAACGACGACAACAAAAAAGACTTTATTGCATTGCCTTTTGACATGATGCATGTTTCCAGAAGGTATCAATAGGAGTGTGTGTTTTAGACTCACAATCATTAACAAAGCAAGCGTAAAGGCCTGCCCAGATGTAGTAACAAGAGATCCTAGTCAATAGCCAAAGCATTTATGGGAGCAAGAAAAGCATACATTCTTAGGCATTACAGTGAATTACAAGCTAGTGGGAAGGTTCTGCATTAGAGGCAGACAAGTTGGCTTCACAAACATGTTTTTTCTTGAAACAAACCAGTTCACATTGGCATTGGCAGCTGATACGCCTACTCGCACAAAGCAAAGAAAGCAGCAGCAGTAAAAATCTTTCCGTGAACTGCGAGTTGTTCCAGCTACTCAATAGGGATCCTCTAGCACGACACCACCTTACACAATTTTCCAGTATATAATTGCTTGAGTAAAATTGCAGCCCACCCAGCGCTTTCAACAGACAACATTTGTCTTGGCTTTCAGCACCTGTTGTACTACCTAAACTAGGCAGGACTAAGTGTATTTAGCTAAAACCCTTCTCTTTGTCTGGATTTCTTCACATAACTTCTCCAGGGGAATTACTGGATGACTACTTTATGGGGGAGAAAGCCAGTACAGGCTATTTATTTGTTTGTTTGTTTGTGGGATTTTAATGCCACCTCTACTGGGAAACCTGCCCATAGTGGCTTACAAAATAACATCATGAAACATAACATTAGAAGCTATAAAGTAAAACCCTTTATTAGGAAAAAAACTAGCTAGAGAATCAAAACTAATCACTGATCAACTAAGGGGATGCTGGTTAGGAAGTCCTTCCCCCTCCCCAAGAAATAATACTGGTAAGAAAGTTATTTTCACCTCTGCTACAAAAAACAAACTAATCCAGTGCCTTATGGAGGGGGACTAGATTTTCTGTATCAACAATGAAATAATCATTAAAACATTTTCCTTCATCCCAGTCCTCAGGGCCAGAATCAACTAATATGAACCTATTGCTATGGTCAGAATATCTTTACGGAGAATATTTTTATGTTTTTGTAACTCTTTCATTGCTGAGACTGAGGATCTTTTGTTCCCCTATAAAGCACTGGAATACTTTTCTTTCTAAAGCAGAAGAGATGACAGTAATTTAAATGTCTTACCAGTACAAGTGGTAAATGGCCCTTTCTATCCCCATAAAAAAAATCAGCTCCCAGGATGAGACATAATTCTGCCTTTTAGCACAAGATGTCTCCTCCCCACAACGTACATTCTTCATTATTACCTGTATGCCAACTCTGCCACACAGTCCCACTAACAGCATGATTAACTTGCCACACAAGCAATGCACCTTGCCAAGGGCTGGGTGGTGCTTGTGTGCTCTACTAGAGGAAACACATACCTTTACTCAGACCCGCCCCTCCAGCAGTGCAGGAGCAAGCTGTAACTGAAATAATGGCCAGGGTACATGTACAAGGAGATCCAGACCAGCAGTACCAGAACGAAGGAGAAACCAGTTCAGGATGTGACCATTGGGCTTTTTTTTAATCAATCAGCAAAGATTGTGGCCTAAAGGGTACTACCTTTTGGTGGTTCTCTGACTGTGGGCGTAACAGTAGACATTTTTTCATGATATAGCAGATGAGCCACTTATAAGTGACAAATGCTGCATGAATGGATGCCACAAAAAGCCTTTAAATAACAGCAAGCCCAAATAAGGGATGATGGGTTAACAAGAATCATCCCAAATGAAGAGTGGGATTGTGTTGGGAAGTGCCCTTATGAACATGTCAGAAAGCACTTGCGTATGCACTATTAAAGCTTGCTCTCTTCTTTGGTATACCGCATGTCTGTGGATTGGATCCAGCCAACTTTCCCGCTAGTGATCAAGTGGTCCCCTTTGACCTGCCCAGCAATCATGGGACGTGCATGAACAAAAGCCATGCGGAGCAGGAGCTGGGAGGAACTGGGTGGGATTGAGTGAAACGTTGGTGGGATTCAACCCACCCAATTCCCAAGACCACGAGGAATACTTTGATGCCAGAAGCTAGAAAGCACGCATTGGACTTGCACAGATCCCAGTGAAAGGAAAATATGAAAGCAGGAAAGTATGAAAGAACCACAGCCTTTTTGGGCTTCTACTTAGTGGAGTCCACCAGAACAGCTGTGAGTCGTAGCTGTGAACACTAGTGATAAACTGCTGTTCTCAAGCCATTGGGAGTGAGAGCACCGCCCTAAGTTTTTCATATTTTGGCTGCTCACCTATTTTTGTCTTGGGGGAGGCATTTTACAGTTCTTAAGATCTAGACATTCATACAGTACTTTTTCTTGCTTTTTTGAAAACAATGATGTTACCCCAGAGGTTGGAAGTTAGAATACTTCAGCATTTCCTTGGGCGTTTAAACTGAGAGAGAGAGACAAGGGATTCGCAAACATGCATGATTTAAATTAGCTGCCCTATTGTATGCATATCACCTGCCTTTCATTTGCAAGACAGGAAAACAGACTGGGGAGAACAGTGAAGGACCGGGACATCTAGAAGTCGAATGCTTCTGTATTCCTTGCATGGAATTAGGCAAATCTTTAAAGCAGTTAGCCTGCCCATTCATCCTCTGAAACTGCCTTTTTCTAATTTTCCCCGAATCTTCCCCCAGTCATCACAAACTCATACAGTAGCACAGAACTTTCTAGATATTGGGGGACATTAACGCCACCGGAACAAAATAGTCCTGCCCTTCCCCAGCGTACAAGAAAGATTGTGCAACCGCGTGTGAAGGCAAGTGATGGGCACTCAGTTGGCAACAACACTGTTTATAACAATCCAACACCGCTGAGAGCGCATCACCCCTCCTGCTCAACGCTCCTGCGTTGTCCCATCATTAAGCCGTTCAACATTCAGGCCCCTTCCGAACATGCAGAATAATGCACTTTCAGTCCACTTTCACAACTGTTTGCAAGTGGATTTTGCTGCTCCACACAGTAAAATCCAGCTGCGAAGTGCACTGACAGTGGATTGAAAGTGCATTATTCTGCATGTGCAGAAGGGGCCTCAGCCCAACACACACCTGTGCCCCAGCCTCACAGCGGAGAGGGGCTTGCCCAGTGTTGGGGCCTGGCCAGGAAGGGTTCCCTCCAGATGCTGCGGTTATTAAAATTGGGGGGGGGGGTTAGAGAAGGGAAAAGCCAACTCACCGATGTCCGAGTTGCAGAAAGCATCTTGGGGGTGAATGGGGACGCAGGTGCAGGCTTCCGCCGCCAGGTCGCTCAAACTCCAGCTGCCCAGCAGCGCCAAGAGGCTCAGCACCCACCCAGACATGCTGCCAGATGCTCCTGCTCGAGAGCTCTGCAAAGAAAGGGAAGGCAAAGGGAGGAGGAGGAGGAGGAGGAGGAAGGTCGCTGGCAAAACCCAAAGCGCGGCGGCTTCTGCAGCCTCCCGAGGCTCGCCCCCCTGCCCGAGGGACTGCCCAGCGCTGCCTTCCCGTCGGACTTGTCGGCCGCTGGGGAGGTGCGTGGAAAACTCGGGCTCGCGTTCCGCACAACTCCCGACGCGTCGCTTTCCCTTGCTGGGCTCCTCCGGGCAGCCGCGGGGA
The DNA here is from genome assembly GCF_021028975.2 of Sphaerodactylus townsendi. Lineage (NCBI taxonomy): Eukaryota > Metazoa > Chordata > Lepidosauria > Squamata > Sphaerodactylidae > Sphaerodactylus > Sphaerodactylus townsendi. Next base: position 31,851,225 of record NC_059430.1, read on the forward strand.
GTTATAGCGGCGCTAGCGCCCCTCTTCGGCTCTTGGGGTCCCGCCCCCCGGACCAATCGGAGCCCCGCATTACCTCATCCCTCAGGAAAAGGGGAGAGGCAAAAAAAAAACCCACACCAAAAAAAAAACCCCACACGCTTTGGAGGCGGGGTCATAGCGAGGGATTCAGCGCCATATAGGGAATAATGCGCGTTTTCCGTGCGATGGTTGGGGCGGGAGGAGAGATTTCTGGTGCAAAGGGAGAAAAAGCACTTGTTGATGTGGGAAGGGAACGGGCCGGAGTCCCGGCTGGGATGAAGAGCTTGATCGCCCGTCTCTGGTTAGATCTGAACCCAGGAGCCCCGTAGAGACCAATAAGAGCTTCAAGAGACAAGGTTGTGAGAGTTAAATTCTTAGGATTCTCATCTCACTAAGGTTCTAATTTTCTTTCCCCCCCACCCCATCACTTCCCCTCTGCTGTAACCCAGTGGATGACAATATACTGTTGTGCGTTTGCATCCTGTACAAGCGTTCTTGACAACATCCCTCCCACCTTCTCCCTAGGATAAAAGAGCTCTATTTCTGCTCTGCGCTGTCTGAGCAAGGGCGCTTGCATTGGACTCTCAAAATCTGATCCTCTAAAACTCTTGCTGCTCCTCAAGGGGCTATTAGACTTGGATCTCCCTGTTCTTCTGTGGACGGACAGGGCTACCCTTTGCTTTATGAATAAAGCCAGGGAAGCGGCATCCCTCACCTGGTTACAGGTTGACACGTCTTGATTGACTGATTCAGTTTAATACCTCACTCTCCCTGCCAAAGCAGGCTGGGGGTGGCTTTCAGTGCATGTAAGAACATAAGAAAAAGCCCGCTGGATCAGACCAGAGTCCATCTAGTCCATCACTCTGCTACTCGCAGTGGCCCACCAGGTACCTTTGGGAGCTCACATGCAGGATGTGAAAGAAATACCCTTGCTGCTGCTGTTCCTGAGCACCTGGTCTGCTAAAACATTTGCAATCTCAGATCAAGGAGGATCAAGATTGGTAGCCATAGATGGACTTCTCCTCCATAAATCTGTCCAATATCCTGTGGCAGCATATTCCAAACACCAATCACACATTGTGTGAAGAAGTGTTTCCTTTTATTAGTCCTTATTCTTCCCTCCAGCATTTTCAATGAATGCCCCCTGGTTCTAGTATTGTGAGAAAGAGAGAAAAATTTCTCTCTGTCAACATTTTCTACCCCATGCATAATTTTATAGACTTCAATCATATCCCCCCTCAGACGTCTCCTCTCCAAACTGAAGAGTCCCAAACGCTGCAGCCTCTCCTCATAAGGAAGGTGCTCCAGTCCCTCAATCATCCTCGTTGCCCTTCTCTGCACTTTTTCTATTTCTTTGATATCCTTTTTGAGATGTGGTGGCCAGAACTGAACACAGTACTCCAAGTGCGGTCACACCACTGCTTTATATAAGGGCACAACAATCTTTGCAGTTTTATTATCAACTCCTTTCCTAATGATCCCCAGCATAGAGTTTGCCTTTTTCACAGCTGCCATGCATTGAGTTGACATTCCCATGGAACTATCAACTAAGACGCCTATTTGATCTTACCTTTCCTGGTCTGTGACTGATAGCACTGACCCCTGTATCGTGTATGTGAAGTTTGGATTTTTTGCCCCATGTGCATCACTTTACATTTTGCTACATTGAGCTGCATTTGCCATTTCTTAGCCCACTCACCTAATTTGTAAATGTCCGCTTGGAGCTCTTCGCAATCCTTTGCAGTTCTCACCACCCTACATACTTTGGTATCATCCGCAAACTTGGCCACCACTCTACCCACCCCTACTTCCAGGTAATTTATGAATAGGTTAAAGAGCACTGGTCCCAATACGGATCCTTGGGGGGCACCACTCCCTACATCTCTCCATTATGAGAACTTCCCATTTACACCCACCCTTTGCTTCCTGTTCCTCAACCAGTTTTTGATCCATAGGAGGACTTCCCCTCTCATTCCTTCATTGCTGAGTTTTCTCAATAGTCTCTGGTGAGGAACTTTGTCAAAAACCTTTTGGAAATCCAAGTAGACAATGTCCACTGGTTCCCCCTTGTCCACATGCCTGTTTACACCCTCAAAGAACTCTAGTAAGTTTGGGCAGGTTACTTCACCCAGCCTCATCACTCAGGCAGTGATACTCAGAGGCTCAGGAAACATGTGCCCCAATATGTCACCTACCTCATGTTTTAGTAAGTGGGAAGAGTCCATGTTTGGTGGCGCTTTTGGCTAGCAGAAGGTTCCTATTTTGAAACAGCTGCCACTGGAGGAACAGGTAAGCTGTGAGTTTTCTTGAGATAAGGGATGGAAGTAAACGTTGCCTTTATGGCTGATGGCTACATCAACCAAAGCAACTCTGTGAGCTACGGAATGAGCACCTGTGCAATAGAATGCAATAGAATGAGGTCGCTCCATAACACAGCTCCGTAACAGTGTTTCAGTGCTGCTTGACATTCATACAAATGTTTCAGTACTCAGCAACCAAAGCTGGAACATGTAGCTGTTCCACATTTGGGGTCTGTACACATTTGGCTTTCTCTGAACAATGAATAGGAGATAGGAAGCCAGACATGGGGACATCCCTCTTTGCTTCCTTCAGTCCTTTCCACCCTTATAGCAAATCCGCTTGTAGTCGTGCCCGCGGAGTCACCCGTAAGGACGAGACGAGACGCGGAGATATCATCTGGTGGAGAGAGCCAGCAGCGGGAGCACGGGGTCCGTGATCCTGGCAACTCTCCAGCGTGCTAGTTCCTGGCACCTTTTATTAGGGTTTCTTTGGGGGCGGGCAAAGGGGTGGATCGGCGGGAGGCGGAGAGCGACCCGAGGCCGAGGGAGAGATCATCCAAGGTGATGCATGATCTCATTCCCCGAGGGCTGAGCTTGAGCTCATCAGATGTACCAGGAGGGAAGCGTTGCGATCCCGTGTCTGGGCCTAATCCACACCTGGGGGCAAGGGCCCCATTATCCCTTTGTCTGGGACACCTGGTGGCTGTGAGCCAGGTAGTTCATGACCTGTGACTCACCAGGGGGGTGGGGGATGGGGGAGCGGGGGCGACCAGAAGGCCGTAGTTGGGCCGGCATGCCAAGCACTCTGCCTACGGTTCTGCTGGGTCAGCGGCTCATCCCTACACCTCTTTTATCCAGACTCTTTTAAAAGCTCTGCCTTCTCACTGCCACTGAATGTTTCTTCATTGTTGAGGTGCAACTACCTACCAATCAGGAATAAAAATACTCACAAAATAAGACAGGCCACTGCAGAAATAGATAATTTCAGACTCTGAAACAGAGCAATTTGTCAACCTGTCCTGCCCATCTGTTATGCTGCTATCAAAAATGCTTCAAAGCTAAGATTTTTACAAAATGCAATTGTCAGCCGACTGCAATTTTAAGTCCCAAATGGTCAGGGCCCAAAATACTTCAAGGATTGTCTCCTGTATAAACCTAAACAGACTCGTAGATCCCTCTACCATCTGAGATATGATGGGTGCAGTTCAGTTCATTTATTTACAGTCATTGACCTGCAATATTACTTAGAAATGAAGATGGTCAGCTTCGGCCCCTTCCACACATGCAGAATAATTCACTTTCAATCCACTTTCACAATGGTTTGCAAGTGGATTTTGCTATTCCGCACAGTAAAATCCAGCTGCAAAGTGCATTGAAAGTGGATTGAAAGTGCATTATTCTACACATGTGGAAAAAGCCAAATAATACAGGGTATAATACAATTATTAAATGTCATCTGTGAATCAGAGATTTCTGCACTGTGTTAGTAATACAGCAGAATTTTGCCACTGTATAAGAGGTAGTGTTGTCTTTATTTGCAAACAAACATATGACTAAAGCGTTATCATCACATCTAGGAAGTCTAGGCAACAAAGGCAGAATTAGATGATATGGTAGGTAGGTAATTGAGAGGGGATTTTTTGTTGTAGACCTGGATTTTTTGTTGTAGACCTGGACTCTAGAACGGAAGATAATTTTGTGTAAGGTGGCTAGCTCACCACCACCACCACAAAAAAACCTGTTTAGTATAACTGTACCCATAATGTATAATGAGGTATAATCTGGCATATTTAGAAACACGACCCATGTCAGTAATTGCAAACATAACAGTGAACAGGGTTGCCAGCTGCCAGGTGGCACTTGGGAGATTTCCCACTATTACAATTGATCTCCAGATCACCGAGATCAGTTCTCCTGGAGAAAATGGCTGCTTTGGAGAGATGACTGTGTGGCATTATACTCTACTGGGTTCCCTCACCTGCCCCAATCCACCCTCCCCAGGCTCCACCCCCAAATCTCCAGGTATTTCCCAACTCAGAGCGGGCAACCATACCAGTGACTGTAATGGATGATATCTGTGTTTTCGATCTAACTGCATTTTATTCCACCCTTCTTCCAAGGAACACTGGGTAGCACATATGACTCTTCATTCTACTCACAACAAACCAGTTAGACTCCACTGCTCTGGACAGATAGGCTGAGAGAAGCCTAGTTTAAGATCATCCAACAAGCTTCATGGGTAGGTGGAGGTTTGAACCCAGGCCTGGCAAATTCAAGTCAAATATCCTAACCACTGTGGCACAGTAGCTTTAACATGAAACTGATCATAGGCTATACAAAAGCAGATGTGGCGTATTCCCTCCTTTCCCGACCAGGGCCCATACTTGACTACTGTTTGTACTGTGTCATGCTTGCTAGTTACCTACCCCAAACATGATTCCAGTAGTCCTTATAATAAATATTAAGGGAGGCCACTATTATTGAGTCAATCAGTCAGTCAATGAGTATATGCCACTGTCTCCCTTTCTTTAATACATGCATTTATATCCTGGTATTGCAAATAACAGATTTACTGTTCTCACCCACTATGCTACACTAACTCTTGGGTACACAAAATGAAGAGATTCTGAGTTTCTTGACTCAAAAGACATTTGAGTTCAAAATACAAGCAGGTATGAAGAATACGCCTGGTGGCTCAAATAGTGATAAGTGAACTCTGAAAACGAAGGGCATCACTTCCAGACTGTGAATTTCCTTTGGGCAAAGATTGCACCTCATAACAGTTTGGAATGTGTCTGAGTATTATGCTAGAGGGCACTGTGTTGCAAGAGATTGGGGCCTTGGAACTTCATTAGACAGAAATAAAACGTTGCTCACCAGTGCAGATAATTGAAGGTTCAATGGATCCGATTCTCAGTTCTCTAAGACGTCTGCCTTTGCTAAATTGCCATTGAGATATCTCTGTTCTCCTTTTGCTAAATTTCCAGAACCATTTTGAATGCGGTTGTTCACTTCTCTCTTCTGTTCTCAGCCTGGAATATCTGAGATGCCGTTCCCAAAAAGATGCCTGAAGAGTGTGAAGAGTGACAGTAGCTAAAAGGCATTTGGTACCTTACAGGATGTTATTACATCACTGATAAATGAGGTTATCCATAAATATAAACAGATCTCTTTTTACTCCAGATTAGAGTTCATCACGAACGTTTAAAAGACTGAGGATCTAAAGGTAGCTGCTTCAAAAGCCAGCATGGTATAGTGGTTAAGAGCGGCAGACTTTAATCTGGAGAACCAGATATGATTCCCCATTCCTCCACAGGAAGCCTGGTGGGTGTGATCTTGGGCTAGTCATGGTTCTCTCAGAACTCTCTCAGCCCCACCTACCTCACAAGGTGCCTGCTGTGATGTAAGAAGGAAAGGTGATTGTAAGCCACTTTATTTATTTATTTATTTATTTATTTATTTATTTATTTATTATTTGATTTCGTATACCGCCCTATCCCCAAAGGGCTCAGGGCGGTGAACAATATTTAGGATTCCTTGTGACAGAAAAAGTGGGGTATATAAAAACCAAGTTGTCATCTTCTGAATCAGCAAAACCCTGCAAGTGTTACTTTTTTAAAGGGAGCAAAGATTTACGTTTGTGGTTGTCACTGAACTGGCAGCTTGTTATATATTGTCACTACTTGTTTCACGTTCTTGCTGACTTTTGTTTTTGGTAGATGCCTTGTGCTTTCTAGAGAAAATTGAATTTTTAACACTTTAAAATAAATCCCCATGACAGAACCTGCCCTGCATGAACACAAAGATACACACCTACTCAAATTCTGCACTGTTTCCATGTCTGAAGGAGGAGGACATAAAATGCAGTTCACACGGGAGCGTGTTTTTGGAAAACAGTGTGTTCCCGCCGGCGTGGTGCAAACAGCACCGCCGGGAACACGCTGTTTTCCCCGCCCCCGCCCCCCCACTCACCTTGTCATCCTGCATCGCTCTACTGGACTGCTGAGACCCTCCCTCGCTGTCCTCTGACCCCTGGAGGTCGGAGGGCAGTGTGGGAGGGTCTAAGGAGTCCAGCAGGGTGATGCAGAATGACGAGGTGAGTGGGGGGGGGACGGAGAAAACAGCGTGTTCCCGGCAGTGCTGTTTGCACCACGCCGGCGGGAACACACTGTTTCCCAAAAACACACTCCCGTGTGAACGGCCCCCACCCCTCCACCGGCAGAATTCCTGCCGGTGCAGGGGCACCCTTTCCGCAGTGCGGAAAGGGCCTAAGTTTGCTCTTACTTTCTTCTTCTCCATAGCCCCCTTCAAGATTCTAACCTTGGCCATATTGGAGTGTGGCAGAAGGCTGAAATCTGACATTCAGACAGGCAGATAGACAAACAGACCTGTCAATGGTTTTTTAAAAAACCCATCCACACAAAATTGCATGCCACCATCAAGTGGATGAGGTTCTGTGATGTCACTTAATGTTCCTGAATGTTTTAATTGTTGAGGCAAAGGATTCATCCTACATTGTTGACAGACAGTGCAGCTACACAAAACACAGTTTGATGGAGTTTAAAAACAAACCCTCGATCTCAACTAGCAGCAGGGAATACTATGTATGACTGACAGAGATGAGACGTGTGAACCTGTTGGAAAACCAAATGGGTAGGAGTTGCAGGAAAAGGATGGAGTAAACAAGGGTGGTTGCAGGAAAAGGATGGAGTAAACAGGAACCTGAGGGATGGAGGGATAGCTAAGATTGAACAAAAGCTCTCAGCCAGTGCCTGGAAGAAAAAGGACCTAAGAGAGTTGGTAGGAGTAAGCTGAGAAGGCAAGAGAGCTTGGCACTGAGAAAACAACAAGGCCAAAAAATGATTAATTCTGCAACCAAATCTTTGACTGCAAGTATCTCTTCTCCATCCCGCAACTTCATAGGGAATGCAGCTCATGCAGGGGCACATGCAAGCTGGCTACCACTGGGTGGTGGCCGCACAGTGTGTAGGCAAAGAGAGCCCTGAAAAGCTTCCACTACTGGGTGACAACTGAAAATAGAAGCCAGTCTACATATAGTCCTGGCTGACTCAGGCCATATTAACATGTCTTTCAACATCGTTCTGTCAAAATCTGTCAATCTCCATTTGCAAAGCAGTTAGCTCAAACCTTCTGTCTTTGTGCATATGTGTTTGTAGAATAGTATCCCTGTTATACAAGCTGTTGCTCTCCAAAATTTCTGCTTATCTCAATTCACAATGCGTTCACAATGAAGCCTTACGTCAATGTGACCATCTATAAATAGCATTCCCGTCTGACTGAACTTTTTATTATCCGTCTGTATTGAATGTCCTTGTGGGTTATTTATTAATTTTTAAAAAAGCATTCAGAAAAAAACCCTGGCACAACATCTGAACATGGAGTCCAAATTCAGTAGAAGGTTTCTTGCTGCCTTGCCCAAATGGTGATTGCATGCATCCAGCAGAAACCTGTTTTTAAGCACCTCAGTGCTGAGGTTTGCCCTTCCTATATGTTACTTAGCAAGGCCCGTGTTTTTAATGGTAGGGAGAAAAGGCCTTCTTGGCCATGTGGAGCAATTTTTCCCCCAGGATAAACTACAGACCCACCTTAGGTCACGCTGTTCTGGCATCAGAAATCCAATTGTAATATTGAAAGCTACACTATGACAAGAGCCTTCCCTTTTGTTCCTTCCTTTTCATAAGGATGCTGTTCTCTGGAGGCTTACAGGATACCTTTTTGGAAACCTTAAAAAAGTAATTTGCGTTTGCAGGCTGCAATTTATTTGCAGGTAGACAGGCTGAGGATAAAGCCTCCATAAATTCCTTCTCTGTGTTGGTAATGTTCATACACTACACTTAGGAAGAAAATTACTTCTCTGCGGTTTCTTTGAAAGCTGCACCTACAGCTTTCTTTTGCTTGTCTACATGCCTATAAAATTTGAGCAGCTACTGGGTGGTTAGAGGAACTGACTCAACTTTCCTGTCTGCATGTCGCTTTCCCGTCTGCATGTCAGAGGCAAGCAAGACTTCCCTCTGCTCTCTTGCATCATGTTATAGGCAAATTATATATTTCTAATCTTTATTCCCTTGTATTTCTACAGCACCTATAATTCAATTAAACAGGTCATATATTGAGAAGAGAATGCTCAGTTCAAGACTGGAATGCCTTTCCTAATGAGGCCCGAACTAGACATTATGATTTTTCATGGCTCGGGTCTGGGTTCCCCAACCTGATTTTCTGACCATCAGTTGTGTGTTATGCTACTTGGAATTCATTTCCCAAGTAAGCAGGTGCATGATCTGGATTGAAACCAAAGAGACACTTCAGCCTGTGCCCCTGGAGTTGGCAAGCCTGGTACAATAGTTGAGGAATGGGAAGAGTGATGTTCTGCTGGGTGGTCTACACTACATAAAGAAATCTACTGAAGGCTTCTATAGAGCAAACTGGGGGAGGAGAAGCCAGTGTGGTGTAGTGGTTAAGAGCAGGTGGATTCTAATCTGGAGAACAAGTTTGATTCCCCACTCCTTCACCTGAGTGGCAGAAGCTTATCTGGTGAACCAGATGTGTTTCCACACTCCTACATTCCCACTGGGTGACCTTGGGCTAGTCACATTTCTTTGATACTCTCTCAGCCCCACCTACCTCACAAAGTGTCTGTTGTGGGGAGAGGAAGGGAAAGGAGTTTGTAAGCCACCTTGAGTCTCCTTAGAGGAGACTCCAAACTCCCCCTCCTCCTCCTCCTCCTCCTCCTCCTCCTCTTCTTTTTCTTCTTTTTCTTCTTTTTCTTCTTTTTCTTCTTCTTCTTCTTCTTCTTCTTCTTCTTCTTCTTCTTCTTCTTCTTCTTCTTCATCATCATCATCATCCCAGCCCCAGCATGGAAAGCATGCACAGCCCTTCACAAACATGTAATTGCCTTATTATTTTTAAATGAAATATATGTTCCACTATATACATTTTCACAGCCCATGAAACATGACTTTGTTCTGGTCTTCCCTTGTGTTAAGTGTCTTCAAGCCACTTCCAACTCAAGGTGACCCTATGAACCAGTGTCCTCCAAAATGCCCTATCATTCACAGCCTTGCTCAGGTTTTGCAAACTGTGGACCGTGGTTTCCTTTATAGAGTCAATCTATCTCATGTTGGGTTTTCCTCTTTTCCTGCTGCCTTCAATTTCTCCTACCGTTATTGTCCTTTCCAGTGACTCTTGTCTTCTTATAATGCTACTGAAGTGCAACAGCTTTTCCTTAGTTTGATGTTTTTCCCTTCATTTGATGTTTTTATTTATGCTATTGAACTGAGTATAGTTCAGGAAGCATGAGGTATTATAATTCCTCAAATACAGTCTAATCTTACATATCAATATATTTGCAACATGTTTAAAGTGCATGAGATAAGTAGATGCTAAGCAGGTCCACTCAGAATTCTACTCAAGGCTATCCCATGAGGCTTGCTCCCAAAAAGATGTCCTCAACAAACATTCATAGTAGTAGTTCTTCATAGAAACCAGCATTATACATTTCAGAATATGTGGGAGGTCCTTTCACCCAGGACAATGCTGAAAGTTCAGCCCTGTATTAACCCTGTGAGTTAGTCAAACTATTTGTTCTCCCATTCATGTCTTTGATTTTTTTTGTTTCTTTTCTTGCTGGCAGAACTGGTTTCAACTTGAAGTGTTTGAAATTAAATATTTCTGAAAGACATCCGTACATTTTTGACATGGATGGAACAAAGAGAGTTCAGGCAAATTAGGGTACTTTGGAAAGGCAAAGAGAGCAGGAGTTCCCCATGTTTTGTGCCTGGCACTAGTGAGAGTAGTTAAAGATCAGTTTCCCCCCCTGTTGTTCCTTTGTGTGGACCAGCCTTTGGCTTATGCAGTGAGCTGCAATTAAAATGTCTGGAATGCCTCACATTTTTAAGAGTGCTTTAAGGGGGCTCAGTGGCATTGTGGCTGCCTGCTGGTGGAATTCAAGAGCAAACGTAACTGTTATTGTGAGCTGAAGTATCTGATTGGCGTATCTTGAAAGAGATGCTGTCTTTAAACCAAGGAGAATAAAGCAGGATGAATGATACGTAGAGGAAACATTCAGCCTGTCTCGTTTATATCCTGCTCTTCTCCTAAATAGCATTCAGAGAGTTATCTCATTTTATCTTCACAATAACCCCTTGAGGTAGATTAGGTTCATAGATAAAGACTTGCCCAAAGCCACCCAGAAAACCTTATGCCTGGGCATTTTTTTCCTTATCCACAACCAGCCTTTGTAATATTCAACACTGGGAGATACATAATCAGTGACTGAATCTAGACTAATATTTTTATCAGTGGAATGAAACTTTTCTTTCATCGAGTCTTCAGTGCAGTCCCACAGGGGACCTCACAGGTGCAGGCCAATCTGTGCCTGCACAGAAGACACTCGATGAACAACAGTTATGAGTAAGTGCAACTTTGTTTTCTTCCCCCTCCCACTGCAGCCCACCCAATGTTGTTCCTAGGGGATATTTATTAATTTATTGTATGCCACCCTTCCCCAATCTAGGGCCTTTTCTGTAAGCAGCACTTAACCCATATTTTAGACACTGCCAATCCAATCTTTTCCCCATGATTTTTGTCTGCAGACCTCCCTTCAAAACATTGTTTCCTGTTTACTTTAATCAGTTTCATCTTGTCTGCTCTGAAAGAGGTGAATACATCTCATCATTTGTAACATTGTGGATGATTGCACTGGACATGCCTCCCTTTGCCCTATTTGGGGGGGGGGGTTGTGTGCATGTACTCTAATAGAATGCAATAAATTGCTAGATCACTAATGTGCTTCCGTAGCCCCTTTTCAGTCTGATGATTGGTCACTGTGGCCACGAGTCTCTTTTTGAAAACTGCCCTGATTTCCTGAGATTCTTTGATCTGAACATCCAGCCGAGCAACTTTATTACAAGTTTGAGAATCTCTGCATTTGGAGAACATTCAGAAGTTGCAAACCCACGTTTGAAGTTCTCCTCAGAAACAGGGTCCCCCTTGCATTTGGAAAAGTTTGCATTGAAAATGGATGCCACAATTTGAGGTATGATTCACCATTACGCACATCTGCATACCCCCCCCCAAACCAGAGGCCCAGTCTGTTTATCTACTTTTGTCTACATAGATGCACCATCAACCTATCACACACTTGACAAAGAAAGCAGCCCAAATAAATGTCTTTGGTTTGCTTAAGAAAACAAAAGTTGTAGGATAGGTGAAAACCAGAGTGCACATCATGGTATATCCCTGCAATGTGCAGTGTGTGGAAGTTTACTAGAATTTGCAACATATTTGCTTGGGTTCACACTCTATCATGGTTTCAGCATTTTTTTAATGTGAGGCTGAAGTCAATCAGCAGTGAGATGGTTTCCAGCAAACAAATAAATGAAAAAGTAATCATCTACCCCTGATGGAGAATAACTTACATTTGGAGGGCTTTTAGCCATTTGAGATAGAGATAGACCATTTCTGCCACAGAGGCCCCTTCCGCACATGCAGAATAATGCCCTTTCAATCCATTTTTTCACAATTGTTTGAAAATGGATTTTGCTCTTCTGCACAGCAAAATCCAACTTCGAAGTACATTGAAAGTGGATTGAAAGGGCATTATTCTGCATGTGCGGAAGGGGCCAAAGGCTGTTCCTTATATCGTTACTACTTTCTTATGTTAGTTATTTCTTACATTATCTAACATGCATCTGTTAGGTAACAGTCATCACCATTAGCAAACAAAAGATAGTTTGCTCTCTTATAATCTTGCAACTACAAATTACGTGGCTGGCATTCATTATATACAAAGCATATGCTGTTCTGTTGAGAACCACAGTGACCACCCCCCCCCCCTATCTTATATCTACTTACCACATAACTGAGCCTTGAAAAACTTTTTGGCAGTGTTTCTGCCTGAAAATTATAATTTTCAATGTACTGTGTAAGTGTGTGTGTTTGCATGGGTGTAAGTGTGTGCATGTGTGCATGGCAAATTGCAATATCCCTCCCTCCTCCCATTTTCAGTAATCCAAAAATAAGAATTGGCTTCCATAACAGCAACTACAAAACCACACATGCCCATTCCAATACAGAGCCTTAATCAATCCTGCTCTAAAGAGGCCTGGTAGTTTCCATTGTCATTATGAAGATTGCAAAGTAAACGTTTCAGCTTCTGTGCCCTCATTGGTGTGGAATTTCCTCATTTTTCAGCTACAGTATTAAAGGGATGACAGATATGTAGCCTGAAGAAAAGTTTGCCTCACTACTTTTTTTCCCTGCTATTCTTGCATCTACAGCCATAAATTCGTCAAAGAAAACTGAAAAGGCTTTCCAAGGTCTTTACTCTGAGCTCCAAATATTAAGGTCAGAGGCTGGACATCTTTCACATCTTACAAACATATAGTGAAATACTTCCCGTTTCAAAAATGAACATTAGAAATGTCTCAGTTCAACACAGTTACCAGCTGCTGGAGGGGGAAAAATGTCCTGTCTGTTTAAGAGAAGCTTAATGGGATACTATAATGGGACACCAGATGATTTTGTTATTTCCTCCATACCATGAAAATCTTCAGGGCCCAGTTCCACAAACTGAGCTTCTATTAAAGGGACAGGACATTTTTTCTCCAGACCTGTTGGCTACCTCACACACTGCTGTGGTCAAGGCCACGAAAAATGAGGAAATGGGAACGTAACCCTTCATTCTCCTGTTGTATTCACTAATCAAAAATGAGCTTTTCATGCTGTTATTTGCACTTTTATTCATTTACATTATTTACAGTCTGCTTTTCTCACCAGAATGCAAGTCAGTTTACACATAGCGAGTCAATACAATCAATAAAATGGGGCAGTCAGTAACCAAGACGTTAGGATTTTAGAAGTCAAGAACCAACCAGAAAGAACTGAAGTATAGTATAAGCATTAACATTTAAAAGGAAGAGTTATGTGTCCAGGAAAAATATTATTTTCTTTTAAAATACTTGTAACAGTATAAGAAGCCCAGGTGTTTTTTGAACAAAACCAAGTGGGAGTTTAAAAAGTAAACCCTTTCTTCCCACACGGCCCATATGCAATTTACCTTTATGGAGATCTATTATCTATATTACCTCTGTTTTAGCCTTCATGATACAACTAGGAGGAAGATCATGGGTAGCGATATCATGGGAAATCAGACCACAATAATAGGACAGGCAATCTTTACACACCAATTAAAGCACACTGAAGCAGAAAGGAAAATTCTTAAGAATGTGGACTTATTGGTGTGTCTTAATCTAGAAAAGCCAACAAGAGTGGAGTTGCTTTTATAAAACAGCTCTGATTTTGTGACAAATAATGTTGTGGCAAATGTTATAAGCAGAGTTGGAGTTCTCCTGTATACTTCCTGTGTTCAGACTCTGCCAGAATCTGGCCTATTTCAATTTGCTGAAGCCAATCAAATGTCATCCAAAACTTGTTAGGCAACCTAAGTCCTATTGAAATCAGTTATTCTTAATGGAGACTTAAATGTTTCTAATTTTCTCTGTGTTGCTCCCAATGCACTTGCACAAGAAAAAAAAATTCTGTAATCAAATGGTTCCCTGCAAAGCTGAGCTATGCCTGGAAAGGTTGTGGGTGGGAAGCAGGTGCAGTTAGTATAGTTTATTTCCATTGGGCACCTCTAGGAAACAGTGGGTCATCTTTATGGCAAATAAACACTGCTGGGGTCATTTCTCAGAGGATTCCCTTAATCAGATAAAGAGATCAACTTCCTGCTTATAATTTCCTCTATGTTTTCTTGTGCTAAGGCTGGACATATGTCATAGTCACATGAAGATTTATAATCCCAAACTGGTCTCTCAGAATCTTTAAAAGTTATTTAAGAAAACATGTTTCCTGATATCCAAGGCCCTGCACAGATCTGCACTGGGGAGGGAAAGACGTTGTATCTAATTTCACTTAAGAATCCACTAAGGCTTCCTGCATACTTATTTAGAAGGCAATGCAAATTGTTACCATATGGGGCAAACATCCTTGCTGGCTGAGCGGAGGATGGGAGTTGCCAGCCCATGAATAAATACACTGGAAAATAGTTATGTGGTATAGAATTTGGCCACAGCCTGGTTTTTATTGACTATTAAGGAAGCAGAGACACAGAATAAGGGGTGGATCCTGATTTTGGGCAGCATGCTTGCTGAATGTAATGCCACACTTTCCTCCAACCCTAGTGCTGAGAGAACCAGAGCAGCAAATTGATGGGAGCCATTTCAGCATTGGACGCTAGATGGATCTCCCCTTGCTGCCTGGGGGCCTGCTTCCTTGCTTGCCCCACCCCCAAGGCTCTTAGAGATGCCTCCACCAATGAGGAGGCAGACGCGCAGGCATGGCTCCCCCAAAAGGATCTGTTCCCATGCACAACCTGCCAAGCTGTGACAAGACATAAATGAACAACCAACACCTGTAACAGAAATAAAATGCAGCATTGAAGGCTGGATGGGCTGAAAGACCTTCAGGCGGGAGCCAGAGAGAGGCTGGAAATACCTCACAGGACCTTATAAGGCCATGCACTCCCTGGCTCTGCTCCCCACCCCCACCCCACCCCACCCCACCCCACCCCACCACTCTGCACCAGCTGGCCTTTAAAAGCCCAGCCCTTGGAGACCACGTGGCCAGCACAGAAGGACAGACCCACCTCCCAACTCCCCAGGGCATCAGTGGCAGCCTGGGGTAGGTCTGTGCTGCTCTTTCACTGTAGGTGCAATTTTCATGTTATCAAAAATGGCTGAGCCTCTGAACTTTCCTGTTTGCAGCTGGAAACCTGCAGGAATTCCTAGTTGCATTGTCTGTTTTTACCAAAAAGGAAGATGACAGCATATGTATGATTGGGAGGGGGAATTCCTTCTGGCTTGAGCTATATGCGGCCAAGATATTCTCAGTAAAAAAGAATTCTGCAGGAGCAGTTAGGAAAGCACAATGTGTGGGTGCTTTATTGCCTCATTTCTCTGGTGAGCATTCCATGGGGATTTCAGCATTCTTATTTTCTCTACTAATTTGAGTAATTTGTAACTGACCTCTTCTGCCTGTCTTCATCATCCTAACTTTTATCTCTCATACACACTGTACCATTTGAATGGGTCAAAAAACATCTCTCTTGGTGTGTTTCTGGGAGGTTATGTGAGACAGCCTTGTCCCATGTGAAAATAAATGGCATACCTAAAACTGAAGCAGGATTAGGCTGCTAAGGACGTGACTGGTGGCCAAATAAGGGAAACAAAGGTATTTTACAGTGCAGAAGTCCATCAGGAATGTGATGTTTGACCTGAAATTACGTCACAGTGAGCGAAGTTGTTCTTCAGAACTGTTGTGTCAAAGGACTAGTATAACTAGATCAGGTGTTCCCAGTTTCGTTCAGCCCATGAGCAGTTTTGGAATGGTTAAACATGATGGGTGCCAATGTGGTGAAGAACCTACTAGAAAAATGTTGGGAGATTCCACAAAATGTTGGTTTCCTCGCTGTCTGCCTCGGTATGAGATTCTCGGTTGTAAATTTCTGTGCCAGACATTTTTCTAGGGCGTATCCAAAAGTCAGTCAGTCTGTCTGTCTGTCTGTCTGTCTGTCTGTCTGTCTGTCTGTCTGGCTGGCTGGCTGGCTGGCTGGCTGGCTGGCTGGCTGGCTGGCTTATAGGCTGTCCTTCCCCATTCAGGCTCCGTGTGGTTTACAACAATCACAATACAGCAGTAAAACAATTAAATAATGCATTCCAATCAACATCTTGATGCCACTAATATGTGCTGTGGCACAAAGTGTAGAACATTCCATTCATGGGCAGAAAGCATCTTCCGCATGTGGAAGGACTTCTTGGATCCAATCTTATGTTTTATAGTTCATGCTTAACCCAATGCCTCTGGTGAGCAGGTGGCACCTCCAGTGAGAACTTTGCAACAAGCAGGGACTGCTCCATCGCCTCAAGTGACAAGAAACATTCTGTTTGTATAATGGGAGCACAGGGATGAACTTCTATGCGATGCTATTTTTAGAGTTTCTGCATATATAGACATATGGGCAGGAAACTCTCTCCAGTCCCACGCACTTTCATCCCACTTCCATATCAACAATTGAACAGATGGGGGATGATCAAGCAAACCCATCTAATCCCATCCTGCACAGAACATCAGATTTAGTATCGCTCAGCATATATTCTGCCAATCATTCAGTCTCAAAGTCCGAATTCCAACAAAACAACATTTCCATCAACAGGGACTTTTATCACTGGCTGCGCCAGCTGCATAAAGCATCAGAGGGTTAGCTGACTAAGATGGAAGGGATTTGGGACTATTTTATGATTCATTCCCATTGGGGCTATGTAAGTCACACTGATAAATTAATTTTGTTTCTTAGTCCCAAGAGTGGAAGCCCTGCAACAATGGCGAAGACTATACAGCGGTGGTTTACAGTCTTTCTGAACGTGAGGATACGTTTTTAACATCAAGAAATTTCATGGACCCTCACATGATAGCAATTGTACTATTAGTAGTGATTGTAAAAAAAATGACAAAAAGTTGGTATGAACTCAGGAACTTTTAAAAACAAATGTGTATTTTATTAATCACAACAAGCCTTTGGAAAAATAATTATACATATATATGCAACACACTGTTTATTCA
Source organism: Sphaerodactylus townsendi (assembly GCF_021028975.2). Lineage (NCBI taxonomy): Eukaryota > Metazoa > Chordata > Lepidosauria > Squamata > Sphaerodactylidae > Sphaerodactylus > Sphaerodactylus townsendi. The sequence continues at coordinate 31,868,183 of NC_059430.1, forward strand.
GTCTACAGAAGGTATGCTTGCGTATTACGTTGAGTCATTTAATTAGATGGCTGGTGGTATTTTGCAGCTTCCAGAGATTGGAAATCTGGTTGAAATGTGGGAGATTTCAGCCGCAGACCTCATTCCCCATCCTGCTTGTTTCAGTAGTTAGAAAGTTCACTTCTGCAAATACAGAACCTAGAGATGCCAGCCTCCAGGTGAGATGTGGGGATCCCCCAGAATTACAGCTTCCAAACGACAAAGATCCGTTCTCCTGGGGAAAAAAGTAGATGTCTTGGAAGGAGGGCTCTGTGGCATTTCACCCCACTGAGATCCCTGTCCTCCCCAAGCTCCATCTCCAAATCCCCTGGAGTTTCTCAACCTGGATCTGGCAACCTTACCCCCCACCCCCCAACAGTGGCCAGAGAAACTTGGCAACCCTTGCAGAAAATCACCCCTTTGCTAACACAGTCACCAGTTCATCTGTACTAATGGGAATTTGCTTGGATGCCCAATAAGCTTTCTGTCCTTAACAAAATAATTGGTGGAGGCTTAGTTATTTTGATTTTAACTTTCCATGATCAGTTGACTTCCAAAGGAGCTCACATGTATTCAGGGATGGTTTGGAGGCAAGGGGGCAGGTGGCCCAGGTGGGCAGAGAGGGGATGATGGCAGGAGTTGCCTGGAACAGATGGCTTGTTTTGCAGCATGTGCATCCTGTTCCCCCAATTAGGTTGCTTCTAGGAGATGGGGCTCAATTGCTCAGCAGAGATGGCTCCTTCTGCAGTGCGTGCACTCTGTTCCCTGCTTAGGCTGCTGCTAAGAGGTGGGGAGAAGGGTGGGGGGAAGGGTGGGGGAGAGTCTGGGCTTCAGAGGGAAATCTCAGCCCTTGGTAAGACTGAAAGTGCAACTGTTAGTTGCGTGAGACTATGGGGAGTGAAGAGGAGCAGAGCTAAAGGTTCCTGAAGAGATTTTCAAAAACATCAAGTTCTATACAGTTGGAGACACAGACCGCCGCCCCCACCCCCCACTTCCCCTGGCCTAGTAACCTTCTTTGGTCTCACTAATCTCCCTCCTTCCCCCGGCCAAGTCACCTTCCATTCTTCCACCGGCTGGACTTTCCAATTCCTTGTCTTCCCACCCAGACTTTTCAAGGATTGTGCATTGACAGTGACCTTGTGACCCGCTGAGGCACTGCAAGTCCTGGAGCAACCTGGAGTCAAATGGGAGAGGGGAACAGGATGAGCTCTTCACTCCGTTCCCATGCCCATCCCGCTCTCCACCCCATGCCCATCCCGCTCACTTTAAAACTGGGATCTGTGTTACGGTTGACTTTGCCAAAGGCTGCAAGTAGACCTGCCATTTCATCTGATAGGCTTGGCCTTCCCCAAAGAGCCTGATTTTACACCTTGGAAAAGGGGGAGGGGGACAATAATGGCACATTTATGTACATTATGTGCCATCAAGTCACTTCTGAATCAATGACTTCGTCTCATTAACAACCTTGCTCAGGTCATGCAAACTGAGTGCCATGGCTCCCTTTATTGAGTCAATCCATCTCATGGTGCATTTTCTTTTCCTACTATCTTCAATGTTTCCTAGCATTATTGTCTTCTCCAAGTGAGTCTTTTCTAGGCACTAAAGTACAATAGCTTCAGTTTAGTTACTTCCAGCAGCATGATTACCAAATAAAGCTTTTCTTCGACTGTATTAGATCAGGCCGTGAAGGAGCATGATACGTGACAATACAACATTCTTACAAGATTTTGCTCGGATGGATGAATACTATACATGACACTATTAAATTTACATGTAATTCCAATTGTGACTCTAGTGTTTTTGGACACCACTGTGTATCTCAATCAGCAAAACAAAACTGGCATTAGAAACTATACTAAATCCACTGACAGGAATTCTTTTTTTTCATTTCATATCATCTCTAAACATCTAATTAGGAATACTTCTTATGGACAGTTTTTGAGATTAAAGGGCAATTCTTCAGAGATTCAGAATTTCCATAGAGCTGCAGAGAAGATCTATGAGCAGTTTATAAAGAGAGGATACCCTACAAATGTCATGGCAGAAGCATTTAGGAAATCTGAAAATAGATCTAGAAATGAGTTATTAAAGGACAAGACCAAGAATGTTAGTAAGAAATTTTCTTCATCTATTTAATATATTCATTTATCATTTAAAATCAGTAACATCATAAAGAAACACTGGCATATTATTTCCTTAATATCTGGTTGTGAGGATCCATTTTTAATTGCATATAAATTAAGTCAGTAATTAAGTCATTATTGACTTACTGACTTCTCCAGAAAGCAGACCCTTTTTCTTCTTGACTTCGTGTTTGGCTCACAATATTAGGCAATTTTGCCTTTAAGGAATCTGTAACATTGCTTTTGCTGCATTTGGTTTCTTTCTCGCTACAAGGCCTCTATTTTGGAGTTTGTGCTCTGATCTATACTACCTTGTAGCTTTTGGTTTAATGTGGACTATGTATGTTTGTTGTTCATAAAACATTATGCATATTTGCAAATTGCTGGTTTTATATGTGGCTAACAATGAGATCATATTGATTTACAACATGGTGTGTCCTACTAACTGGTGCTTGTCTGTGCCAGCAGCACACACAGTACAAGCTCTATTGCTTCGTCATTGTATTTGTGAACCTTTGCTTTAGTGGTATTTTTTTAAATGTCTGGAAAAAACTAAGCTAAAAAAGTTTCTCTTTGGGTCTGGTTTTATGTTTACAGAGGGGTTGAGGGGATATTCAAAAATAATAGATATCTGAAATAATTTAAAAGTGTCATTATTCATCAACAGTCCATAGAGATCAACATAATTTTTTCTATCGTTTAAAAGATTTGTTGATTATATAACCATTTATAAAGAACAAGTATATATGTAACACATGAGCTGGTGTCATTTTGTACTTCTGCCCCCCTTACAGAAAGTGGACCCAGCCCTGCAGATAATGCAATCCAACACAGATAATTATTGAAGTATGATATAAAATGTTTCTTGTGGAGAGAATTCTCAGCTGGGCTGGACAGAGACATGGCCAAGGGATGTCTGGTTGCTTCCCCATGGTCTTAGCAATGACACTTGGGTTGGAGGAAAGAAGACCTCCTCTGCAGAATATGAGCCTTAGCACATATATTGATCTACACGTTTTATATCACACCTGATAAATATTTTAGGCAGCAAAATAAATGAGAAGTCCATGGGCACCTTAATGAGTAACAAAATTTATTCTGGCGTAAGCGTTCTTGAGTCACGGCAGATTATGTTAGATGCATGAACCACACATCTGTTAGGCAGAATAAGTGGTTTATTTCTGACTATAACTTGCTAGCAGCATTTTAAAAATGCCCAGCATATTGAAGTTGGGAGAGAAATTCACATGGGACTTTTTACTTTTTTACTGCTTCACATATAGAAAGTCTAGCTCTAATACTCCAGGTTCGCTGCTGATTCCTGAAAGCCCAGCTTGCCTCACAGTTTGCTCTCCACAGGAAAATATTTCCCAAGAACAAATGAAAAATGAGTCATATGATGTTGCCTGCACCAAACTGGTATTTCAGAAATAGATAATTGGTGGGGAAGCTGCTCTTTGCACAGATGCGATGACCAGAGGCGACCCCTCTTTCTCCACATTTACCAGGGTGCACCCCCGTATCCTCACCTTTTGGTGCTGCCTCTGGGAAGGGGAGAGTTTGGGGAAGGGAGGGTAGAGCTTAGTAAGGATGTGATGCCATAAAGTCCACACTCTAGAGCACAGGTGTCAAATTTGCGGCCCTCCAGATGTTATGGACTACAGTTCCCATCATCCCCTGCCAGCATGATGCTGGCAGGGGATGATGGGAGCTGTAGTCCATAACATCTGGAGGGCCACGAGTTTGACACCTATGCTCTAGAGGTACCATTTCCTCCAGGGGAAATGGCCTCTGGAAACTAATTGTAATTCCGGGAGCACTCCAGCTTCCACCTGGAGGTTGGCAACCCTACTAGTTGCCTCATGAGAGCCAGCAGCACTCCCCCCTCACAGTGCAAATGAGCATGAAGCTGTTTCACCCTCCCCTGCACAATGCAGGTGGGCGCAAGGCGAGTCAAAGCTGGGGCATACCTCCTCTATCCCCATGGCAGGGGAGGAAGAGGCAGGCAAGACCATTTCCAGGCTCATGTTTGCCTTCCAGTGTTTGATGCACTTTTCTCCCAGTCGGGCTACATGGATATCAGCCAGACTGGGAAGAGCAATGAGAAATCATCCAAGTACTTCAGGGAAGACAGGAAAGAGGCAGTTTTGCTCCCTTTACTGATTTCCTCCTTGCCGATCCTCTGCCTGAGGATTCTAGGGAAGGAGGAAAAACTTGCTCACGTGGGAATTCATGCCTACCCATGCTCTGTGCAAAGCAAGAATTTTAATTGCTGTAAAACTGGCAAACTTTCTCCTACCTGCCTGGGGGTGGGCGGGGGGGAGTGGAAGGTTGCATTCCCTGCGAATTTAATCCCAAATGAGTGGAAAGCGAAAAAGCTACAGATGAGAATGTGTTTCCTTATGAACCTAGTTGGAAACAAATAAAGATAAAAATAGTAAAAGAGTCCAAAGAGGTGTGAAAACTATAATAATGAGAATGAATAAAAATAAACAAAACACAGATGAACCAAAATAAGTTTCTGGGCTGATCCCTCTAATGCACAATCAAATCGCATTTGGTGCTGTCTTGCAGATTTTGTACCTAACAGAGCATAAATAGCTGCATGGGAAGTTATCGTGATCTGCCCAGTAAAAATTAGGATTACAAAATCAAGGCTGGCAAACTGTGGGATACTTCAGAGGACTGGTATCTAAATCAACACAGTTCTGCGTAGTGTTTCGGACCAAGGGAAATTTTTCTCTGTGCCATTTTAGGGCTCTGGAATTCGTAGCGTCCCAACAAAAATAAAAGAGAAAACTGGCAGTGGAATCTTTTTTGTCTCAAGGCTGTAGAAAGCAAACAAGCGTGAGATGCCTGGGTAGAACACTGTGTCCACATCCCGTCGCCCTATCTCTTCTGGTCCAGACTGTTTTCTCATACTGATATCATCTTATCATCCTTTTATGAGATACACTGTGGTTATAGGGAAACTAGGAAGGGTGTCAGGCCTGATGCTTCTCCCCAAAGCAAGCAATCCTGTTCAGAAACCGTGGATGGACTGCCACGGAGTGGGATCTGACACACTGTCCCATAAACTCTCCACCTTCAAGTGCTTGTTTAGCTCAAGGGTGGGAAATGAAGTGTTTCTGGCATGCCATCGGAGGGTGGAGCAGTGTGAAGAGGTTAGCAGTGCTTTCCGCATCATTTTAGGTGAACTGTGAAAAACAAGCCAGCCAGGAAATGGGAGAGATCATGATGGTTGCTCACTGCATCGTTTAAGCAGAGCTGTTCATCTTGTTGTTTATTTCCCAATGCAGTGCTGGATCCTGAAGTGTGTTGAACATTAAAATATACAACCAAATGTCATGCTCCCATGAAACTATCATTGGCGGCATTCAGACTTCACAATAAACTGTGATTTGTTTGCACAAATCTACTAAACATATGTAACAGAGCACAGTTTGGAGTGTTGCGGGGTTTCCGGGCTGTATGGCAGTGTTCAGATAGCATTTTCTCCTGACGTTTCACCTGTATCTGTAGCTGGCATCTTGAGAGGATCCTCAGAAGATGCCAGCCACAGATGCAGGCGAAACGTCAGGAGAAAATGCTACTGGAACACGGCCATACAGCCCGGAAACCCCACGATACTCCAGTGATTCTGGCCGTGAAAGCCTTCGACAGAGCACAGTTTATCTATAAAGTCCAGGCAGTTTGCTGCTTCATCACCTCCAAGTAGAATCTCCAACATGCTTCCAAGCTCCTTTGAATTACTAAGCTGATGACCACACCTCACGCCTGCTTACCAAAAGTCAGCTGCAATAAATAGATAGGAAAAAGGCAGGGAACTCTTTGCCAAACTATGGCTTTTCCTTCCCCTCACTGTTCAGGGCATCTGCTTCACTGCATTCCCTAAACTGTTTTACTTTGAAACAAAATAGATCTTTGTATAGTCCTACTCACCTCCCTGTCTTGCCACACATTGACTAAGCCTGTTTTCTTTCGGAAATAAAATTAAATGTTACATCGGATCGTCTGTAAGGTGCTGGCAAGAAACTGAAGGACGAATTGACTTGCATGAGAGTGCAACTTTGATGCACAGATGGAGATTTTTTTTTCATTACGTACACAACATAAACTAAATCTAAATCCTTTGCTTCTCAAATTTGACCTGTTAGGACCTGCTTCCAAAACAAGTACTTGCAAGGAGAGGAAGAAGGACTTAGCCCAGATGCAATTCACTGCCCCTGCTTCCCCTTACACAACCCCCCTCCCCCCCAGTAGTGGCGGCTGTGCTTATTCATGGCTGCGCTTTAACATTGCCAGCAAAACCTTCCTCACTACCCAACCCCAACCCTAGCTGATGATGGAAATTATCCTTCAATTTCTCTGCATAAAGACTATGGCTATAATTATTCATTGGTAATCAGAGGCGGAGCTCCAAGGGGACAGGGGCAAGGCGCACCAGGTGCTCTCCCTTGTGGAGGTGTGGTGAAGGTGTTCCGGGGGCGTTCCGGGGAGTGGCGGGGGCAGAGGATGCACCGGTGCACTGGGCGCTTCCCCCATTGCTACGCCTCTGCTGGTAATCCAGATTAATTTGCACTAATTTGCTTGATGGCTCTGAGGCACACAAGGGACAGAACAATGCACTGCATAAAACATAGCTAGAAAAACAGCCAATCCATATTCAGCTTCCCTGTATCCCCAAACTGTAGGTACAGGGGAAAAGAACCTTAATAATGTCAGAAACGTAACAAATGGCTGCTGTTTTCAGCAGCAAACCTTGGGTTCTTTGTAATGTATAGTCCTATTCTGAACAAAGAGCGATGTTCTATACTAAGAGTATGATGTACAAAGTCGTTGAAATCTAATGAAGGACATTTCCCTGCTATGCAGGATTTTGGAATTTCCTGTCTAAAACAGAAATGGTAACGTCATTGTCACAGATTTAATGTGCAAGTCACATACAGCGCGTAACAGCTATTGCTATACACAATCAATCATTAAGTCCTTCTGCAGTGGGGCAATGTGAAATCTATATGAACGGTGATGAGTCACCAACCCCAACAGTATGTAATTGTAAAACTACCTTCCTGTGCTGGCCCTGTTCATTGAACACTTGTTGGAAATACTTCATCTCCTGCTATCCTTGGCTTGCTTGCTCACCTGCACTGCGGAGGTTTTGCATTGAGCATCATGACTTAGTCAAGGGCCGGCTTCCAAGATTTAAAATCAAAATTGACATGTGGTAGGGGAGATAAGGGAGATACAGGGATAGTCTTTTGCTTATTACAATAGTTATCCCATGTTTTAAATATATATTGAAAAGAAAAGAAATAAGTTTCAGTGGAGAAAAGTTGTACAAGACCCTTTATGATGATTTGGAACAGAAAACAGTATTGAGTCTCCAAACTGAACTACAAATGTCATAGCATGAGCAACAGCCTGCAGATTTTGCTCATACTGAAAAACAAAATCCATGTAAATTGGAGGACTGTGGACTGGACTTGTTTGGTAGATAGGTGTTAGGTCTCAGACTCTTAAGCCAACAAACAGACTCTGAGGTATTGATCAGTAGAGTTTATTGAGCAAGCATCGAAGCACCACACTTGAAAATCCAGTTCTGTCGACACTGGCACTCACAGTCCCCTTTACCCCCACAGCAAACACACACACCCTTTTCCCAAGAGTATGTAAAAACAGTCTTTGGAGCTAAGGCACCCCAAGGTCGCAGGCAGATAGTAGTGGGTAACAGATGTAACTCTTTTCTCATGGAACCAGGATGTCAGGGGAAAGCCTAGTTATCTACAAAGTGTGTGAAGCCATAAAGAAAGATCAAGGAAAGAATTATATCTTTCAGTAGCATTGATTTGTTGTTCTAAGCATTTAGGAATGCATGGAGTTAGGAATGCATCTCAATCACATAGGCCGTTTCCGCACAAATGCGGAAGCGGCCTGGTCGGCGTACTCGACGCCGACCCGACGACACTGGGACCATTCACATGAGCGGTCCCAGAAAGAGCCGGGACGACGGTGCCGCAGAGTGCCATCGGCCGACCGCTGTGGCATAGTCCCTTAGGCCTCCGGCACGCCAGCGGGAGGCCTGAGGTGACCCGCCCGACCTCGCCTCTGGGCGCTACTGCTCCAGCGTCGCAGGGCAGGGGGGCGTGTCCCCAGGCCTCTGCGATGCGCTGGAGGCCCGGGGACAAGGTAAGTGCAGGGAGGGAGGGGGGGGAGCACCGGGAAGCTGCTGACGTTCGCACGGCAGCGGCTTCCAGCCGGCATTTCCAGAAAAGTGTGCTTCCCAGCGCACTCTGGAAACGCCAGCTCAGCACCGGGCGGGCGGCGCGAGGGCGGCACGGCTGCGAAGCAGCTGCGTCCCCTGTGCGAATGGCGGCCTGGGGACGGCGTTTTTGCCGTCCCCAGGTCGTCATATTCCACCCGTGCGGAAACGGCCATAGATACTATCCCCCTGACAGTAGGGAACAGCTTGGAGAACCATGGTCAAAGAGTTGTTGCCAACAACATTTCATCAGCTTGGAGGGAGGTATCCAGTGGGGTGTCACAGGGCTCAGTTCGGGGTCAGGTACTTTTCAATATTTTATAAATTATGTGGATGAGAGGGTGGAGGGACTATTCATTAAATTTTCAGATGGCACTAAATTGGGATAAGTAGCAAACATCCTGGAACTCGGAAGTAGAATTCAGTGAGATCTGAACTTACTTGCTGTGCCCTGCCTTGAGCCCTGTGGGGGTAGGGCAGGATATAAATTTGAAATATAAACAAACAAACAAATAAGAGTAGATTCGAACAAGATGAAATTCAACAAAGATATCTAGAGGTAACAAAAATAAGAAACATACATACTGGATGGGAGATACACTTCTGTTAGTGGACAAGATTTTGCGGGGGACAGGTGAACTGTAAGCTAAATATGTCAGTGTGATGCATGCCCTAGAGCAGTGATGGCGAACCTTTTAGAGACTGAGTGCCGGGGCGGAGCAAAGGGAAACTGCACCTGGGGCACACGTGCGCCCTGTGCCCCTTCCATGCCCCTGCCCTGGAATGCCTCCAGAATGTCCCGAAACACCCTTGCCACACTGCCACAGGGGCGCGTAACCAGTATGCCGCACACCCCTCACCCGCTTGGCACTATGCCACTGCCGAGTGCACAAACTGGGGCGACAGCTCATGTGCCCACAAAGAGGGCAGTACATTGCAGTGGATTAAGGAGCAGATTCTAGCTCCTTAATACCCAGTTTACAAGGGAAATGACCAAGCCTTCTGGGAACCACCATCACCATGTATGAATGGAATATGGTCTCTACAATGCACTCTGTGGCTGCACATTGCAGGAGAAGCTAGGTGATGGCAGGCAGGCTGACTTTGCCAGTTTTTTTTTCATGGTCAAAATGCCCCATGGCAAATCCAGGAGCTTACCTGCCACTGGGCTTATTGCCCTGCTTCTAACTCTCCCCGGCTCCCCAGTTCTTCCTGGGAGTCTTGGCAGAGCCGGCACATCATGCCCCAGCTGTTTCTTCAGGAGCCTGATGCTTTTCCATTTGCACCGCGAGCTCTTCCACAATCTCTTCCACACATACGCGGAAGAGCTCCATTTCCTGCGTTCTGATTGGCTGATTCTCCCCACATTCCCTCCACTCACTTTCAGTTTTAAATGACTCTGAACACAAAACAGGTGCTGAGAATGGGCGCCCTCCACCACCACCACCACCTCCCCCCCCATGTAAAATCTGTGTGTGAGAGAATGGTCCCCTCCACCCCACCCCTCTAAAAACCTTGTGTATATGAGAGAATCTCCACCCTCTATACCCCTGTCTAAAATCCTTGCACGTATGAGAGAATTAGTGTCCTCCACTCCCATCTAAAATCCTTGTATGTGAGAGAGAATCGCCGCCCTCCCATGTATGGCACCTGCACACCCTGCTTTTCTAAAAACCAAGGTTTCTCCCTCCCTGTTTTTTTCCCCATTGCAATGAACAGGGATTCTTATCAACAGGGATTCTCTCACACACGCACGGATTTTAGATGGAAGGGAGGGCACTGATTCTCAGTGCTTGTTGATTAATGAGCAGCACCTGTTAATTGGTGAGGTGGGCCAGAGCAGCAAGGCGGGAAAAATGGCCCTGGTTCTGCTGCTGGAGTAACACAAGGGCATTGCAAAAGAACCTCAAATTTGTCGGTTTTGAAATTCATGGAGCAAAGCCAATGATGCTGGGCAGCGCTGGGGCAACACCGTGGCAGACATGCTGAAGCACCAGGAGCCGTGAGGAACTCTTGAATGCACAGGTATATTTCCCATGCTCACTCCAGTGCAATTTCGCAATGAGAAATCAGCCTTTGAGTGAAGCTTATCTCCCCCTTATAGAACAGAAAGCGTATCAGCACAGCATCAGAGAGTATTCAGGGAATAGGATTAATCACTTTCTCTCATTATTTCACAAACATGGTTAATTCTCCACTGTAGGTGAGTTTAAATAACTATATAAATCAGTGGACTCTGTTTTGGTCGTCTTTTCATTAGTTTTTCTTCAGATTCATATCCCTTCCACCCAGAATCCTCTGACAGCAGATCCTGGGCTCAAATGCATAGCCATAGTTTCTTTTCCACACCCTCTGCAATATTTCAGGCAACCTTGATCCTCACCCTTTGGAAAATAGGGCACAGCTAGATAGTAGAGCATGCCTGGTATTCAGCCATTTATATTTTGTACATCCATAGAAAAAAGCCAGGTGCTGAAATGTATTGGATGAAAATCTGGGCAGTCTGTACAATTCTGGCAAGCTAGCAACCATGCCAATTAACAACTGTATTCATTTACATGTGGCAGCCATTTTTTTGAAAACTCTGTGTGTATGTGAAGGTGCATTAATATTACAAAACACAAGTCGAGTCAACCTGTATTGGCATATCGATTACAGAACAGAGTGGCCAAGGCTGGCTAGCTGGACAGCTACCAAGAGCAGCAAATTTAGAAGAAAGATCTTGGGATGACAGGCCAGGAAGCAGGGCTGTTCTCCCAGACAAGGTAATTGAGTATTCCTTACCCAGATGACAGCTCCTTAAAATAACAGTAGCTCCTATTAATAACACCAATGACAAAATGTATTTTTCAAATCAGCGTGAAATCCAATGCCATCTCAGTCCCTGAGAATTCACTCGGTTGTTTGCCTTGCAAGATGAAAGGAATGGAGGAATGTCCTGGCTCCAAAACCCAGTCCCTGTCCTGTCAGTGTTTTAATGGGTTTCCTGCTCCGGTAAGTTCAAAGAGCAATTACAGGCTCCAGCAAATGTACAGCAAATGGGAAACAGATTGCCTGCCTCTCCCCAAAGTCCCAGCGAATAAGTTAAGAGCAAGAACTGAGGGCCATTTAATGAACTGAAGGGAAACTTCCCTTCCTTGACTCGAGAGACTTCAGGAAGTTCCTGACGTGGGTTGATCAGAGCTGAGGAAGGAATCCAGTGGCCAGACATTTTTTGTACTTCTCTCCAAGGGGCCAACACTGAAGTCCATGGAGGATAATGAGCTGCTAAATAACACTTTGGGCCGCTAGTTTCTCTGCCTCCTACTTTAGAGTCATGTTTTTCCAGTAAATTCTTTGGCAGTCTAGGATGAGAGGATAGTGTTCATTGGTTTCTCATGAGCTCACAGTAAACTTTCTTCTTGTGGGCTTTAATTCCAGTAGTAGAATAAGGGTTTGAGCATACAGAGGTTGGCCGTGGAAGGTGAAGTACCAGAACTCATAAACAGCAGCTCTTCTATGCTTCTTGTTTTGTTTTTAAAAGAGGGGAAGTTATGTCAAAAGCTACAGAGTTTGACAGGCATGAAAACAACTCAGAAGGCTTTTCAGGAAAAAAACACACTCATTAATCTGTTTTGGTTGGGTTTGTCATTCTGGTAAGATGTCGGCTCCTCCCCCGCCCCAGGCCCGCCCCCACATGACAGCAGTGAGGTGCTGGCGTGGTATTGAGCACCTTGTCCCAGCGCTGGGGGGAAAGGGGGCAGCAGTGATCATACACTGGCAGGATCACCACTTCACGGGGGTAAGGGCCCCAGTGAGGGCAAATGAGCCAGCACGGCTGCCACACCACTCCCTGAAGAGGATTTGGGCCCCTCCCTTTGGATGGGGCTGTCTGTCCTGTAAACTATCCATTGGAGGAATGGGCTACTAAAGTAGTAAAATTGAATTAAACTAAAATGGTCCACGTCCAAAATCTGAAACAGAAGGGAGGGGCTGCTGCTTGCTGTTTACTGAAAGGACATCCTTTTGCATGCAGATGGTTTCAGTTTCAATCTCTGGCATCACCAGTTTAAAGTATCTGGTAGGAGGTGATGGGAAAGACCTGAGACTGGAGAACCAGTCAGAGTAGACAGTATTGATCTTGACAGATCAATGGTTTGACTGAGTCTAGGTCCATTTGTCTGTCTGCATATATTAACACAAGTGCCATCTCCTTTTTGGAAAAAAAAATTGTCAGTTTCACCTTTTAGGGACTAAAGTTTTATTTGTGTCATAACATTCTGAGGAGAATAAGTCTGCACAAACACTTAAACTACAGCTGTAGAATATTACATTCTTTATGTTTGTAGTATATTGGGTGCGGGCAAATGCCATTAAATCAACTTGGTAGGAAAACAGCTTTGAATTCTTGTTTATTGCATGTAATATGCAATATGTTTCCAGCTAAACGTACATCTCACAAAGGTGTTTTAAAATGTCACAAGGAAATAAAACTAAGTGCATACCTGGTCGTCTCAGTCTTTCTTCTGGATTTCAGAAGGGGTCCTTTGAGAGTCTAAATGGAACGTGAGATTTTATGTGCAGGTGAGAGCTCTAAAAAATAAAGAGGAACTTATGAAAAGATTACTACTTTACCACTAGGTCTGGATGCCCCTACAGATATGGCCCATGTTGAGAACATCTGACAGCAATTTAAAGTGAGGCTTTAAGAGCCAGAAAGAGTAAAATTCAAGTACCGGTACATCATGCTAACCTTATTCTCAGATCCTCAAGGTAACCAAAAAGGTTTCTAGCAAGCAATACTGAAATAGCAAAGGCAAATCATGATAGTATTTTTATTATTATTTTTTAAAAAGTTGCCATCAAGTCAAAGGTGATATGGCAACTTAAAAGGGTTTTAAATACAGGAGACCTTCAGAGTTGGTTTGCCATTGCCTGGTGTTCTTTGGAGGTCTCCCATCTAAATACTAGTCAAGGCCAACCCTGTTTCGCTTCTGAGGCGTGACAAGATCAGGCTTGTCTGAGGCTATTCAGATCAGAGAATTAGAATAGAATAGAATAGAATAGAATAGAATCTTTATTGGCCAAGTGTGATTGGACACACAAGGAATTTGTCTCCGGTGCATATGCTCTCAGTGTACATAAAAGAAAAATACATTTGTCAAGAATCATAAGGTACAACACTTAATGATTGTCATATAGATCTAGTAAGCAATCAGGAAACAATCAATAGTAACGAAACCATAAAATGTAAAATCATAAAATAAAATGAAATAAAATGAAATGTCAGCACAGGCTATAGTCATACAGTCATAAGTGGGAGGAGATGGATAATAGGAATGATGGTGCTTGTTTTTGCTGATCTGTTGTTGCCGGGAAATGGCTGCCTCCTGTGCTGAAATTTCCTCCGTGGTTTCCTCCGTGGTTGTAAAGACAGATAGGGGTAAAGTTACAGAGAGCCACTCCTTAAGGAAACGTTCCCTAATTCTTAGCAAATGGTCTCTGGAGTATGAAGTTCGTTGTAAATTGCAGGAAAAAGTAGAAAATGTAGAAGCCATTTGAGAGCATCCCACCGAGGCAGCCCTCGTCGGCACCATTTTGCAAGCTATTACTTAGTCTGAGCAATTAGCTGCCAGTGGTAAGCAACAAATGATCAAGAGAAGCTTCCTGTTGCCAAACCTGCTATCCATGAGAAAAGAGCCACAAAACCAAGCCTCCTCTGGCATTTCTTATTTTTTAATAAATTTTGTCTTGCCTTCCTTCCATCATGGAGTTCAAGATAACTAATATGTAATCCCTAAAATGTCCTCTGTTGAAAGATCTGAAAGAACCAAGCCGACTTAGATTCAGTTAGGTGTGTCTTGTGATATCCAGTCACACCTAGGCAACCACAAGACTAGCTTCCATTCCAATGGCAGAAAAGGTCTAAGGATCAGTCTTGTTAACAAAGAGTATCTACCTGCCAATGCCTCCTTGGATGAGGAAGAGATAGGTCGTTTCTGCAGTCCAAATATCTTGGGTTGAGAAAGGGAAATATCTCAGTTTGGCCAAGAAGTTCGCACAGTTCCCCGTACTAAAGCGGGTTTGTTCCTCAATATTTTCCTCGTCCCTTGATTTTCAAAAATTGCCAAATTGGCGATTATTTTCAAAAATCCCTCATTGAACTCGCTACCATGCAAACATTACAAGAGCAGAACCAGTTTATTTTCCCCACCCAGCCACCTCATCTCTCCCCTTGCCCCTCTGATCTTTCCACCTGCTGTCATGTCAAGTGCTACTGCAACTACTCTCTGAAACGATTTTCCTCAAGGCAAGGATGTAGGTAAGGGGGGGTTCTCGGGTTCAACCTCCCCATTACATGTCCGAAGCTCCACTCACCATTTGTGACGTTTAAAAAAAATTTAGTGGTTTTTTTGGTTTTTGGCCTGCAGGGGGTGCGGGTTTTGGCCTGCAGGGGGCACCAAGATTTCAGGGATTTGTTGGAAGCCTTTCCTGATGATACCACCCAGGTTTGCTGAGGTTTGATTCAGGGGGTTCAAAGTCATGGACTCTCAAAGGGGATGCCTCCATCCCCCATGGTTTCCAATGGGAGCGAATAGAAGATGGGGACTACACCTTTGAGGGTCCATAATTTTGGACCCCCTGAACCAAACTTCACCAAACCTGGGTGGTATTATCAGGAGAGTCTCCTAAAGATACCCTGAAATTTTGGTGCTGCTAGCTTAACAATTGCACTCCTGACAGAAGGCACCCCCCACATTTCTGAGGTCCCCAGTTTAAACATTGAAAGTGATGCTGCTTCAGGGTGGGGTAGAATCCACCCCCAAACAGCATCACTTTCAATGTTGTTTTAACTGGGGACCCCAGATTCTCCCTTTAAGCTGGATTTAAAAGGAGAATCTGGGCTCCCTAGTTTTAACACCATTGAAAGTGATGCTGTTTGGGGGTGGATTCCAGCATCACAGTGGCCACCCACGGGAGGGAGGCGCAAAACTCAGATTTTGCACTCGGCTCCATTTTCCCTAGCTATGCCTCTGTCTGGAGGGGAGGGCAGAAGGGGCTGCTGGCTGCTGGCTGGGCCCCTAGCCAGTGGGGGGGCAGGGCGAGAGGGCCGGGGAGTCTGCTGTCCCTGACCACGGAGAGCTGCTTTTATAAGCACTGAGGCTGGGGGTGGGGCTTGGGGAGGTGTGGCCACACCCCCAGGGGCATGTGGGGCATGGCCCCACCCTGAAACCCCCCCCCCAAATCTATACCTACGTCACTGCCTCAAGGAAATGACAGGTTTTGAAGGTGGGCTCACATCCCCACTGAATTTCATCCCCTCTTCAAACTCCACCCTCTTCAGATATTGTCCTAGGATGGCTAGGCATGTCCTAGTAATGGGGAGGGGAGTGTAAGGGGGGACATGCATGGCATTATTTCCAAGGAAAACCCAAAACTGATGCCAGCCTTGTTTAGGCATCACTGGAAAATCTGTGGTAAAACCATAGAGTGTCCAGCAGTTCCTAGAAAGTACTGACATCACTTGTAAGCTTCTCCCAATTTGCATTGACCCAATGCAAATTTTTGGTTTCCCGCTGCCATTTTGAACAGTGGATGGAAGAGACAGTTGCCATCAGGAGATTTCTCCTGCCATAGCAGGAGACCTGGCAACCCAACATAACTGTCCCCAAATCTCCAAGAATTTTACCATCTGGAGCTATAATTTGAGATGTCTCCTGCTTGAGAGCTTTCCAAGGGCATGTGGTTGAGACAGACTGCTTGACGAGAAGCAAGTCTGGTTTGCTCCAGCAAGGCTATTCTTATGGTACTAAAAACTGCATAGAGTGAGTTTACACATTATTATTATCATTTTGTGCAGAACATGTTTGTACCATGGAACTTACTAATCACTATGCTGTATCCCTTTTTATGATGAGTAGATGCCTTTTGCACAGTTGTTAACCGCACAGGAAAAGGGTGGCTAATATGAGATTAGAAAATTCTATGTTGAATGGATATGTAAACTGAATAGTACTCTACAGGCTACGTTTCAGTAGCATGTGTCTGCTGAGCATGCTTCAGAGTCACAGTTATTTGCAGGTTTGGGTGAACCACAACAAATGTATGTGTGTGTGTGTGTGTGTGTGTGTGTGTGTGTGTGTGTGTGTGTGTGTGTGTGTGTGTGTGTGTAAAGTGCCATCAAATTGCAGCTGACTTATGGTGACCATAAGGTTTTCAAGATAAGAAACGTAGGCCGAATTCCCACTGAAAATTTTATCTAGATACAACTAAGTTTCAAAAGAATTGGCAGGAAAATCCCGTGATAAGGGCCGGGAGGGGGAGCACCAGAAATGGGACTGATCTGTGTTCCGTGGTTCGGCAGTGGGGAGATCACGAGGAAACCTGTATATTTCAGGTGACTATCCCACGATTAATCACCAGTGGGAAATCGCCCTTAGACTAACTGGTTTGCCTTTGTCTGCCTCTGCAAATCAACCCTGAACTTTCTTAGTAGTCTCTCATAACCAGGGCTAATTGTGCTTAGCTTCTGAGATCTTTTGAGATTGGGCTAACTTAGGGCATCCAGGTCACGGCAAATGGCAAGTCAGTCATACAAATACACACAGAGAACGCTAGCTATCTTACAGAACATTCAGGAAACTCGCACAAAAAACCATGATAGGAATCACACATATGTACAATGTTTTGCAGGGAAAACTTTCCAAACGAGTGCCACCCATTCCTGTATTCGTGCGTATGAATGTTTAGAACCAAGTTATTAATTATTAGAATTCTAATGGGTTAGGTTTTAATTTTTTGTAAGCCACCCTGAACCCAGCTGCTCCCAGGATGGACAGAGCAGAAAATTAATACAATTAAAATAAAGTGCAGTGCAGCAGACAGGGCTTTTTACCTCCTCTTTTGGAGCTTTTCCTTCATGTCACAGAGTGCAATTTTTGGAGTAAAAGTCTTCTATTTATTTCCATCTTTGAGGTTATTGTAACATACCGATAATCTAAAAACTTGATGAGCCCAGAGCCAGATAGCTCTTGTAAATAGCGATCCTTATTCTTACTTGGCAATAGAGTTGAGTGAAAACATATGGGCGTTGCATCCAAGTTGAGTGTGTTTGGGACAGAAATTCCAAACTGGATCTCACCAGCAAACCTCTTTTAGGATTCATGGACAACATCAAGTACTTTTGGCACAGAATAGGTGTCATGTATTGTCTGATTCCCACAGTTTAGATCATTCCTTCAGTCTCAATGTTCAGAAACATGCTGTCAGGCTTGTAATCACCAATGTTTTGTTTGAATTGTACAAAATCAGCTTAGCTCATTGGGGCTGAACACAGGCATCTTCCTCTTGCCTAACCACAGTTACTTTCTCGAATCCAGCTGGCTCAAGTCAAGTCTTCGCTTTGGAATACCTGGCACTCAAATTCCAAGACAAATCACTCATGGGTCCCACTGAAGACTGAAAGCCACCTTGTTTATAGCTAGATATAAGGCAATTACTTACAGAAATTTCAGAGGAAGAACTGTTGCGACTAAAAGAGTTTGGATTTATACCCTGCCTTTCTCTCCTGTAAGGAATCTCAAAGCGGCTTACAAACTCCTTCCCTTCCTCTCCTCACAACAGACACCTTGTGAGCAGTGACGTAGGTATAGATTTTTTATGGGGGGTTCGGGGGCAAGGCCACGCCCCCGCCCACCCCTGGGGGCATGACCAAACCTTCCCAAGCCCCTCCCCTGGCCTCAGTGCTTATAAAATGGCAGACTCCCCTGCCCTGCCTGCCCCGCCCTCCCCACCACCTGCTGGGCTCCCAGCTGGTAGCTGGCAGTCCCTTCTCCCTCCCCTCCAGGCAGAGAGGTAGCTAGGGAAAATGAAGCGTGGTGCAAAACCTGAGGTTTGCATGCCCCCCCCCCCATGGGTGGCTCCTGTGATGCTGAAATCCACCCCCAAACAGCATCACTTTCAATGGTGTTTAAACTAGAAAGCCCAGATTCTCCTTTTAAATCCATCTTAAAGGGAAAATCTGGGGTCCCCAGTTAAAACAACATTGAAAGTGATGCTGTTTTGGGGTGGATTATCCCCCACCCTGAAGCAGCATCACTTTCAAGGTTTGATCTGGGGACCTCAGATTCTCCCTGTAAATCCACGCCGAAAGGGTTGCATTCAAAAGGAGAATCTGGGGAAATCTGGGGGGTCAATTTTCCTGCTGCCAGGGGTGCAATTGTTAAGCTAGCAGCACCAAACTTTCAGGGTATCTTTAGGGGACTCTCCTGATGATACCTCCCAGGTTTGGTGAAGTTTGGTTTGGGGGGTTCAAAGTTATGGACCTTCAAAAGTGTAGCCTCATCTTCTATTAGCTCCTATTGGAAACCAAGGGGGATGGGGCACTCCTTTTTGGGGGTCCATAACTTTGAACCCCCTAAGCCAACCTTCACCAAACCTGGGTGGTGTCAGCAGGAGACTCTCCAGATGATACCACCTAGGTTTAGTGAAGTTTGGTTCAGGGGGTCCAAAAATATGGACCCTCAAAAGGGTAACCCCATCTACTATTAGCTCCCATTGGAAATAATGGGGGATGGGGCACCACCTTTGGAAGTCCATAACTTTGGACCCCCTAAACCAAACTTTACCAAACTTGGCTGGTATCATCAGGGGTGTCACCTGACGATAGCCTGAAATTTTGGTGCTGCTAGCCTAAAAATGTGCCCCCTGCAAGCCAAAAACCGAAAAAAAACACTTTAAAATACAAAAAACCCACAAACGGGGGATGGAGATTCGGACATGCAATTGGGGGGGGGGGGTTTGAATCCGAGAAAAAAACCCTTACCTACGTCCTTGCTTGTGAGGTAGGTGGGGCTGAGAGAGTTCAGAGAGAACTGTGACTAGCCCAAGGTCACCCAACAGCCTTCATGTGTAGGGGCAGGGGAACAAATCCAGTTCACCAGATAAGAGTCTGCTGCTCTTTTGGAAGAGTGAGGAATCAAACCCAGTTCTTCAGATTGGAGTCCACACCTCTTAACCACTATTCTATGCTGCCTTAAAGATTAACAGCCGTTTCCCTGAATAGTGGCTTAATTTCCCAAATGCAGATGTCCAAACCAGAAAGTTCACAGAGTTCCCAACAAGGAGTGTGTCCCTGTTGATTCTTCTGGACCTCTTAGTGGCATTGCCAAGGCTGGCTGGGGGCAAGGGCCACTGTGCTTTGGTGGTTCCACTCTTCCACTCTTATTTCCAGAAGAAGGTGCTGGGTGACTGCTGCTCATCCCTGTGGTATTTATGCAACAGAGTCCTGGAAGTTTTCATCTTACCCCCAATATTGTAGCATCCACATGAAATTTATCTAGGGATTTGGAGTGAGATGTTACTAATATGTGGGTATACTCAGCTCTATTCCTCCTTAACTGCTGAGTAATTAGATGAATGGGGGTCAATAACTGGCATTCGATCCAGACAAGGCTGAAATGGAGAAGCTGGTTAGCCTGTCTTGGGGGACATTGTGCTCCTGCGGAGGAGCAAGTTTGTCATTTGTAGATGCTGTTTAATTCTGGCCTATTGTTGGAAGTTTAGGTGTCCTCTGTGGCATGTGGTCCCTTAGCTTTGATCAATAAGCCAGCTATGACCATTCCTCAGAAAGGGTGATCTGGCTACGATGATCCTGATCACATCAATGTTACATTACTGTAATATGCTTTACATTGGACTGCTGCCTTTGAAAATGATTAAAAATAAAGAGTAGATTACTTTCTCCAACCATTACATGACACTTGTGGTACACCTGGGCAGGAGCCATTATAATCTATTTTATGATATCAATTTTTTTCATATAATTTTATGCCAAAGCAGCTCAACCTAAAGGTATCTGCAGTAACTCAAAAAGTGTTCAATTGGAAACAGCATGGAAGCAATTGAAACACCATTAACTTAACATGTTATTTTTTTAAAAAAAAATCTACTAACAAAGGTTTAGCTGCTCATTGCCTTGCAGCATCTAGATTAATTTTTACTTTAAAAATACCAGAAACACTTTCTTGTGCTGATACCTGTTAAATTATCCACCTCTGTGGACCACCCTCATTTTAATTTCTATAAGCTTGCCTGCTTGGTATACATGGGGGTGGTGGCTAATGCTTCACCAACACTGATGATCTTCCAGCAAAGGGTTTCAGAATCAATAGGATATGAGTGTCTTAGTCCCTGTAAAAATGTCAAAGGAGGAGAAATTTCCAGATGTGCAGCATCTTCTGTCATAGTGCTGAAGCAAAGGAACAAGTTGATCCTACCCTCAAAGGTATTTTCTACTCAGTGAGTTAACGCAGAGCATCCTTGCCTGATGTGTTGTCAAAGGCTTTCATGGCCGGAATCAGCTGACTGTTGTGGGTTTTGCAGGCTGTCCGTGGTCCTTGCCTCATCTTGAATTTTTCTTATTTACACAGCTGTACAATTCTGTAATTACATAGAGTAGTTTCTAGCCATTTCCCCCAAAAAACTATCCTTGTGGTAAGTGTACATTTGTATGGAAACAACTCCATGTGCCACAGTGGATGTATCTTAGGCAACGTGATGTGCAATTTGAAACTGCCTCCCTTCAAAAACCCCAAATCCCACAAGCATCTGAGCATGCAGCTATCCTCATCCAGGCACATGGGTGCACACATGTTCACACTCCCACAATACTAGAGTCAGTTTTGAGGTTTTCGTTAATGATGGGAAACACATGTTTCTTGGCATATTGCTATGGGACGTTTCTAGAGAAACTAGGAGTCCACGTGAGTCACCACAAGCCGCCCCAGCGTATATTTCTGAATCACATCCTGTGTGAGGGATTCCTCTGTTGATTCCAGAGGCTGTATGCTAAGGAGACACGCCATGTATTAAAGCTCTGTGGGCCCATTCCAAATGCCTTTCTCTTGGCTTTCTGTGATTGTTCTCATGCCGTTTGTTGACTCAGTGACTCAGAGTGGTGACATTTTAGACTGATGTCACCCTTCTCATACCAAGACTTTTCAGACCTGGGGGAGAACCTAATGAAAATGCCAGGGGGGGAAAGCTTTGTGTCTTTTATTTCAAGCAAAAATAAATCCCATGAACTAATAGCTCTGCAACAGCAACAAGCAGTGTAATGTGAGAACTTGTTTTATTTATGTTCAATAATGCCTCACATTAACTTGATCTGTCATGATGCCCACTGAGATGGCTCTGGATTGCGACTTGGAAGGCTTCGAGGAAGACCCTGAGGAGTCCAAAACATGGCCTGAGGGAGAGTAGGAACCTCAGGGAGAGCCTGCGGGGCAGATGTTCCTGGCCAATCTGCTCTAGAACTTGCCCCTGAGGTTTCCTCTGTCTCTCCAGGTCCTTCAGCAGCTGTGTGCTAGTCCAGCACTCAGTCTGCAAGCACACCAAAATCTGTCTTCACCTGGCAGAAGACGAGGGATCATCCTGAGACAGCCCAGAGGAGATTCAGTGCTTGGGTGGGACGCAACTCTCTGGGCCGCAGAGGGGGCGTGGCGGGGTGGTGCCACAGCAGGGGTGCAGCGCACGTGCCCCAGGCAGAGTTTCCCCTTGCTCCACCTCTGCTCCTGGGCAGATTGTGGTGTATGTTGCCCTTTACAAGATTCAGGCCCCATTTAACCCTGGCAAGATGAGTTCCAGGTGCTGCTTTCAGAGCAGATGGAGTTGCTGTCCTCTCAGATTGTTTAAGCCTTGGGCTGAAGGGGGAAGTTCAATGGATCAACAGGTCTACTAGGTGCACACCTGTGTTCTAGCTCCTGCTCCTTGAATCCAGTTCTAGCTCCTTGCTGCAAGCACCTGTTGATTCTCTCAAACCCTGCTGTCTAGACCTGAGGGTACTACTCCAGAGGAGAACTGACTGGGACTAGAGGCGAAGCTAGACCAGAGTGCGCCCGGTGCACACTCTGGCTTCCCCCCCCCCTGCGGCCCCCCTACCCCCGTGACACCCCCCACAGCACCCCCCCACCCGTGGCAGCCCCCCAGCGGCACCCCATTCCACTTACTTTTAGGAAAGGAGCAGACCGAAGAAGCCTGCCCAAGGGCAAGCCTGACCTTGGTGGGAATCCTACACTTCCCAGGGAGCCCCTGGGAAATGTGGAAGTTCCCCACCAGGCCCAGGCAACGCAGGGGCAGGCTTCTTCTCTGGGGATGTTCCATCTCTAAAAGTAAAGTGGGGGTGCTCGGGGCTGGGGCACCATGAAGGGCTGGGGCACTGTGGGGAGAGCCGGGCTGGGGACTCTCGCGGACCAGAATTGGTGTGCCCGTGCGCTAAGCACCTTCCTCGGCTCGCAGGTGGCTTCGCCACTGACTGGGACTGCCTACAGAGTGCAGGACATGATCCTAATTTCCTTCTCCCTCTGTCAACTATAATTTATCTTCTTAATGCTGAGCATTGTATAATAAAATCTTTTCAGGCACCTGTGTAATTTAAAACTCACGTTAATCTCATTTAGATCAAAACGTAATCTGGTGAGATTGCTAATCCAGAGACCAAGGTGAGTCTGCTCTATTTGGCACAGAGCTGGAGTCATCAATATTCTTTCAATAGCCAAGACTAGACATTTGGTTTCCCTCTCTCCCTTCTGAATAAAATAGAGAAATACAAACATGCTGTAGTCAACTGGGGGGGGGGGCAAAACTGGGTCCCCTTTTACGCTCAGGTCTCAGCAACAAGATTCCCCTCCTAAAATGATCTTCTTCTAGAGACCTTCCAAATGCACACCTGAAATTGCAGGTTTGGGCTAAGATTGTCAAAATGCAGCCCAGTGAACATTTCATGGATGTACCTGTAATTCCTCTCATGGTCCTTTTCTCACTACTGCAGACCAGGTTATGTTCGGGGGTTATGTGATCTCTTGTGTCACAAAGGAAAAGCCTATCAAGTCTAAAGGGTCACATCAATTGCTAGGATTGCTTTTGCTCAACCCTTTTCTCAGCTCTGGGGCCATAAGGTGCCATCGTGTCTTTTTAAACAGCCCCACAACTGTTTTAAAAATTGACCAAAGATTTTGGCCCTTTCCCCACTTCAAAAGTGAAAGTGGAGGGGACCCCTGCTCTGTGTTTGGCGCGCGGTTTCAAAAAAGTGTACTTCCGACCAGGATCCGAAATGACACGCCGCTGAGGGGTGTAAGGGAGCCGCAGAATCGGGTGACTGCTGTCGCGTTGTCGCTGCTGGTGTAGTGGGGAGTGCTGCAGGACCCCGGGGTATTTGCCATGAGGAGCGCGCATCTAATGGTGGGTGGGGAATCGACCAGTGATTGCAATGAGTTAGGACAGCAAAAAAGGGGTCAGAGATGCAAGTGAACTTTACTAGATAACAAATGAATTTACACTAAATTCAGGAACAGCAAACTCAATGTATGCATGTACTCAGTCTGGATGTCTGTTCTGGCCTGCGTGTCTGCCTCTCCTCTTTTTCTGGAAGGAGAAAGGAGAGATCTTTCCCGAAGCTCATTCTATTCTAGGCATGTGACTTTAGCAGTTCTCTTGCTTGACTGAATGAAGCAGGCATTTGTAAAATCCTGACAAAAGGCCTTATTATCACCTGCTTTCCATACTTAAGGGGAAGTGTCAAGAAGACCATTTTGCTCACTCTCTCCATGCACCTATCATGCCCTGATAAAGGACTGTACATTAAACCTGGCGTGCATTGGCCCGTCTTTTTTTTTAGATTCCATAGCCATTTCGTCCAGCTGAGCTGCAGCCATCTGGAAATACCTCTGAGGCCTTGTCCACGTCTCCCCCCTCCCCTTTCTTTTTTTAATAGGTAACCTAAACCTCTCGGTACCATTCCCAGGATATGGTTCACTGGATGTTGTTGGCTGTTCATTACATTTTTCAGTAATGGAAATATCGTACCCTCTGCAGACATCATGCAGGGTGGGTGCAGTCGGGCTTATAGCATGATGCAAACTAATCACCTAATCATGCTAAATGCTACAAGTAAAAAAGAAAAAAATCTGAAGGGGAAATGTGGTCATGCTGGGCTTCCAGAAATGACTGGCTTCTGCTCCTGATGCTAGCTGCATGTGATACCAACGTGCCAGAAAATGAGTCAAGGAGATCAGCCAGAGTTACTGTTAACACACCCAGCCGAAAGCATCCTTGACCTGGAGACTTTACCCGAAGTGAAGTTCTGCATAGGGCTGGTCAAATACGCAAAAAAATCTCGGTAAAATTCTGATTTGCATATTTGGGGCATAAAATGATTTTGTATGTCTGAATCCGAACTGAATCATAGCCGATTCGGATATGCCCGAAAATTCGGCAAATCCGAAAAATTCGGGTCCGGCTTATTATTATTTTTTGAATTCTTGGTAAGTTTTTACACGCTTTGGCCTGTAGGTGTAAATTTTAAAGCTAGCAGCATCTAAACTTTCAGGATATCATCATCTGAGACTGTCCTGATGATTTCTTCCTGTTTGGTGTAGTTAGGGGTAGGTTATTGACTCCTCGTGGGTGCCCATCTCCCCATTGTTCTCCAATGGAAGCTATGTTAGGAAATGGGGCTTCGCTTTATGGGTCCATATCCTTTGAACTCTCTGAACCAAACTTCACCAAACTTGTGGAGTATCATAGGGACAGTAAGATACCCTGAAATGGCCCTGGTGACAAGTATAGTTTCAAAACTGCACTTCATAGTCACTCATAAAACAATTTCCCCCAGATTCTGTGCTCTGTAGTGCTGTATTGGTTTTATTAGAAGTTAATGGGAAGCTTTTCGAGGGATAGGAGTGCACATTTCATATAAACCAATAAAATTAGGTGCGTCTTCAGGAGAAAGTCTGATGACACCATCCAGAAGGTTTGGTGACCGTTAAGCTCAAGGGGTTCAATGTTAAGCGGGTAGGGTCCATCTCCCACTGCCCCCCCATATGTTCCTCAAACCTGTGGGATGGTGTCATCCAAAGACTCTCCTGAAGATAATTCCTGAACATTTTGTGACTGTACCTTGATAAATGTGCACCCCACAGCCCTCCACCAGAAATTCCCTCATTGACAGCAATGCAGAAGTCACAGAAAAAAAGAATCTTGGGCAAATTTTGGGGGTGATTCGCAGGGCTTATTTTTTAGGACATATCAGCACTAAAATATCAGGGTATCATCAGGTGATCCTGATGACACCCCCCCAAGCTTGGTGCAGTTTGGCTTAGGGGCCAAAGTTATGGACCCTCAAAATGGCAGCGGTAGCCACCATCTCCTTGTAGCCTCATTGGAAACAATGGGGGATACAGAGGCCCCCCTTGAGGGTCATCCATAACTTTGCCCCCCCTGAACCAAACTGCACCAAACTTGGGGTGTCATCAGATTAAACTCCTGACAGATACCCTCTGGAAATTTGGTGCCACTAGTTTAAAAAAAATTCGGGTTTTCATGTTTCACCGCCTTCCCGCACATACGAAGCCTGCTGGAGTGAGTGAGCGGTGAAACACGCAAAACCAGCATTTTAGTTAGCATAGTGATCTTAGGTTCAGTATCAGAGACTGTCCTGATGATACCCCTCAAAGTTTGGTGCAGTTTGGTTCAGGGGAGCTAAAGTTATGGACTCTCAAAGCGTGTAGCCCCCATCCCCTATCAAGCCACCACTGGAAAACAATGGGGTATAGTTGCACCCTCTTTTGGTGGTCCAGCTACCTGAACCAAACTGCACTGAAACTTCGCGGGCAACATCGGGACAGTCACCTGATGATACCCCTGATGATTTATGTCGATACATCTCAAAATGCGCCCGTAGTGACTTCATAATTGCTCAAGAGGTCCAGCCTTGACAGTGATTCTATTGTATTGCTGTCAATGGGGAATTTTTTGTGAGGGCCGTGAGGCGCACATTTCTGAAGAAGGAAGTCATTAGTTAGTAATAGGAGAAGTCATCTGATGATAACATTCAGGTTTGGGGAATTTGCCTCGTGGCTTCTAATTCTAAGGGACCCAAAAGGTAGGGTCCATCTCCCACCGCCCCTGGAAGTAAAGTTCCCAAACCTGGATGGTGTCATCCAGAGACTCTCCTGAAGATAATTCTGAAAGTTTTGTGGGTTTACCATCGAAAAATGCACTCCAGCCAGCCCCTATCAGAATTTCCCTATTGACAGCAATGCAGCTAAGTCACTGCAGAACAAAGAATCTTGTGCAAATTTCAAGTGCCTCGCAGGGGTATTTGTAGATGTATCGGTAATAATATTTAGTAGTCATCAGGGAGACTGGTCCTGATGATACCCTCTTAAGTTTGGTAGTTTAGCCTAGGGGGGCTTCAAAGTGGACCCTCAAAAAGGGTAGCCCTCATCTCCTTTAGTTCCCATTGGAAAGAATGGGAGATAGGACATCCCCCTTTGTGGGTCCATAACTTTGGCCCCCCTAAACCAAACCTCACTAAATTTGAGGGTAATCAGTAAGGACAGTCTCCTGATGATAATTCTGAAATTCTTGGTGCTGGATATGCTTAAAAAAATGCGCCCCTGCAGGCCGGTAGAAACGTGAAAAAAAACCAAAATAAAAACGCTATTCGTTGGTGATCCAATCCCCATGGATTCTGATCTGTTAGATTCGATACTCCAGATTCGGCCCTCCTCGTCTGAACTGGTCCGGACTGGGGTGCAGATTCGTGCAAAATTGGATTTGGACTACCGGCCGTAAATCCAACCCTAGTTCTGGTGTTTCCAGGAATAGCCATCCAGTCGTAGATAATTCTTAATATCTTTTTAGCTCTTGGGACCACAGTCTTGAACATCAGAATTGAACGTTAGCATTGATAATATATATAAACATAAAGTGAACATTAACCCAGCGGTGGGATCCAAAAAATTTTAGTAACAGGTTCTCAAGGGTGGTAGGATTCAAATTGTGGTGACTTCCCACAGGGCTGGGCTGGCATGACGGGGCTGACTTGGGCTACGACGGGTCAGGCATTACTTTCTCAAGGGCTGTGACAAGGACGAGACATACTCGCTTCAGTCCTTACTGTAAAACAAATGCACGCTAGGCTTAGGTTGTCACGCGACGCCGGTGCACCTCCTGCTAGACTGCTTCAAGTTCTGCTAATAATTACTGCTGAGAGGAGGCGTAACTAAGGCAAAAAATCAATGAGCATAATCAATTTCAATTAGTAACCCTCGGCACACAATAAATAATTAGTAACCTACTCTCGAACTTCAGAGAACCTTGTGGATCCCACCTCTGCATTAACCTCATTGTTATATGCGAACATATCCATCTGAATTACAAAAAAAAAAAATAAGTTTGGCCTGACAGGGCCAAACATGCCCGTCTTAATCTGATCTTTCCGTTAAATTTAATTACATAAGCAAAGAATTTTGCAACAGCCAATGTGGTTTGATAATCTCTTCTTTCCAGAAGGAGCTGCAGCTTTCTCTGGGCCAGGAAACCAACCAGATCCTTTAAAAGAGAGAGAGAGAAAGGAACAAAACTCTGTATTTATTAAATTTTGGGCAGTCCAGTAAACAGTGAAGAAAAGATCCAATATTCTGTGGGTCACAACTACAGATTCTGTCAGAGAAAGGGATCTTTTGGTATCATCTGTGCAATTCTACTGTTGGAATAGCATTTAAACAAGCTAGCATAAAATCTGGACAATATTTGGGAACTGTCAATAAGTCTACATACTCTGGTTAGGGTATGGCAGTCCCATCCGGTGGATAGATAATATTGTTCAGTTAAGGGGACCTTTACGGGCCTCCCTTCACACGGTCCGATGACATATGATGCCAGAATTTCATGACTGGAACTCCAGATGTATACTTTGACCCTTCAAAGCAGCCTATGGGTAATTTGTATAGTAAATGTCGCATCAGGCAATGGGTTCAACTCCTCTTCCATGGGGCAGTTTCCTAATCAAAACTGCCTTCACACCAGAATGCTTTAAGTCACAGGAGGGGAAAAAAGATATAGTTATTAGGCTTAAAGCAGCTGTGGGGAGGTCTTTTTCCAAACAGGAATTTCGTAGAGGGAAAACTTAGCTGTCAACAATTTCGCGAGTGCTGAGGCCCTAATCCAGACTGAAGGGCCTCTTAAACTGCTTTGGAGGACCATATTAAACTTCTGAAAGTACATAGTTTCAGGTTCTCAGGTTTCATGTTGGTTGGGTTTAGCAATAGCCTTAGTGGTGTTCCTATGGGGATAATTTCTTGGGTTTTACATTTTCATTGGGGAAATTACTCCATAGGAAACAATAGAGAACTGCCGGAGGCACTTTTTTCAGGGGGCCCATAATATTGGACCACTTGATATTTGGGTGTTATTTAAAAGATAGGTACCAGCACTTCCCCCTGCAGTTTTAGTCCCAGCCCCCTGAAAGGATTTCCCATAATGGATCCAAAAAAAACTGAAAACCCAGGGAAAAAGCAGATCTGAATACCATGCCAGTATTCAGAACCCAGAAGGCCAGGAACACTGATATTTTTCCATTCCAATACATCCAGATCAAAAATACTTATTTTTTTAACTGTGTACAAGATCAAACTTAGAAACAAAATAATACACCTTCAAGTTCTTTCTTTCCTTGTCAGAAAGGCTTTAAAAACACAATTAAGATAAAACTATTTATTGTACTCACTTCTGTTGAGAAAAAAAAATAATCCAAATGTTCAAGCTGTGTACCAAACTGTCGTTGCTGTTATTGTTTAAAGGCAGACATATGTGTGTCCATTTATTTTTAACTTAAAAAATACAATAGCTATATTTGCCACAGTGAATCTGTGCTGCGCAAAAACACTCAACAAGGCACTGTGGTTTTGTGTGAATGGTGAAGAAAAAAGGCCTGGGCAGAAATTCAAAGATTCAGGGCGATGACTTCTGGATTCTCCTCCAGACTCAGTCAAATCTCTGAAAAAATAATTTATCACTGCTGCCAGGTTTTCAAAGCCGTTTCTGCATCGCCCATTAATGACGCCTGGGCGCCAAAAAAGGCGCTCTCCCAGTGCTCACAGCCACAGGGCGCCGCTTTTGCTGCAACGCAGCAGCGCGATCTGAATGGGCGCTTCCTTCCCAGGCGCGCCGGTCGCCTAAACAACAACCGAAAGAAGTTAGAGGGAAGGTGCCTCTACGGCGCTGCGCTTAACCGCTACCAGGTGAAGACGTTGTTCCTCGTTCCTGACTTAATTGCACGCGTCTTTCAGCCAGAAAGCAGAGTTCTCGCCATTACTCGTCCCTCACCTCCAGGGGTCGGAGGGGCAGCGTATGGGCTGCACTTCTCGCAGGCTACTGAAAGAGACACCGCGAGTGGGCGAGGGCGCGGCGTTTTCCCCGCGCGGAGTCAGCCGCCGCCTGCCAGTCTCCTCGCTTCGCTGCTCGCACGCTATGCGAGAAAGAGGCCCCCCCCCAGGTCGGCTCCCCTGCCGCTTGGGGATTCCTGGTCGCAGAAACGGCCTCAGATTTTATGTGGTGACAGAGAGAGAGAGAGAGTGAAGGGGTGTCAAGTCACTTCCAACTTATGGAGACCCTATGCATTAATTACCTTCAAAGTGTCCTATTGTTGACAACCTTGCTCAAGTCTTGCCAGTGAGATTCACTCAGTCATGAAGCCCATTGAATGTTCTTGAAGTACTTCCTCTTGGCCAAGTACTCCTCATAGGGTTGTTTTGAGGATAAAACGTATAACACGCTGAGTGAGAGGAAACTGTGTGATAGAACCCCTATGTTTCCTATATAAATCCATGTTTCTTTAGCATTCCCTTCCTAATGTGGGTCGCTTTCTTCAGCTCTCCCTAAACTGGCCCCAGAATAATGTCCTGGTTGAAATTCAATGGGTGCAGTTTTCTCAGAACTCTTGGTTTGCTCCCTGGGTTGTATGTATTCATATTTCTTGTTCATACAAAATGAATAGAGGGTATTCAGGGCCCAGTTCTTTTTCTCTGTATCCTGTGAAGTGGCTGATATTTTTAGACTGTGGGCTCTATAAAGGGAGTGGTGTCACCATTGCCAAGATACTAATTTAAATGTATTTCACTGTGTTCCTCACAAAGGCTCATGCCAAATTCAGAGGGAATCCAATCTTGTCGTTCTCCTGCCCAGTCCTCGGGATTTGGAAAGTCCTGCTCCCTATCGTTACTTATGAAAGACATTTCCATGCACAGCCTGCTTTCTCTTTGGTATAACACTCGCCTCGAAGCCACATTTGCTGTTATGCATTTTCTTTACATTAACTAGCATAGGATTCTTCTCAGTCTCACTCAACAGTCTGTTCATCATCATAAGATATGATGTATGATGGTGGGACAGTCCTTCCTTTCTCTTGTCAT
This sequence comes from Sphaerodactylus townsendi, assembly GCF_021028975.2. Classification (NCBI taxonomy): domain Eukaryota; kingdom Metazoa; phylum Chordata; class Lepidosauria; order Squamata; family Sphaerodactylidae; genus Sphaerodactylus; species Sphaerodactylus townsendi. Next base: position 31,898,821 of record NC_059430.1, read on the forward strand.
ATTTCAATTCCGTTTTTTGTTTCGTACCAGACCTCTCTAGAATGGAAGATTTTATGGCAACAAACCCCTTTTCCTATCCTCGAAGCAGCCTGGCTTTAGGCTGCAGTGAGGGACTCTAATCTGAAGAACCAGGTTTGATTCCCCACTCCTCCACATGAGTGATGAACTCTAATTTGGTGAACTGGACTTGTTTCCCTGCTTCTCCAAAGGAAGGCTGCTGAGCCGCACCTTTGGATCAGTCAGCCAGTTCTCTCTTAAAAGCCGCCTCCCACAAAAGTAGAAAAAACCGCTTTGAAGCTGCGCTTTTGAGCGCTGGCAGTCACGCTTCCCACTGCAGATAGCGTCGCTAGCTAAGCTCTCTAAAGGCAATCTCGTTCCGGCAGGTGTTCGATAATTTGCTGAGGGCGAGGGCAGCAATGGGCGGCCGCGCTGTCGCCGCCTTCTGTAGCGGGGAGCGCTAAACCCCATGTCACTCGGCAGCAACAAAGATGAGGGGAAACGGCCAGAATTATCTTCGCCCCAATCTCCCCGCCAACTCTGTCTCGTTGCAGGAGGGCGCAATTGCAGTTTGAGACTCCTTAAAAGTAGATAAAGGGGACCATGCAAGATAAACAGAACAGAAATGAAGCCTGTTTCCAATGTAAATGTTTTTATGTACCAATTTAAACAAAACAGTATTTCACGTTGCCCTTAGCAATGTAGATTTCACCAGCTGTGTTCTCTCTGCAAATGCTCTGGTGGCATAGTGAGTTTGCTGTCAGTCATCCAAGTGCACAGCTCTGTCCACCATCTAAAACTCCCCAACTGGATGAGCTTGAAAATAAAGATTACTGAAGTTCAGTGGTTGTTCAGTTTGCCACTGGCATTAAATCCACTGTGGCTCCCTTGGTACTCCTTCCACAAGTTTTGGAAAAGAACATCAACATCAAGAAACATTAGAGCAGTGCTGAAAGAGTATGTAGGAGCTAAGCTGTTTTTGGGATGATTTGCAGGGCAACAGCAGGGAGCCTACTCTTTCAGATATACAGCCCTTTTGTCTTGCTCTTTGTTGTACAAACATTTCAGTCTCTTTCTACCACAGTTGAAAGATGCATCAACTTTCATTTCAAACATTTACATCTCCTACTACATTTACAAACCATTCTGTTTTTTATTATTGTTTATGTTGTTGTTTATGTTGTGTTTGATATCACAGCTGCCAGTTCTTTAGCTGGTTGTTGGCCTTTCATTACAATTCAAGCCTCACCCAGAAATGTATATCTGAACTTGAAGATGTTGTTGTGGGAGTCTGAAACTGTCTGCCAGCTGCAAAAAAAACCCTTGCTGCATGTCTGTTTCTATTCATATTACAGATATTTAAACCTGGACATGGCCAGAGGCAAAAGGTTTGTTGTGTGAACTGAAGGGCAAGCACCCAAGAACTCTTGGCCCTTGGGTCGCAGCATGTGGCCTTGAGTGAGCTGGCCAGGTAAATCATAGACCAGGAGTTGAAGTTGTGGTTAGGAGTAGTGGTATGGTGGTTAAGAACAGTGGGCTCTAATCTGGAGCACTGAGTTTGATTCCCTCACTCACAAAAAACCGTTGGGCGATCTTTGGTCTAGTCAGAGTCCTCCTGAACTCTCTCGCAGCCCCCCCAGTCACTCACAAGAGGCCAAGGCAGGGGAGGGGATGAGAAAGGAGGCTTGCAGCCTGAGACTCCTATATGCAGGATGGGCGTAACCTTTTAGAGACTGGAATGCCGGGCGGAGCAGTGGCACCAGACCTGGGGTGCATGCAGGCATGTGCCCTGTGCCCCTGCCACGCCCTCTCCTGCCCTGGAATGCCCCCGGAATGTCCCAAAACACCCCCGCCCCACCGCGGAACATCCTCGCCACACTCCTGTGGTAGGGGCGCCAGTATTAATAGTATCGCCACGCACCACTTTCCCCCTTGGCGCTATGCCACTGCTGAGTGCCTCAACCATGAGCAGCTCAAGGCGGCCCAATAAAGAGAGGCTCTGAGTGCCATTCTGGTAATCTGCCATAGGTTCGCACCTTATGGCAGAGGAAAGCAAAGTAAAACCAACTCTTTCTTTATTGCCTTGTTCGCCTAAATTACATCTGGGTGTTTCTTTGTGTTTCTGGAGCACCCAGTGGGGAGAAAAGCAGGAAGGACTGAAGAAGACAGGAAATAGCTGTTATTTAAAATGGTTCAGAATTTGATCAATGCAGTGGACTTAGAAGGGCATGCATAACTCTGCTTAGGATTGCACTGAATATGCCAAGAATGTCATTCGCAGGAAAAAAATGATACAACTGGAAGTGCTGCAAATATAACTTGACCCCTTTTGCTATTAACGGACTGCTGTGATTAGCCCGCTTTTCGAAGTGTGAGCTAATGAGAGCACAAGTGCTTTTTCAGCACTTAAGCGTAATTAGACCAAGAGGCTGCTTTGCCATCAGCACCTTTGGTGGAGGTAGGCAAGCTGCTATTCTTCAGCATCAGTTCTCAACATTGCAACAGGGAGATAATGCTGGCTTCCATTGTATGGCTGTTGGGCAGATTACTGAGGCAGTTTATGCGAAATGCTATCTAATGATAGATATAACATGCTAATGTATGTTTGTTTGTTTGTTTACATCTCTATCTCCTGACTCAAAGGTTTCAGGGCAGGGTTCGACATAAGGCATAAAAAGCACCTAAAAACAATGGTAAGCTATAAAAATAAAACCTATTTAAACTTCATTAAAGCCTATTAAAATTTCCACAAACCTATTAGAATTCATGGCCCACCGCCCCTGAGTTGGAATGGGGGTGAAAACCTGTTAAAAACACAGGTGCATTTATTAATTTGATTACAATCATAGAGCACAGGTAGGTCGATATGGAAGAAGGCATTCTTTTAGGTATTTGGAAGAGGCCGCTTCATTTAGGGCTTCACCTATGGGCAAGTCAGGGGACATAACACCTTGAATTGGGCCTTGTAGCTTAATTGAAAGGAATCAGATGCCAGTGGCTGTTCTTCTGAGATGAAAGGCATGATGTATCAGGCCAGGAGTACCCATTTAGCCAGTCTTGTCTGTCAAGCATTCTGCTTAGAGCTTCCAAACCTTCTTCTAAGGGCAGAAGCCCCCATAAAGCGAGAGATTGCAATAGTGTCCAGTCTGGAGGTTACTTCAGAGCAATGGGATTACTGCACATAGCCATTCACCATCTCTGTCCTCAGAAGGGGGTATAAGTGGCAAACCAGCCAGCAGCTGGAAATAGGTACCTCTCCAGTGGCAACTGCCTCCATACCTGAGTTTCAAAAAGTCATGAAGCAGAGTTTAGGGAACACCCCCCCAGATTTTGCAACTCTGTCTCCTCTCTTCCAGCGCAATACAGCCCCATCAAGTACAGTAGGATGTCTCCACTGCTAGGCACTTCCATGTTGTCTGAGTTCCAGCCTCTATTTATTGGCCACTCATCCACCCTATATTACGCCAATTTCCGCTAATCTCTCGCTAAGAATGCCGTAACCACTCCTTCCTGATTCAGATGGCATGGAGAGATAGAGCTGAGTGTCATCTGCATACTGATGACACCTTATTTCCCAATGGCATAATATAGTTGTTAAAAAGCATGACAGACAAAACCAAATGCTGAGGGACCCCTTAAGTGAGTATCCACAGTGTTGTGCAAGAGTGACTACTCTCTGATACCAGCCTTTGAGGAAGGAGTAGAACCACTACAAAGCAGTGCCCCCAACTCCCAAGCTTCAAAGCCTTTCCAGGAGGATACTTGGTCAATAATATTAAAAGCTGCTGAGAGATCCAGGGGGACCAACAGGGAGGCATTGCCCCATCTCTCTCCCAGAAAAGGTAATCATTCAGGGCAACCAAGACAGTTTCAGGTGCATGACTGGGTCTGAACCCAGATTGAAATAGGTCTAGATAATCCAGTTCTTCCAAGCATGCCTGCAGTTGAATAGCCACAACCCTCTCTAATATCTTGGCTTTTAAAAAGTATGTTTGCCACTGGGCAATAGTTTCTTAGATCTTCAGGATCTAAAGAAGATTCCTGAAGAAGGGGGCATACCACCATCCCTCTCAAGGAGGTATTCACTACTCCCTGTATCCACTCAGTCATACCAGGCAGCTATCTTTTATACGCTAAGAGGGGCAAGAATCTAAAAAGTATGTTGTTGGCTGGATCCCAGCAAGTAGCTTGTCCACATCATCAGGACTCATTAATTGAAATGAGCTAAAATAATTGAACCAGATGATTCTCTGGGCACCCCCTCTGAACCATTCTTGATTGTGGCATCCAATTCAGATCTAATGACTTTACCCTCAAAGTGGCTCACAAAGTTGTCACAGCAGACATTATTGGCCTACTGCCCTTATCCCCTTGGGCTTCATCTTACAAGGCTGTTCATATTTGGAAAAGTTCTGCTGGACGACTACTTGCGGTTGCAGTGTTGGCAAACAAAAAACATTTCTTTTTGCCACCTGATAGGCATGATAATGTGCTCTAATTAGAGTTCTGTCACCCTCACAGTGGGATTTATGCCACCTGCACTCTAGCCAGTGGCCTTCCTGTTTCAGAGCCTGGAGTTCTGTAGAACATCAAGGAGTTTACAAGTTCTGTCGGTAAGGCAAGGGCACATAGGAACAATCATGTTGATTGCCCTGTTTATCTCACCATTCCAGAGAGAGACCAAGGCCTTGACAAAGCACCATCCATGTCAGTCAGTAAATCCCCAAGAGTGTTTAAGAACCACTCAGATTCCATAAGTTGCTAAGGGTGGACCATCTCAGTGCATTTCTTCTTCCTCTGAGAGTAGGGGGATTGTCACTGCAAGTCCAAATCTTACCAGGAAATGACCGGTCCATGATAATATTTTATCTAAATATGCTATCTAAATGATAACAAGCAAAATATTGGGCTGAAACCTCTGTGATGGGATTCACGTTCAGCTACATTTTTTCCCCAAGAGATGATGATTCTTTTTTATTTTTCATTTCCATGTTCTTCTCATAAAGGTAGGTTCCAAGACTTTAGAATAAATTATCTCATCCAATGTACTGTTCTGAATGAATATTCCAAGACTGAATAAACACCCTTTTTGGGGAAATGATCAAAGCTTTATGTCCTTCCAGCACCCTTGCTATATTTGTCGCTTTGTCTAATTCAGCTGCCAAATTCTTAATATCCAGCCATAAATTCTTGGCACTTCAGAATGTTACCGTTTCATTTCTATTTCCATCCTTGTAGTAGTTGATAAATTCATCATCTGCTCCATATCAAATTCCTTGCCTCCTCCTCTAATATCTTCCAAGTAATCAATTAGGAATAATACTTGAAAACTGCCTTTGTGGATCTGACTAGGATCTATTAAAATTAGCATTCCATTTCCAAAGACAGCCAACCACATCTAAGGCATAAAATTCTTGTCCTCCTTCTGTATGCACCCAGCACCCACCCAAAAACAAACTGCCTTTGTGAAAGCCTCGTTTGTTCCAGGCCAGGATCTTAACTAAACATTTACTTGGTAATGAACCCTCAGTTGTGTACTTTCATGATATTCATTTCCTCACTAAACATTTACTGCAAATTCATCAGCCGTGGATGAATTCTCTCCTGCTGGGCCATGCATTCAGCATGATCTGATGGGATCCCGAAGCATTTTCTCTTAACCATCAATGATGTTAAGCAGTCTTAGCATCTCCACTTCCTGAAGGAAGGAGCTGCCTTCTTGGTTTCCTCATGGAGCAGGTTTGCTTCTTCTCTTGGGTTTTTTTTTTAAAGAGTTCTGACGATTGCAAGATTGTGTAGCTTAGTGTTAGAGTTTTCCCAATATCCATTCACTGGACCCAAACCCTTGGCAGCTATTTGATACTGGTGCCCACTCAGTGTTTTCAAGATTCCAAAAGTTCAGGCTCAACAAGATTGGTGACCTCTGGACAGAGACAAATTTCACTGGCATAAGAATTGATTTGTACGTTGAGCACAGGGGCCCCCCAGAGGCATAGCAAGGGTGGGTAGCGCCCGGTGCACCAGTGTTCCTCTGCCTCTGCCACTTCACCAGGGTGGTGCCCAGTGCTGCCTGCACCCTCCCTTTGAACTACACCTCTGGGTCTTCAAATCTTTCCTTTTATTTTATAAAAAGAAAATTTCATAATAAATAAAGAAGCAGTTAATGTTTTAACAATGTATCTGGTTGTACAGCATCTTTTATTTCATCAGTCTGAAAGCCTTAAGAATATTAGAAATCTGTTTGCCTTCTCTAGGCTTTTAAAGATTTTCATCATCTCATCATCTCTAAATAGCCATTCGGTCATAGACGGTGCATTTTGTTTTGTTTTCGTCTGTGAATGATTGCAGTTCTGGCTGCTTTTAAAAGATATTTCTTAGGTCATCAGAAACAATTGCATCTTTTAGATGCACAAAAAGATTACAAGATCATTAAATGGTATTATGTCATCACCACTCATGTCACTAATATAGCTTAAAACTGAATTCTAAGATGACACTGAAATTTCCCTAAGATACATGCATAATGTTAACTTCAGTGCTGTAAGTGGTTGGGTATTGGCTATTGCATAGTCTGAAATGACCTCAGCACCCAATTGGCTTCCTCGGACTGCTGCACAGGGATTCATTGTGAAGTGGGATGCAGCTGCCAGAAAAGCTAATATGATTTTAGGCTGCTTTAGTACCTGAGTCCAGTTTAATAATTTCACTTTGTTTCATGCTTGTCAGACCTCATCTGGAGTACTGTGTCCAATTGTGGGTGGAACTCTTTCAAAAAGATGAAATGTACTCAGAACATGGTTGGAGGTCTGGAATACATCCTGTGAGGAACATTGAAGGGAACATTGGAGGAAACAGGGTATGTTTAAGCCAGAAGATTAAATAGATTAGGGAAGACAAAATGGTGCTGTTCAACTGCCTTGATAGTTGTGACATGGAAGAGGATGAAGGAGAGTAGATTTTGGTTGAACATTAGGAGAAACCTCTTACCCAGAGGTGGGATGCAGCCTATTCACACCTATTCGGTAGAACCGGTTACTAAAATTTTCTCAGTTCGGAGAACCGGTTATTAATGATTAACTCCAATTAGGGACAAGGGGTAATCTCTGTCCCTTGGGTACAACAAATCTTCGCCAAGTGGATGCAAAATCGCCCCCCCTTAGGGCCCCCATACTTCGACTCCCCATGGCGGATTCCCATGTGTATGAACTGTACAAAATAATACAATATATAGTAATTCTATTTTTTTTTTGTTCATTGGTATAAAGGTTGGGAAAGTATTATAGGTAAAGATTTTCATATTCTCTTTTCCCTTTGAAATTTATATTGGAAAGAGAGGGAGTTTAAACTACTTTTTTTGTGATTGCTGATTTTGGATCTCTCCCTCTGTTAGTTTCTTCAAGTGGAATAGATAAAGTAGTTATAGGAATTTGAAGATAGCGAAAGTAGGAGGGAGGAAATATGGGATGGAGGGAGGCAACATAGGATGTTTTAGTTGGGGGGGTTTGAGAGAGATAGATAATTAGGTATGTTTGTAATATGTTAACAATTGTAAGCAGTTTTTGGTTTCTCTCCTTACATTATTATTTAAAATCAATCAAAATAATTATATAAAAAAGAAATAATACACTACCATACGGTATATTGCTTTTAATACTTTAAAACAGTCACATTTGAATCTAGAGGGCCATAGAACTGTACCTGGGTGTGTAAAGGCCCTGAGTCCTTGCTACAGCTCCCTGCCTGTGGAATGTCCCACCCCTCGAATGCTCTTAGCCACGCCCCTGTCGTGCCCCACCCAGCCCCATTGGTGCTATGCCACTGTTTGAATCCCACCACCATCGGAACCTATTACTAAAATTTTTGAATCCCACCACTGCTCTTACCCATAAGGTCAGTGTGATAATAGAACCAATTAACTAAAGGATGGGGTGGACTCTTTCTCACTGAAATCTTCAAGGACAGTCTAGAGTGGTGGTTGTCAACCAGTGGTAAGTACACCACTGGTGGGAAGCAGAAGGGGTTCAGGTAGAAAGCAGGGTTTTCCAAAGAATCACTAAGGATTCATTCTGCCTCAATACCAATAATACTACTTTATTTTTGTACTGATGATCTTTGGATTTCACAGCTACCGTAGCACTACAATTCACACTCAATGATATTATTACAATTTTCAGTGGTATTATTATTTCATTTGTGTTCTTGAAGCTATAGGGACAAAATTTAGTCCTAACAATACTGTGTATTAAGCACCATCAAGACACTTCCCACTCACGGCAACCCTATGAATCAACATCCTTCGGGAAGGTGAGCTGGGGCACCATTTTCCTCTGGTACGCCTCTGCAGTGAGGCCCAAACTGCCTAGGCTCATGGGGAGGTCACCAATTACTCATCACGGAATGCTCAGTTCAGTTTTAGAGGGGGGGGGGAGCATCTCACCCCAGAAATGAAGAATTCTACTTCAAAAGGAAATAAAGCAAAATTTCTAGCTAAGGAACACTACGCAAGCATCCATATGCAGAATTCCTGTGTCCAGGAGACAGGCCAAATACTTGTTAGTATTCCACAACTGACAAAAAGCATCCCTTTCCAGATGGTTTTTGAAGTTTTTCAGAAGAAAGGGAGTTGCTTAATCACTCAAAGGGAAGGAGAGACAGACAATTTTTCCCACCTCAGAGGATCAAGCTGATCCCAACATTGGGATCTAATCTTGGCATGGTGTGGTAGGAAGTAAACTCCTAATTGGATAAGTTATGCAGAGATGCCAGCTTGGACCTTAGTATCTGGTTGGGTCAACTAATTTGTAATGTTTGGTCCCATTATCACTAGAGGTTGCAGTTATTAAAACTTCTTAGTTGTCAGGTTACACAGGGAATGCCCTAGGCTCATTTTGGTAGAAAGGGGATGTGAAATGGAACTTTGGACTTCTTGTGTAGGCTCCAAACATGGTTAGCAAGTAATAACAAGTAAAGAGGTCTTTCTCAGTTACAGGTATACGTTGCCATTACCAAATCCACATTCTTTTGGAAATAATATCTTACCTATCTCCGCAGACTATACACAGATTTTGCCTTGTCCTCAGAAAAAACTAAGTGCTGACCTGAAGGGAGAAACAGATGTTTTGCTGTCTTGTGTGTGGAGCAGCCCATTCACATTTGTCTCATTTATTCTGGAGGGGTGAAGTATTGCCTCAGAGATGAAATCAGCTCTGATCCCTGCCTTCGTTTCCAGTAAAAGGAGGGGGGGGGGAACCCTCTTTGTGGACAGGGATGACTGATGGAGTGGGTTTAAACAGACCGCAGCCTCTGTGCAGCCTCAGACATTGCCCAAGGAAAGAAGGAGACCACTGTGTGTTATTCCCCAAAGAATTTCTCTACTTCCTGCTGCTCACAATTCCCAGCCCATGTCCTTTGCAATGTGAAAACATATTTATTTAAGAGGGAAAATAATAGCTCTAGCTAACATAGTGGTTGCAGGGGGAGATGGATCGCACAGCAGTTTCCCGTTTGGTGACTACTTTGACATGCTCTATTTTTGTTATAAATGGAGGAGTGGGGGTTTTTTGAGGGGGGATTCCAGATGTCCCATATTCCCAACTGCACTTATTTAATACTCATGACACTTATTTTATTAGATTGCTTACAGCAGGGAGATTTTGTGGCTGTCAGGCACATCGAAACAGGATGCCTCAGACCCACAGATCAGCGCAATGGAGTATGTGCAGTTTCCCTACTTGATCTCAAATGGAGTTCAAGTATTATTAATACCAGGTCTCTTTATGCCATTGTATAATCCTCTGGGTTCGTGGTCTTAGAATACTGTGTGTGGCTTCAGTCACTCTGACTCTTAAAGAGAAGATGCAGAAAAGGGCAAGTAAGGTCGTATCTACACTACCAACTGTACTCACAGTCACTAATTTGGTTTAGAATTCCCATTTTGCCAGACAGCATGTAGCGGAAGGAGAGGAGAATATCTGCCCTTGTTGCAATGCTAGTCAATCTGATTCTGAGAAAAATGAGGCTGAGTAACGAGTGTGTACCCAAGTGGAAATTATATGCTGGATCCAGACTAATGGACCAATCCAGATTGGGGGCCAAAATGACATCTGGGAGTAGCAGAGGGCCACACCAGTGCATTTGCCCCTCAGCCAGTGTAAGGGGCCCCCATCTGGGGGAAAGGGCACAGACACCAGCATCCAGCCACCCCACAGCTCCACAGTGGCCCAAACCAGAAGTGAGCACCACTGCAGAGCTACACTGGCATCTGAGAGGACACTGGGATGAGGAGGGGGCTGAAGCATTTCCAAGGGTGGTTTTCAACTTCCACCCAGGCTTTCAAGCTGGGAACAGTGCGTTGCAGATCTTGTACATACTGCATCCAAAAATGCGGCACCTCTCCCTATGGAGGACCTTCCAGGCAGCTGAGGTGTTTTTCTTTTTTTGCTGTCTATCCTCACTGCCTGAAAACCCTCTGCCCATCATAGTGGATTGCGCTGTAAGTTTTCTGGTGGCCGAATGGAACTTTCCTGCCTCCGCACACACTCTCTCTCTCCGTAGCCCAATAGCCCCCCACAAAATGATGCTCCTGGGGGACAGCAGAGCCAGAGGAGTGGCAAAATTTGCCACAGGAAGTAGGGTTCAGTGGAAATTGCCAATTGTGTGGTGATCCAACCCAGTGATTATATCCCAGCACCTTCAACTCTTAAATACTAATGTATGTCTCTAGCCATATTTTTAGTGGTTTAGGCCCCTTCTGCACATGTAACCCCCATGCCCAGAATGGGTTGGCCCAGAATGGGTTGACCCAGTAAGGAGGTGGAGACTCAGAGCAGCAGAAAGGCTGCAAGAGCTCTTTGCAGAAGACAAGGCTACCAGACTCGGACCTTGATTTCTATAAGCCCTTAACACCTTGTTAAGGTAATTGCAATATTGTTGGGAACTACTGGGAAGGTAGTTGTTGTTTTTGCTATGTTGTAAATGTTGGAGTTTACTGTTTCAGGGTTTTCTTTTGTGGTTGTAATGGGTGAGAGTTCTCCTGGAGACCTTCATCATGTTGCAACCTGTTCATCAAGCCCTGAGTTCTGTAGGAGCCGTTTCAACTTGCAAAGAAGAATTTGGACTTGGCAATATCAGTAGACTGTAAATAGAAGGACTTGAAATGCAACCTGAACAGGACCTTGAATTGTAACGTTAAATGTTGATGTTTTAAAAGTGTTAATTGTAAAGAAAAGTAAACCATTTTGTTGTTTAAAAATTGTTGTTGCAACTCATTCCAAGTACTGCCCCACAGAACCCACAGTTAGAGGTTACACACACGCAAAATAATGCATTTTCAAACCACTTTCACAACTGTTTGCAAGTGGATTTTGCTATTCCACACAGCATCAAAGAGCACTGAAAGCAGTTTGAAAGTGCATTATTCTGCATGTGCGGAATGAGCCAGAGTTAACAGAATATTTCCTTCTGCTCAATCTCTCTGGTAGGTAGAGGAAAATCACTAATAATTACTAATCTTCTGCTCTTCTTTTTCAAATAATCTTTCAGGAGACAAGCAGAGTAAAATTGCCCATCTATGAAAGGGTTTTTTGGAAGCAATTGGAAGTCACTCTGCCTGACCATCACTCAGTTCAGAAACCCAGTATAAATTCATTTAAAACTTACCTATGTCTTTTTCAGAAGGGCACCCCAAACAATGGGAGCAAGCCTGAAAGGCACTTTTAAGTGGAACATCTGATTGCAGTCTGAAAATAAGCCATAATGCATAGAGCAAAACATGATACTAGTGAAGCGGATCAAGCCCCAACCTCACCATTGGGGGACGGGGGTTTGCTGTCAGGTTGCAACCCCCATAGTGTTTCAGGCAAGAGACTTCAGAGATGGTTTCCATTGCCAGCATCTGCATAGACACCCTGGATTTCCTTGGTGGTCTCTCGTCCAAGTATTACCCATGGCTGGTACTGCTTACTTCAGAGATCTGATGAGATTTGGCTAGCCTAGGCTATCTAGTTCAGGGCAACCTCGCCACTGCACCCACTTAAATAAAGGGGTGTTCCTGGGGACAAGCTTCTGCCATGTTCCACAGTGTAAATTCTACCCAAGAAGAGATGATGTGTTTTTCTGGACTTAATACAGCTTTTGCCGAAGATTTCTGTATTTAGACAGGTGGCAGCTGGGAATTTATTGGGCCAAACTTGACATCACATGGGCAGCTCTTTGACATATGTGACGTTTTTGCTGTTCCTCTGTTCCTCTGGATTTGTTTTTTACAATCCTCATGGCTTCAAACTCCAACGTAAAGGGGAATAAAACCAGCCTTTTATAGTGACCCTGAACTGTGCCTCATTTGACTATTTAGGGAGACCTCTTGAGTCAAATAAAAGCTGGTTTAAATGACAGATATCTGGGAAAGTTAGAAGGAAATGTTTAAAAGCATTTGCTTAGCCTGGGCCCCACCAGCCACTACAATCATTGGCTCTAACCACAGCAAGTGTTACAAATAGAGACCCCTGGGGTCTGTGGTTTGTTTGCATCCAAAAAGCAGGAGACAGAACATGTTACATTTGGGTCTCTCGGGGCAATGTGAGAACAATAGAGCAGGATGGGTATTTACAGATTTGCTCACACTTCTAGTTTATCATGGAACAAAGTGCTTGCAACAGATATGAGGAACATGTGATCCTTGGGAATTTTCAACCCTAATGAGAAGGATACTTAACCTGTGTACAACTTGATTGAAGAAGTTGCTGGTTGCATTTAGTAGTACTTTCTCCTGAGAGCCAGCATCTGTAGCTGGCATCTTCAGAGGATCCTCTGAAGATGCCAGCTACAGATGCAGGCGAAATGTCAGGAGAGAATGCTGCTAGAACACGGCCATACAGCCCGGAAACCACACAGCACCTCAGTGATTCCAGCCGTGAAAGCCTTCGACAATACATTGAACATCTCCTTTACACTGTCAGACTCCTGGTCCATCCAGCTTTGAACTGTCTACTCTGACTAACAATAGGGGTACAGGGTGATCAGTCAAAGGAGGATCTTTCCTGCAGCTTAAGATGGAGAGTCCAGGACCTTAAGCATCCAAGACAGAGTCCCTCTGAATAATAATCAGTGTTTTTTCTAATCCTTTCATGTATATTTCAGTGATTTCATGTGTTTGTTCATTCAATCATTCTTAACTCTCACACTTTGGAGAGTCCTCTGTTGAAGACAACTTTCCTTCCACAGAACTGTGATAGAGATGACATAAATGAGTGGGCCCTGGGGCCAGCAATTTCAGTTTCTCTCTCATGGCTAAGTTGCTCCTTGCTGTACAAATATAACCAGACTGTCACTGTGGATGAAATCCCATGCTAGATGCAAGCAGGTCATCTCTACTCCTACTTAGGAGCAAGTCCCATTGAACACATTTGAATTTCCTCCCAAGTAACCATGCACAGGATCAGAGCAGAGTGAAATTCTGGGAGCCCTACTCATCTTGAGCTCTCACACAATATATTTTCATATGATGACTTGGCTGGATCACGGTGTAGTTTGAGGACAGCGGAAATCTTTGTCAGGGGGTTATCCCCTGCCCTGCCATCTGCCACTCCATCAGACTTTTCTATGAGGCCACTGATTCAAGATATTTCTTATTCATTTGGATGGCTTTAAAGTCTGGGAGTTAAAAATAGGTCTCTGGGTTTCCTCAGTAGTGTCTTCATATATTCCTTGTAATTTAGGCTATAGTGGTTTCCTATTAATGTAATAAGACAAAAAAAACCACTGAGAAGTGTTGATGTTTTTTCTATGTGGGATTGGGTAGCAGGAAACCAGCTTACCAAAATAGCAGTATACCTCAAAGATTTTCTGTCTCTTTCTCCAAAATATCTGCCCTTGGCTGTTGTTGGGAGAACAGAAGACACAAATGGACCACTTTTGCACAGCAGTTTTCTGCATTCTTAACCGATCACCATCATATAAACATACAAAGCTGTCATACCGAGTGCAAGCATTTCTCAATCTAGTCTGATGAGAAACAGCTCTCCAAACTTTTGGGCTGAGATGACTATCTAAGATACTTTAAAATGGAGATGGAGCACCATTTGTGCCTGGGCAGGAGTTGCAGGGGCCAAGGATGACTGGGCAAATGACCCCAGCCAGCTAGCTATCAAGCAGCTTCCTGCAGACCACTTCCCAGGAGCCTGCCTATCAGGCCTGGAGGCCACAGGCTTCTCTTTGGTCCATGACTCAGGATGAAAAGGAACTGGCTGAAGGTGGTATGCAATTCTGGAACTTGGACATTTTTCCATTTAGTCTGATGAGAGAGAAGCAGCTCTCCAAATTCATGGGTGGAGGTTCCTTGCGGCTTTACTATTTAAGATGATGATGAAGATGATGAAGATTATTATTATTGTTGTTGTTGTTGTTGTAGATTTCACAGTTACCAGATCTTTAGCTGGTTGTTGTTGTTGTTGTTTTTGTTGCTTCTGCCGTTGTTGTTGTTGCTGCTGCTGTTATTATTATTGTTAAATTTATAGATACATTTGTGTTGTTCTTTACTTAGGATTACATATGTAGTTTTCCAAATTTTGCCCAGATTCTGGGCATGTCATGCAGAGCCCTCTAGGGCCACTAGTTGTTCCGAATTACTAGCTTTTATTTAAAAATAAAACCTGTGTAAATCCTGAGATACTGGAGAAATGTGCAGTGACCTTCAGGAACCACTGCTGGCTGGATCAAAGTGGACAGGACACCAAAACCTGTCAACATACAGGCTCAATTCAGAGCTCACATAGAACTGGGGTTTATTTTAACTATTGTTAGTTTGTAAAACCAGGATTCATTTCACACACCATCACTTATATCCTGAATTGCTTTGAAAAATGCTGAATGGAAGGCATGACCATGGTACAGGGCTGGATTAAACCAAGATTAAGCCAGCATATCTGTGTTCACATATCATGCAAAAACATATTTAAGATTAATCGTGGTTAGTAAATCAGATTCATATTCTGGTTTCAGATCCTGGTTTGACAGATACTAACTCACGATAGTTGGTGGAGCAGCCTGCATTCAGACAATTGTAGTAACCATAGGCAACTTAATTAAACCAGTATGTCTCAACTGAGCAACTGAAGCATACTTTTGGGGGCTCCAGTCTCCTCTGTATTGAAGGTCAGAAATGAATTGATAAATCTTTGAAGTATGAATATCCTCCTTCTGCCCAATCTTTCTTGATGTGCTGCACATGTATCACACAGAGCGTTAGTGACAAATAATATACTGAAATGTCATTATATATAGAACTGCAGCAGATGGGGACAACAGCCTTTATCTATATTTAGGTCATATTAAGTTCCTATCCTTGGGGATAGATGTAATAGGACCAGTCTCTTTGCTTCTTTTCAGAGTTCTGGCTTATATGATTAAAAATGGTAAATCATCATTGCAAGTTAAATCAGCCAGCGCCGCTATGAGTGGGAGATACTGGGGATGGGGGAAAGTGCAAAATTCCCAGGAGAAATCAGGAAGTCCACTTGCCCAGATTTTAGAGGATACGTGCTCACATAAATTGCAAATTGCATGCAGTTCACCAGAATAGCAAATGCATGTATTGAGAGGACTGCACATAACATGCTCTCCTAGTTAGAGTTGCCAGCTCTGGATTTAGAAATTCCTAAAGATTTTGAGGTGGGGTTTGTGAGGGACTTCAGCAGAGTCCATCTTCTTAGAGTTCAGCTCACCATCCACAGCAGCCATTTTCTTCAGAGGAATTTTCTTCAGAGGAATCTGCCACTTGGAGATCCGTTGTAATTCTGGGAGATCTCTCTGGGAGCTACTCCCAGCAATGTACCCCTGAAAAGCCCATGATCATCCCATGAGCTTCATGGCTGAAATTCATTCAAACATTACATTTGCCCCTCTTGACATCTACAAGCTGGGTCAAGAGATGTGTTCTGAAGTTTTGCACTTCCCAGGCTAATGTGCTCTTCTTCTCTCTTTCAGCTCGCAACTCCAACTTTCCCTGTTGTCATCAAGCTGGGGCATGCTCATGCAGGAATGGGGAAGGTAAGGAAGAGGCTATATTGACAGACCCTGTATGTATATACACACCCTTTCACCTAGACAAATATATTTGTGCCCTGTACTAATTCACCTCACTGGGCCAAGAAGAAGGTTCTCAAATCTTATGTGGTGGCTTCCAAGGGCAAGATCAGAAGATGAACCTAGTCTAGAGCTGCCCATACAATGGGGAATGGTACAGACTGCTGTACATTTGAAGGTGGGAATCAGGGCAGTAGATTGCATGATGGAGGGGCAATGGTGCTTTCCTTCAGGACCAATGTATAGCCATGGAAGCTTGTTGAAATATGAATAAGCTGCCCCCTTGTAAATTTGAGTTCAATCATGACAGGAATGGGGGGATGCATGCCATCACCCAAACCCCCTTGCTGTGCGTCTCCTTACAAGAACCCCCAAGTTTGGTGAATATTCCCAGTGCTTTTGAGAAATCAGGAAGTCCACTTGCCCAGATTTTAGACGATACGTGCTCACATAAATTGCAAATTGCATGCAATTCGCCAGAATAGCAAATGCATGTATTGAGAGGACTACGCATAACATGCTCTCAGGGTGTCCAATGTTATGGGTCCCCAAGGAGGGTGCTCTCATCTGTCCTCTGCTGAAAACAATGGAGGAAAATTTGAGGGCCCATAAAATTGGACCCCATGACCCAATCTTCACCAAACTTGGGGGTTCTTGTGAGAGGCACCAGCAGCTGTGCTTCAAATTTGGTGCTCTTACCTTGTAAAAAAACAACTTCCTATTTTGAAAAACAGCATCCTCGAGCCACTGAATTATTTACCACAAAGTAAATGGAGCCATTCCCTTTAAAAGTTAAAGGGAACAGCTCATATGTTAGTTAATGGGAAAACTTTTCAGGGGTTCTAGGATATTTTTTAAGATAGAGGCACCAAATTTGCAGCACAGCTGCTGGTGCTTCTTCTTAAAGTTACCTCCAAGTTTGGTGAAGATTGGGTCAGGAGGTCCAATTTTATGGACCCCCCAATTTCCCCCCATTGTTTTCAATGGAGGATGGATGGAGGGCCCTCTTTGGGGGCCCATAAAATTGAATCTTGTGATTCCCAAGCAGCAGTGGCGTAGGAGGTTAAGAGCTCATGTATCTAATCTGGAGGAACCGGGTTTGATTCCCAACTCTGCCGCCTGAGCTGTGGAGGCTTATCTGGGGAATTCAGATTAGCCTGTACACTCCCACACACGCCAGCTGGGTGACCTTGGGCTAGTCACAGCTTCTCAGAGCTCTCTCAGCCCCACCTACCTCACAGGGTGTTTGTCGTGAGGGGGGAAGGGCAAGGAGATTGTCAGCCCCTTTGAGTCTCCTGCAGGAGAGAAAGGGGGGATATAAATCCAAACTCTTCTTCTTCTTCTTCTTCTTCTTCTTCTTCTTCTTCTTCTTCTTCTTCTTCTTCTTCTTCTTCTTCTTCTTCTTCTTCTTCTTCTTCTCTGACCAAAAAAAACCTGCCCCCATAAACATAATGTACCTGAAATAGCAAAAAAAACCACCAGAAATTTCAGCTTTTTTCAGCTTTCCCTTTTCAGCTTCATTAAAATGGTGTTACTTTTTTTGGTTTGGCATATCTAAATGCAAATATGATTGCCACCTGAAGTAGCTAAGCTGCCCCCCTTGTAAATTTAGCCACTGCTTTTGAATCGTAAACCTGAAGCATCAATTTATTAAATGAAGCACCACCTGAATTTTGAGTGAGCATCATATAAATACCTTGTCTCTTGGGACAAGAGATGACTATCTGTCATGTCAAGCACCTACATCTTGAGGAAATTACACCTTGTCTAGATTTTTGTCTGACACGGAAACAAATTATGTCTCCAACAGAATAAAATCCCTCCTCCAACCCACCTCTTTCTCCCAGCCCACCCATTAAATATGATGATGGATTTGTCCTTTTTCTATGTGCAAAATTAAGTAAAATTCTAAATTACCAGAGACCAAACAACAACATTTTCCAATAGGACCATAACAATAGTCTCTTGTCTCATTCAGTTTTGGGCCTCTGCCTTGCATACAAAACCTTTTGTAGCTTTGATAGAGAAGGCAATTGCTAAAGCTCTCTGGAATCACAAGATTAATAAGTGTAATAAATAGCAAATAAATCTGGCATTCATTGGAATAGCTGGAATTTTAAAATTTTTCTAGCTTAAAATTGCTTGCAGAATGTATTTTTATTTGCCTTATTAATGATGACTTTAAAAATGCATGTTACTTCATGCAACCAAACAACAAAAAGAATTCATAAAGATATCAAATTTATTTACTGCGTTTATAGTCCACCTTTCTTACTGAGGTACATACATACTTGTAAAACCAAAAGTTCAGAGAAATCCAAAATAAGTTCAATTTAAGGAAAACAACCAAAGATATGATCAGAGATCAATAGATGGTAACCAGCTTTTGAAAGAGTTTTGCCTTTTCTTTTGTCTTCCTCTCATTCAGACAAAATGGGATATTTTGGACAGTTCAAATGTATAACCTTCTAAGTTGAATTGGTTTCAATCGAAGTAGGATTGGGTTTCATAAACAAGTTGAACAGATATTACATTTGACACTTTATTACCTACTATTCTTCTGAAGTTCACCATAAAAGCTTAGGATGTGTTTTTTAAGAGTTATTCTCAAACAACCAAATGTTTTAAACACACACAAAAATCAATTCCCCATGTCTGAATTTGTACAAAATTTAATTACACTCACATAGGAACACAAGATTGAATTATTGTAGCTGTTTAAAAAAATAGCACTGTTGTTAATGCATTACGGTTTCTACAGCCTTATTTATCCAGTGCCAGCTATGAACAGAGCCAATGGACATGAATTTTGAAATCCAGCTGGCCGATGTGACCACATCAGAGCAAAGGAGAAATCAGGTGTGCTTATTATCCTTTGCTCTTCAAGCCAAGGTTTCCAGCTGGAGTCAGCTTTTAGGGAGGATAGAATTTGGGGAGGTAGTCACACCCCAGATTTCCTTTATTGCTGCTATGTTGTCGTTTTTAATGTGGACCTTAACTGTGTCCTGTTTATGCTAAAAGCAATTTAACTTTGCAGTCTAAAAGTCATTTGCAGTCTACCTTCCAGTTCAATTGGGAGGGGCTGTGGATCAGTGGCAGAGCATCTGTTTGGCATGCAGAAGATACCAGGTTCAATCCCTGATACTGCTGGTTTAAAGGATAGGTAGTAAGTGATATTTAAGAGATGTCCTCCTGAGACTTGAGAGAGCCATCACCAGTCTGAGTAGACCAGGGGTCTGCAACCTGCGGCTCTCCAGATGTTCATGGACTACAAATCCCATCAGCCCTTGCCAGCATGGCCAATTGGCCATGCTGGCAGGGGCTGGTGGGAATTGTAGTCCATGAACATCTGGAGAGTTGCAGGTTGCAGACCCCTGGAGTAGACAATACTGATGTTGATAGACCAATACTTTGATTCAGTATGAGGCAGCATCATGTGTCCAGTGGCATTCCTTGGACAACAGCAATATCATCTGGCAAGTCTTTTTTCCAGATGGGGTGCAAAGGGTTGGCATGGCAAAGCATATGCATACAGCCTGCCAGAGGCTCCAATACAGATAGGTGATACCTACTACAGATTTTTTTGTACACCCACCCATTAGGATTGGGAAGCTACTCAAGGGTAGTGTGACCAGACGTCCCGCTTTTGATTAATTTGTCCTGCGTCCCGCGGGTTTTTAAAAATGTCCCGATTTTTGGAAGGCTGCCACACTGCCTTCTGGGGCGCTCCCCTGTTTCCCGCCCTTTGACAGGGCAGGAAACGGGAGCGCCCCAGAAGGCAGTGCGGCAGCCCAGAAGGTCACCTTACTCTAGGGAATCTGGTCACCTTACTCTAGGGATCCCTGCAACTTCACAAAAGCCTCCTGTTGGAAGAGGCAGAGGGAGTGCAGAGCAATTCTCTTTTTAGCACAACTAGTGCTGACAGATTTTAAAGGCGCACTAAGAGAGTCACATATTGAGATGATATCATGGTACCGCCAGAAGAGTGTATACACTGGTATGTATGATGGGGCAGTAGGCTTAGTGAGAAGGACGCTATAGGACTTTTAGCTCAGGGTCTCCCCACGCATGAACCTCACCATGATCTCAAGCCTTGTTTATACCACAGTTTCAAAACCCTTTAATTCAAAATAAATTAACCTGGGAAAATTATTATTGAAAGGTTGTAGCCTCACTGTCTTTTATGAAATATAGCCATGGGGTTTTAGCAATCACAATCACACCAGTGGAACTTTATTGAGTTCTTCCAATGATGAAATTGTGAGAACTGCCGAATGAGTGTTTTCACATGAATGACCTTCCATATGGAGCAGTCACAGTTCAAGCAGCTGCTCTCATTCAACTGATTGTATGTATGAACTGAACAGCCTGAGTTGTAAGTATGATCAGGCAGTTGACAGAGTATTAATGGAAAAGTAACAAGTGCTATACAATCTTGATCTTGGGCTCCTTGAATCTTAGGGTCCTCGCCTAAATTTGTCTTATATATTCATCCTAACAAAAATCTCCTACAACCTTGGCCCTACCTCCTAATATCACCCCAAATAAAATGATCTTCCAGAGATTCTAAAATCAGCAGAATATTTTATAATATTTGACATGAGAGAATGCATACAATTTTTATTAGGACTTCTTTCCAACCTTTCTTTTGTTGGACTCTAGTTCATATTGGCACTGTTATTGAAAGAAAAAGTGAAACAAGGGTATGTCCATCCTTTCTTCCTTCTCCAGGTATCCTGTACGTTAAATAGGCAGTCATGAATCAGGAACTTATTGCGTTATCCTATTGTTTTTATGTTTCCATGTTTTTTATGGAAAACCACCACAAAAAAACGTCCATTGGGCTCAATGGGCTACCGGTAAGTCCATGCCTTGGCCGCTGGCATCCCAGGAGGCAATGCCAGGATGGAAGCCGACTAACATGGACTCCATTCCAGGCCCCACCTCCAGAATGCCCCCACTAGGCCAGTGGAGCCAGCAAATTTGCATCTCTGCCAGGGTAAGTGCCCCAGGGAGGGCACTCTGGATTGGACTGCTAGTCATATATCATTTACCTTATGCAGGTCTATGCTGGCCTATGACCGTAATAAAGATTGATTGATTGATTGATTGATTGATTGATTGATTGATTGATTGATTGATTGATTGATTGATTGAGCAGAGGCCAGAAAAAGACCTCTCTCATCAAAGGACACCTCTAGTAACCAATGCAATACTCAGAACAGAACCTCTGGTTGTTATTCAGGAAAATAAAAGCATTAAAGTGAGGGTTTTTTTCAGACTTGTTATGGATAGAAGAAGAAAGACATATTTCTTTATAGTTAAGGATAAGGGGACACCATTTTCCCCCAGATGTCTCCTCCCAGGACTTTCTGTGCAGCATAAGGCATTCACTGTGTGAATAGTTGCTAGTTATGTAGTTAATTGACCCTTGAGTGCCCCAGGAACCAAGCTCAGAGAAGCAAATTCCCTCAAACAGACCCTTTACCCCTCCCTGACTAGAGATCACAGAAAAGAGATAAATGCCAGATACAGAGCAAAGGAAAAGAACGGCTCCCATTTATGGGTTATGTATATTTTTGTTACTCTGGTTTTATTTTTAGGCATCCCTAATTAGACTGGTTAAAGAGCTCCCTTCAGATTCATACTAGCCCAGAATGTCTTGAAAAATACCTTCCTAATTCAATTCAAGGATCAAATGATTTTACAGCATTAAAAACTAAAAGCTTGTTGTTCGTAATGCCACAGTCAACATTATTTTCATATGCAGGATGTGGGATTTTGTTGTTAAATTTAGTCAAAAAAATAAACAGAGCCACTGTATCCTGTTAAAACACCCAAAAGGCTTTTTGAAGGGGATGGCCAGCTCATCACCAGGACTTTTCCAAGGCTGGAAATGAAAATGAATAAAACAAGGTTCGAAAACTAAAAGATGTCAAAAACTGTTAGCTTTCAAGAGGAAAGGAGAAAAAGTAAAAGCCTTTATTTGAAAAGGGGCAAATATTTTCTTAGAACAACTCATAGCATACAATGAAGCATCCCATTCATGCACATTCTGACTCATATCAGCAGTCTCTCATTACTGAAAATAGCTGGATAAAAATATCACTGTCACTATGTCCAATATCTAGGGACTGTAAAGAGCAACCCCATGTTAGATGCATGAAACATAATACCAATTGTTATCATAAGAAGATGTGATCAAGATGTTAGAAAAGCATTTTTGGCAAGAATCTCGATTCTTTTGTCAAGTTCTTTGATTTCCAAGTAGTGTGGGCCTAGGAAAATTGACGAGGCAACTTTTATAGCTGGTCTCAGTTTTTTCATAGAATTCCCCCAAGGGATCCTTGAACTGCCAGCATCTTGAAATGTTGGAGTTATTGTTGCATTCTTAGCTATCCTTACAGGGACAGATAGCAGACTAGTTGACAGTGTCTGTTTGTTGTTTCTTTTAAACCAGCTTGGGCTAATTCACCAGCAGCATTTATTCTTGGAGAGAGCTAACCTAGACAGTGTCACACATATCTTGGCAGCATCCAGATCAGACTACTGTGATGAGCTCTATATGTCTCTGAACACAGTCTGGAAATTTCATACAAGATGGACAGCACGCAAATGGCCAGTTGCAGTGAATATGTAACATCAATTCTATATCAGCTTTATTAACCCTTGCAGTTTAGGTTAGTGGAGGCTTTCTTTTTTTCAATTTCTCTTAAATTTCTCTTTCTGTCATAGGCAGACGTTTCCTTTCAGTCTCATATAAAAATGCACTGTTTTAATGGTGTGAAATGTCATTGTCTTGGCTTTAATAATACCAAATTGAACACCATTACCAAATTAGTTAATTATTGTAGATTGTGGCAGTAACCAATTACTTGCTTTTTGCAGTATGGTTTGTGTTATTTTGCTCATATTTATTTTTGCTCATATATTCTTGGGAGGGGGGGTCCCTTGCTTTCTCTTTTGCATTCCCTTGTGTGTGTGTATGCATATGCGTGCGTGCATGTGTGTGTGTGTTGTATTTAATGTTCGAGTTAGGATTAATGTTATAGTTAGGCCTACACCACTGATCAACTGTAGCCAAAAGAAGAAATTATAAGGCAACGAGTTTGACCTGGTCCATTCATCTGAACATTGTACAGGGTTGGGCAAGTCATGCGACAGACTTTTATAAGACTTTCAAGGTCAAGTGATTTTTTTGGCCTAAGCCAGGGGTCTATAACCTGCAGCTCTCCAGATGTTAATGGACTACAATTGGCCATGCTGGCAGGGGCTGATGTAGTCCATGAACATCTGGAGAGCCACAGGTTTCAGATCCCTGGCCTAAGCCAATAATTGACTCATGTTTTCCTTCCATTGTTTATTTCACTCTAATCCACTATGTCAGGGGTAGGGAACCAATTGGCCATGCTGGTAGGGGCTGATGGGAATTGTAGTTCCTGAACATCTGGAGAGCCGCAGGTTCCCTACCCCTGCACTATGTAGAGAACTTACCCATCCTTGCTTACGATTTGACAGCTGGTCATGATATGCATCCTGTTTCTCAAGGTAACCCTGATTCTTATTTCCGGAAGCAGGGAGATGGACCCTCTATGACTGCCCTGATTCTTGCAGATCACTAGCTATGATCCGAAACAGGCTACTCGACTAACGGAGCCCAAAGGTCTAATTCAGGCTATCTCTATTCATGTTCGATCAGAGGAAAACAAAATGTCCGTACTGAAACTGGTTTCACAATTACTGCTGTAGGGGCTCCCACACACCAAGGGCCAAATATTTGACATGAATTTTAGAAGTGTTTATTGAAGACTAAATTAGCAGCACCCATCTTGGATACATAACCAAGGCTGCTTGAGATGGAAAAGAAAAACCCTGCAATGTGTGTTCTATAGGTGACATTTCTATTATCTTCAGATTCCAAATAAGCCAAACTACACATCTGCCCTCCAGATACTTTCATTTTTCATTTTATAATCCAAATTAGTACCTCAAAAAGGAGAGTTTAGTGGATGTGGGGAGATGGGAATTGCTATGATGAGGGAATTAATGCCATAAGTGACATATGAACCTAATTTCCTGAGCCCTAAGATATGAGCCTGTTCTTTTACTCTCCTCTGCCTCGATAAAGGAAAAAGCAGCCGGATTCTTCATAATTCTTAAAACACACGGTTTTTCAAAGTTTGTAAGGGGGAACTATGGTTCAGTGGTAAAGTGCACACACTGCATACAGAAAGTCCCAGTTTGAATGCCTAGTTGAAGAATTTCCCGGCTAAAGGTGTTTGGAAAGTACTTTGCCTGAACCAGTGGAGAATTGCTCTCAATCACAGCAGAGAGTATTGGGCTATACCAGGGGTAGGGAACCTGCGGCTCTCCAGATGTTCAGGAACTACAATTCCCATCAGCCCATACCAGCATGGCCAATTGGCCATGCTGACAGAGGCTGATGGGAATTGTAGTTCCTGAACATCTGGAGAGCCGCAGGTTCCTTACCCCTGGGCTATACTCTGTCCCACTGAAAGGAGATTTGTGCATTCATCTGCCATTTCCTGGACCATATTTGTTCTAGAATGCTCCACTTGGGTCTTGGTGCCTTGGGGACAGCACTAGGTCAGTACTAGGACCAAAGCAGAGCACTCTAGAACGTAGATGGTCTGGGAAATGGCAGATCAGTTCACAAAGCTCCTGAGATCTTTCAGTGGGACAGAGTGTAGCTAGACAAATGGCCTGACTTGGTATAAAGCAGCTTCATGGATATCCAAGAGCTATTCTTTTCTCTTCCATTGCTCTGACATCTCTTGCCATCCACCCCTTAAAATCTGCAGCGATGTATCATGCTGAGCCTAGGGCTACCCAGTAGGCAAAGTTGTCAGCTAAATAATATTATAGGAACTCCAGACTAATCTGAAATATTCTCTGGGGAGGAACACACATCCATCCTTCAACAAAATGGGAGGTGTGGAAGTAGTTGTGTTTATTTTCCATATGTTCATACCCAAGTTTTATTGAGTTCTGGTGCATCATCAAAAAGTGCCACATGCCACATGCAAGATTTTATAGCTAATTACGACAAAGTAAAGTGACTTACAAAAGAATATATCCAGTAACAGCAACTGAAGTTCTTTACCTTTTTGTTGCCCACAAATGGTTTCAGATTTAATGACCTCACTGGAAAAAATAGCCAAAATTCAAGTAGATTTGTGAAAAGAGACTAGCAGACTGTGTAATGTACTACTTTACATCCAAACAAGGCAAATCCTTGTACATAGGGCAAGTACAATTTTAAAAAAATCTTCAAGGCTTCAAAATATATCCAGAACCAGAGATAAACAGACCATGCTTAGTCTTCATTCACTGTCATCACTGACATGGCATACTGTCTGTCAGAAAATGTAGCCAGATCCCAAAACCATGCATAGCAACAAAGTTATCCCAATCCAATGAGAAAATATTGCTAATGATGGGACAGCCCATGAGGAAAATATATTGGCTGTGACAGCAGTCAGTTCATCTGGCTTTGGGGGTGAAAAGGGGAGGTTTCCCAGCATGATACAGTGAAACCTTCTTAGAATAAAAACCACATTAAAATGAAAGAATGCTTTCGCTTCCCTTCATACAGGTCAACCTGAGAAGAACAATGTCACCGAACACACAGGCTGCAGTGAAACCATTCATCGGCATTCATGTGGCAATATATATATTTATTTATATATATATTTATTTATTTATTATATTTGTATACCGCCCTCCCCGAAGGCTCAGGGGATTTATAATATATTTATTATAAAACTAGTTTGCAAGTATGGAAGTACAACAATGTATGTTGTGTACCATGAATTTTTCAGGACATAAATAAAAAACATAATTATAGTTGAATTAAACCCAGCCAACAAATAGATAACTGATGGTTGAGGGAAAAGGATATTTCATCTTTTGAAAGAACAAAATAAAAGGAATGAATAAATGTGTTCTATTCTCACAAACAGGCCCAGGGATACTCTAAAGTTGTTCTGTGGCCTTGTTGTGCTCAGTTGAGAGAGACGCATATTTCTAATTGCAAATATTTAAAAAAAACACTGCAAAAACCTGGCCATCACAAAATTAGATTTGCAGGCAATGCTGTCATTTGTGTATTTTGAGGGTCAGTGGCTTGTTCATCAGAAAGGACAACCAGCACTGAATGATTACAAGAGTCTGTTTCTGGTGGCTAGTTGAACAGAAATGGCCTGTCAGACTTATATTTCCAATAGACAAATTTGTATTTCTTTGTTCCTATAGCAAAACCAGATCACAGTCGAAATCCTTCACCCTGTGTTATTGTGCGAATGTAGCAGTGAGATGTTGAGACACATCCTATATTTCCCTTTGCCTTTGTTTGTTTGTTTCTGATAACATTTTTGTTGTCCCGAATAACAGAAAATGCTACCAAATATCTAAAAATAACAAGCAGCTCTATTCGACCCTAAACCATTCTTTTCCAGTTGCTCCACATAGCCTGGATTCATTTGTAGGAGAAGAAAATAGGGTGAAACCCAATTCCTCTTCCCCCAGGATGCATTGGGAAGGAAAGGGGCAAATTAATTTTTCTCTACTGCAAAACAGCTCAATCCTGCTACGGGTGAGTCTTGCTCACTCCAAGATATTTGCAGTCGTAATTCAGGTAGTGCTATGAAAAGCACTCACTAATAGGAATGTTTGCATGTAGCTGGAGTTCTACAGAAGCTCCATCTAAATGAAGATCAAAGATCAAACTCTGCAGAACAACAGGCTTGTGGATTAGGCACTTGTCCATCCTGTTTTGAACAGCGGCTGGTTGCTACTGAAGTGACTTATGTCAGTCAGGTTATAGAGCGTTTGGCTGTTTTGTTCTGTAAGCATATCAAGGCATCAGGCAAGTTACCACTTGAGAAATACCTTGACCTTGATTACACTGATCTTTGGCATCATGCGCATGTGTGTGTGTGTCACTGTTCCTGAGCAATCGACTAATCTTTGGCCCTTCCTTGGGAACTTTGTCAGCTACGGGGAGATGCTTGTCAATATGATTAGATTGTCTTTTCACAGGTTGTCATGAAGGCTCTGTAGCAAACAGCAGCTGATGGCTCAGCTGATGGTTTTAGAATGAGAACACTGCTAGTCAAACAGACCACTACTGCTTCACAAATACACAGCAAATTGTATATTTGCAGTTTTTCAAAAGGATCTCCTCGGCTCCCGGGAGAATGCATTTATTCTTAGTAGGTGGCAAAAGAACTGTGCTTTTAAAATAGTACTTGCGACACACAAATAACCAACCACCTCTGTGAAGAATGACAAATAGAGGGTGGTACAGCGTCATTCATAGACTGGTTGTTCCTGATACCATTGTGAAAGCAGGACATTCTATAACAACTCTTTGTTAGACTTGTAAACCTATTGACATTTTATCTTGAGATACAGAATTAAAAATCGCAAAAGCTGAAAAGCTATAACGAATTGGGGGTTGTGTGGCTTCAAACCCTTTAGTGCCTTTTTATAACCTTTTAATACTTTGTTCTGCAACCGTGAAACCTAGAACCCAAAAATACTTGGCTTGAGTCTCTACATTCAACAAGAGCCAACCTACGCAGCATGTGATCCACCAAGCCAAATAAAACCCACCGACCACATCATCTGTGTATCTACCATATTATCACTCTGCCTTTCTTGCGTGATGCTCAAGTTAGTGCAGGTTTCTTCCTCATTTTATCCTCACAAGGTCGTTGTTCTCCCCAGACTCCATTCCCAAATCTGCAGGAGTTTCCTAATCTCAATCTAGCACCCCTATCCCCCATCCCCCACCAGTGGCCAGAGGGGTCCTAACAACCCTACTAGGATGGCAGTATGCCTCTATATCAGTTGCTGGGGCATGTGTGGGAGGAGACCATTGCAACCGTTCTGCATGGGGGCCTTCTAGAACCAGCTGGCTGGCCGCTGTGTGAACAGAATGCCGGGCTAGATGGGCCTCTGGTCTGATCTAGGATGGCTCTTCTCATGTTCTTAAGGTTTCCTGTTTCCAGCATTCAGGCCGGATTAATGTAAATTTTAAGTTTCATACAGTGGTTCAGACTGAAGCAGCTTGACTGAATCAAAACCACTACTGGGCTATATACATGCCTTTGGGAGTTTGTCATTTAGTATTTATGTGGAACATAATCAACATAGAGTCTTAAAAAGAGGAATGTGGTGCACAGCTGTAAGCAGAAAAGACCCTAAAATTTCACAAGAAAGGAAACTGAATAAGGGCCTTGGCAGAAGCATGGTCAATCTTTCCAGGGGCCTTTGGAAGAGCTACAGTGACTCATCCCTGAGTTGAGATGACAACATTTCATAACCTGCCCCTGGAGTCACTTATTAGCTTATTAAATGGATTGCAGTATGAAGAAAAAAGCTGTATGCCTCAGGATAGACCAGCGTATAACAATTAATTCTAGCAACAGGCTTTAATAGTGTCATTTCCAATCCTGATTGTTCTTACAAACATTGAACTAGTTCTCGGGGTCACACCTTACATTCAGGAGGAGGTCCCTGATCTAGGGTTTTCAAGGTGTTGGGTTCCCCCCCCCCCCCAGTAGTTCTGGCTCCATACTGCTTCACTTTGCTCCCTGATTTGAGCAGGCATTTTTGTGTCTTTAGTTTTCTCTTCATTCTCCCCTCCGGGGGTGGGGGTCCCGTTCTTTTGAGACCCACTTGCCCCGCCCCCAGAATGCCCAGCCACGCCCCCGTCGTGCCCCGCCCAGCCCCATTGGTGCTACATCACAGTTTGAATCTCACCACCATGGGAACTTGTTACTAAAATTTTTGGATCCCACCACTGGACATACATATGGTTTATAAACAAATGAGTTGGCAGAGTTGCTCCCCTTTTAGACTTCCCCTGCAAAGACAGGCAAGCATGGGAGGACTTGTATTAACCCTCCCCAATATCCAACTGTAGCTCCCTTACCTTGGAATCAGAGGTGGGATCCAACCAGTTTTCACCACTTCTCTGGAAGTGGTTACTAATTTTTTCTGAGTGCCAAGAAGGGGTTACTAAAGCAACCTCCCTGCCCAATAGGGACTGGAGGTGCGTGTGTGCAGTGGCGCCACTGTTTGAATCCCACCACCATCGGAACCTGTTATTAAAATTGTTGGATCCCACCACTGCTTGGAATGCTACCTTTCTTACCTGAACTAAGAGTTTGGGCAGATTCCCATGTGAAGAGATACCTTCAGATATCAGACAAGCTCAGACCATTTAGGACTTTAAAGGTCAAAACCAGCATTATGAATTGGGCTCTGAAACACAGTTGGCAATGATTGAACATGGAATTGTGCCACAGTTATACACTGCATGCAACAAGCCCCTGTTAAAATGCAAGCTGGCAGCTGCATTTTGTACTGATCTTCATTTTCCAAGCATTCTTCAAAGGCAACTCCACGTAGAACACGCTAGTGAAGTCTAATCTGGATACAATCCTAAACAGAGTCATACCCTTGAAAGTTGCCCTGTTTAGCATTCATAACAGTGAGTTAGGGCAGGCTGCCAGTCGCTCCTTGGATTGCTTTAAATGATCACATCTTTTTCCTCCCTGGTCAGTGACAGTGATGGTCTCTCAAAATGGTAGCCACAGGTCCCAGAGTAATGTCAGTACTTGGAGTTTTCACAATACTTCATGCACTGTTACACACAGGGAAGGGGAGGGAGTGAGGGGTGGCATGCAAGGGAGGGAAGGGGAGGGGACCCGGCATCTGGGCATGGCCCACCCACCCTAGCGGAGGGAGGGGGAGGGGAGGGAGGGGTGGCATGCAAGGGAGGGAAGGGGAGGGAGTGAGGGGTGGCATGCAAGGGACGCCCTTTCCGCAGTGACGCCCTTTCCGCAGGGACGCCCTTTCCGCAGTGCGGCCTTAGTATCTCCTTTCCACTGTATAACAAACTCCAGGAGAACATGATCACTCCCACCTAAGGATCCTACCACTTCCACTCTACTAATCAGGTCATCATTACTGATTAGAAGCAGATCTAAAATAGCCATTCCCCTTGTAGCTTCTTCCACCTTCTGGACCATGAAATTGTCTGCAAGACAAGTGAGAAATTTGTTGGACCTGATAGTCTTGCCAGAGTTTGACTCCCAACAAATATCAGGATAATTGAAATCTTCCATTACCACTATGTCTTTCCTTTCTGAAAGTTTGGCCATCTGTTCTAGGAAGGCTTCATCCAACTCATATAAATGTAAAAGTTAATTCTTTAGGATTTTCTAGATGTGGTCTCTTTCTTAATCTTATCTGTGCCTACATACAAGGCAGATCCATCCCACTATACAGAAAGGGGGATAGCTACACTTGGGGATATGTCTAAACATGACACCTGGAAGCCTGCTCTTCAGTGACAGGATTCCCAGAGGCGGTGTGATCTCTATGAGTAGCCTGCACAGGGATGTGCAAATACTCCCTGGATTCCTTGCAATAAACATGTTCTTCCTGCCTGCCCTATTGATGCACTTTTTCCTCATGGCATTTTGCTTAGTTCTAAGAATCATGCACAGAAGTTACACTGTTTCATGGGAGATACCCATTTTAATATTTTACTTTTTTTCCCTGTCTTTTTAACCAAAGGTTAAAGTTGAGAACCAGCATGACTTCCAAGATATTGCAAGCGTGGTAGCCATGGCCAAAACGTACGTCACAACGGAGACCTTCATTGACTCCAAATATGATATCCGAATCCAGAAAATTGGCAACAATTACAAAGCTTACATGTGAGTGACTTTGGGGCTGGGTTGGAGGGAAAAAAGATATTGATGTCCAAAATACAGGCCTCTTATAAATGTTCAATAAATGCTTCTAACCCAGGGGTCTGCAGCCTGCGGCTCCAGAGCCATAGGCGGCTCTTTCAGCCTTATACTGTGGATCCGCGTGGCCTGGAGGTCGGAGGGTAGCGTGGGCATGTCCCTCCAGCCCTCCAGAGCAGCGCTGGAAGGAAAGGTGAGTGGAGGGGCCAAACCAGAGGCTCTCCGGCTCGGTAGATCTTCAGGGCTATGAAAAACGGGTCCAAATGGCTCTTTGGGTGGTAAAGGGACCTGCTTCCCAAGCGCCTCCCCCCCCCCCCCCCCCCTCAGTGCTTATACAAGCAGGTCTCTGAGGCCGGGACTGCAGTCTCTTCTGGCCTGCCTGGAGGGGAGGTCAGAAGAGACTGCAGGCTGCCGAATGGTAGCCCAGACGGCAGGGGGAGTGGGGGGGGAGATGGGCACCCTACCTTGCCCATGTCCATGGTGACACGGGCAGAGTCGAGGGCAGTGGGGGGTGGAGCCTGGGGGCATCAGGGGGTGGACCTGGGGGGGGCAGAGCTTGGGGGGGCATCCTGGAGACAATTTGTCTCCGGGCGCCATTTACCCCCGATATGCCTCTGATTAAATCCCAAGAGGTTGATTCAAGTTTTTTGAGGAGCAAGAACTTGCTTGATTTCACCTTACCTTGGCTCTTATGTACTTTTGCATTCACCTTCAGGATGTGCATCTGCTTATGCTTCTCCCACAGGCTTAAACTTTGTATAATGCCACAAGCTCCCTTGGCCATCATCTCTTTATCTTGTTCAGTGAAATGTTAAATCTCTCCTGACTGTTGGTTTTAAAACGTTCCTAAAACTCGCTGTTGCCCTCTAGTGGACATAGTAACAGGAAAGCAGCCTCCTACAGAAAGGACTGAATAGTAGTTACCTCACATCACAAATAAGACTTCTGGGAGACATCTTAAAAAGACTTCTTAATTTCACTCTGCACACCCAAAATAAGTCATCCTGGGGACATCTTTTAAAAAAGCCACTTCTCATTTGTTTTCCAGACAGCACAGGCGTCAGAGGAGAGAAGAGGGTTTTTCCCACACGGCCATTATTATGTAGCTTATGCACCCATTCCCCAAGACAAATTGACCCAGTTAAGGCATCATTTTAATTCTATTTTCCAGCTTTCAACCTAGCAATGCTCAGTTCTGTTGGTTAGGAGAGGGAAATGGAGAAAGCACATTTTTCAGCTCCCCACTCTGCCATAGAAGCTTGCTGGCTGGTGACTGGCTGTTGTGGGTTTTCCAGGCTGTGTGGCCGTGGACTGATCTAGACCACCATTATGGTCCAGAGTCAGACCAAGGCCCTTTCCCCACTTACCTTAAGCCCCGCGCTACTCTCCTCAAGTAGCGCGGGGTCCAGCTGCCCTCCCAACTTCAGGGGTGGGGAGAACGCAGCCGCCCCGACGCTGCCTCTCTTGCGCCCCCTCGACGCGCGTAATTCCTGGCGCCTTTTGAAATGGCGCCCCACAACCCCCGCAGAGCGCGGGGTCGTGGGGAAGCCAGGGCGCACGCCAGGAATTGTGCGCACTGGGAATTGCCCGCAGCAACCCTCGGGCAAAGATGAGTGGGGAAAGGGCCCATGACCACACCACCCAGAAAACCCCCAACAGCCCATTCATTGTGGCCTGAAAGCCTTCAGCAATACATTTCTGGGTGACATTTGGCCAGTCAAACATAGTCAAAGTGTGTTACCTACCTAACAATGTTGTTGTGAGGATAAAATGAGGAAAGGAAGAATGTTGTAAGACACTTTTGGTCTCAGGTGGGGAGAAAAATAGAGTATAAATGAAGTAAGGAATTTTTTTTTTAATTTTCAAGAGAGAATTACACATAATATCTTTCTCGGTGACTGAAGTTCCAAAACATAGCAGTTATCTGCCATTGCTGAAAGAACAGGTTTTCAGATGTATAGCCTTCCTACAAGCTATTTATAATACCAGCTTCATTAAGAAAGACATAGCCCAAATCATATAGCATTGTTCTTCCAAAGGTAGGGCACATGTTGTTTTCCATTGAGTTACATGATTATTTTAACAGCAAATGGAAAATTAATTCTAAATCTTCTTTTCTCACTACATCCTCTAAGTAGCACAATAAATCATACAATGGTTCACGGATGTCTTGACTGTAGTTTTTTGTTCTATACTTCATATTACCACATCTTTTGATTTTTACCACAGTCACAAAAAAAGTATGAAATCTGCTTTTGACAAGTCACATCACTGACACTTATTCTTATAAATATAAATTTCTTTCAGTCTGTGAGGAATTGAATACCATTCGGATTGTGTTCTTTTAAAATAAATTCTGCTGTAAACTCACCAAACAACCATGCTAATTCCATTTCCTCTGGTATATATAATTTTTTTACGAAATCACATTTATGTAGGATTTAGCCAAAGCCATTTCCTCTCCTCTTATACAAAGGACTGGTACATAGAAATAATTTTCGTGGAGTCCTGAAGTATGACTTTTTCTTCAACTTGTTAGCATGAATTTTTTCCCCCTACAATGGAATGTTCACTGTAATTAAAAGAGCTTTCTTGCTTCCCCAGTGCCTGTGCTGCTGTTATTAAGACGAAGGACTTTGATCTTAATTGAACACCACTGGTGTAATGAAGTGCATTTACAATCATTTGTTTAACTTTCAGGATGTGGAGAAATGCTTACATAGTTGAAAAGAATGTTCTGAGAAGAGCCTGTAACGTAGCAGGAAAAAATGGAGCCAAGGGGTCTGAGTATTTGGCTCTTGCATATTCCGTGGCTGCCCTAGCCACTTCATAATGTGGGCCAAACTGGATCATATGCCGACTTTAATTTAGGTCAGGGTTCCCTCACCTGGCTGGCCTCACAGGCAGACATGATGCTGGGGAACTAATATCCTAACCATGCTGGAGCCTGATTCTACTCAAGAGTGTGGCACATTTGACTCAGGAAAACTGGATGGAGGGGAGATTTAAACCCCTTCTCCTCCTGCACTGTGCTTTTGAGCTGAATCGGGTCCCGGCATCCTTGGGATCATTAGTCTCCCTAGTGTCGCGTCTGCCTGCAGGCTGGGTCAGGTCACCCCAACCCGCCTCGTGTCTTGTCTGGACCTGTGACACAAATTGCTCCTGATGTCATTCAAAATGAGCCACTGAGATCTGACAGTTTCAGTGTCTAATAAGATGCCTGGGCTAAGTTTGACATTGTGACACTCTGTCTCCTGAACTCTGAGCTAGGAAGACAAAGTTTGCCAGCAGCATGACAGACATTAACAGCTAAAGGAGACATATCTCTTAACTTCCGAAGTGTCATTGGGAGACTGTGGTGTGTAGCTTTTTGATCCGTTGGCTTCAGGATAACAGAGAAAGCTCTTTTTGGCACCAGGTTACAATGACAGTAGAAAGTGGGATGAATGAAAGCCAGTGTTTCACTTTTTAAGCATTTCCCATTCATCACCCCTTTTAAAATCCATTCTAAAGATCACTGATGTCTGTGGGAAGATTTCTTCCGGCTTTTCTGGCTCAAGGCCTCCCCTGTGCCGTTTAAATTCTATACTACAAAGTGCAGGGTTAATTATTCCACAGACTTTTCACAGACATTTCTACTATACTGAGCCTAACATACCCAGAAGAGAGTTCATAAAGCCAAAGCAAGAATACCCAACCAGCATTCCAATAGCGATGTAACTAAGAGGGAGTATTCCAGCCGGCACACAGGGGCAAGTTCCCATCTGACAGATAAAGCTGCCCAATTACTGGGCCATCAGAAAATTAGGACAGCGTAGGTCAGAATGTGTGCCCTGCCAACTCTGGCTCACTTTCCTCATTTCCACTCCCATTCCCCTTTAACGCGGAGAAAACATTGCAGCGTTTGGGGGAAACGATTGTTCTCATGTGGCTTGTTTGTTTTTCCCAGGAGAACGTCGATCTCAGGAAACTGGAAAGCAAACACAGGTTCTGCTATGCTGGAGCAGATCGCCATGACTGAGAGGTAATGAATAGAAGGGATTACTGCCAAAAACGCAGCGGGGCTTTTGGTCAAACTGATAAGCGTAGCCCCAGAGTTAAATCTATTATCTTAAATATCTGTAGTCCAGAGATGTTATTTATAACTTACTAGCCTGTCTGGTGCTAGGAGCAGTCACCACAGCAAACTGGGGGGGAAAATACCTTCCTGCCCATCACGGGATCCTGAAAAGATGCTGTCTGTAGGTTACAGACAAGGGCCAGTGTCAACATACCCTGAGGTGGGGCAGCTGTCAGGGCTCAGGGCTTCTGGTGGGACCCACTGCCAGCCACATACCTTCCCCTGCCATCTGTCTGTACCCATGCTCCCAACTGCCCAGTGTCATTGGGGAGGGGCATATGGGTAGTACATTGGGGGGGGGGCACTCCTGGTGGCAAAAGCAGCTGCACTCCGAGGTGCAAACATGGGCCAGTGCTGCCCTGAAGAGAAGGAAGCTGCACCTGCTTTAATTTTCTGTTCTAAACTGCAATGCTACAAAAGTCCTGTTCCGTTTGTAGAATCAGGCTTGAAACAAGATGGTACTCTGGCATTGTTCTGTGTTGCTTGGAAGTGGTGTTGGTCATTCTTCGAAATGAAAGGGTCACTGCCCCCTAATTTAAAGGTGATCTAGCACATGGCCAGAGAGAATACTGCAGCCTGTTAAGGTTGCTGACAGAGACCCAGCATGGGGTGGTTTCAGACTGGGATACAGGAGACCCACATTCAAATCCCCCCTCTGCTATGGAAGCGGCTGGGTGACCTGGGGCTAGTTAGAAATTCCCAGCCTAACCTACTTCATGGGGTTGTCATGATGAAGATAAAGTGGAGGAGAGGAGAATGAAGTAGGCTGCTTCAGATCCCTACTAGGGTGAAAGGCAGGGTATCAATGAAGTAAATAAAATAAAAATAAATATGGCAGATCCCTTCTGTAGGCTCCCACTTTGAGAAACAGACTAGATTGACTTCATTTTTGTTTTACGTTTCTTCCAAAGAGCTCTAAATAGTACCCATAGCATTCCCTCCCCATATTTTATCCTCACAACAACATAGGTTTGCCAGCCCTCCACTCCCAGCCCCTGCACTCATCTCACATTAATAGTGGTGGGAGAAAAATAATGTTTTAAATGGTTGTGGGCTGATAGTGTGATGTTCCATCCAAGGAAAACCCTGCAGTGACGGACTCCAGACCTCTTAAGAAATTGCCAGAAACTATATGGTTTTCCCATAGAGTTTCCAGCAATTTCTACAGGGCTATGTCACTTCCGGGTTTACTCAGAAGTGACATCACACTTTTACTGAAAACTTCCCTCCACAATATCTCCTGCTGATTGCCAGACCGTGCCCTAAAAGAAGATGACTGGAATGAGGTAATCCATGGCTCGTTAGGATTTGAACCCAAAGCTCCTGGGTCAAAGTCTGGCACTCTAACAACATTGGCTCTTTATAATTACTAGATGAAACTGTTATAGCTTGTCTTATTTTCCTAAGAAAATCAACAGGTAAAGCCTTTCCCAGCTTGTGGGTCAGGCCTACACCAGTTGTGACCCACCCCAGTGGCGTAGTGCCAAGGGGACAGGGGGTACAAGGGGGCGTTCTGGGGCAGGGGGCGTGGCAGGGGTGCAGGGCACACATATGCCCCGGGTGCAGTTTCCTTTCACTCCACCCCTGACCCACCCAACCAAACATCAAGGACCACAGGTTCTAACTGGTGGGTCAGGTTTTTCTTAAGCACTCTTGATATTAAAAGCTCTACCAATAAAATATACTAGCTTTCTAAGGAGATTGAACAAAGTAAGGTCACTTCCAGAGCAGTCTCATTGGTCTAAATGTTTTTTGTATCTGTCTTTACCTATGGATGCTTATCACCCACTACAATATATACATTCATGATCACTGGGTGATGGGATTTAGAGGTCATCTGATAGAACTGTTGTGAAACTGGGCATTGGTGAACAGCTGTATGAAGGACGTATTTAATATCATGAAAATCATCTGAATATTGTTTATATTGGGGGGGGGGGTTGTCTTCCATGCATTCAATCTTCTGATGAACATCCAGAAAATTTGGCGGCTGTTATGTTCAGCAAGAAGTTAAGAATTCCGATATATTTGAATAGGAGTCTTGCTTGATTCTGACTTTGAAATATTCAGTTCACTGCATTTGATCTCTACAGGTATCGACTCTGGGCAGACTCTGTGGCAGAGATGTTTGGTGGCCTTGACATTTGTGCAGTCAAAGCTGTCCACAGCAAGGATGGCAAGGACTATATCATTGAGGTAAAAGGCCGAGTGGAATGTAAATATGTTTCATACAAGGGATATGCAGCAAGACATTCATTTTATATACATTCAGGCATGCCATTTATTCTCCCCCACAGACAATTCATATTAGTTTATTAGAAGAGCATATCATGTGAACAAGTGCCTTGAAAATAGTAAGTAATCTCACGCACGTGATTGGCCAGTCTCTCCAAAAGGTGTTGGTTGAGTGCACCATTGCCAATGTTAATCTGTCATAGCGAAATAAAACAAAAGTCCAGTGGCAGTAACAACATTTATTTCCACACTGCTTTCATGAGTCATTGCTTTCATGAGTCACTGCTCAGCTCTTTAGGTGTGTGATGGGAAATTATACTGGGAATTCTGCTTATGGGAAGATTACAAGGGGAGGAAGATTTGAAGCTGAAAGGTTTGGTGCAAATTCTGTCACTAATTTTTTCTAGTATAAATTTTCAATTGGAGGGGGAAAAGGAGAAGTTGAGGTGGAAAGGTTATGTGTGAATGGATTTCTTTCAAATGCATGCCTGAGAAGCATCACTGTTCCCTTGTAACAAACGTATTTAATTGTTTACATTATTTGCGAGAGCCAGCATGTATTGGTTGAGAGTGGCGGAATCAAGTCTGGAAAATTGGATTAGATTCCCCACTCCTCCACATGAAGCCTGGTGGGTGTGACCTTGGTCCAGTCACAATTCTCTCAGAACATTCTCAGCCCATGCAGATGCAGGCAATCCAAGCGGTCTCTGAACATCTTTTGCCTTGAAAATGCTGTGGGGTCGCCCTCAATCAGCTGTGACTTGATGACACACATACACGCATTTCATTTATAGTCCACCTTTTTTCACAGAGACATCTTCCATCTTTTCATGTTTCTCTATGTATCTTAGGTTGTGTAGGAAACAGTAGCATGTATTACATCCCTCACTAAAGGCTAAATTCTAGGTTAGGAGTCCCTAATCTTTTTGGCCTTTCAGAAATGTGGGATAGTCCATCTGGCCATCTGCCTTGGATGAGCTCAGCATTTAGCAAGTCTGTTAGCTGATAGGATGCAACCTAAAGTTTGCTTTTTCATTCAAAATGCTTTGGACCACCACCACCCCCTCCCCCAATCATTCAAGGTTCAAGGACCAGCAGATACTATGGTGGGTATTCATGGTGCTTGTGAGTGCTGCATTAGGATCACTGTGATAGATATTTATGCAGGGCAAATTCGATAGCTCCTTGGAGGACAAGTGTGTCAATAGCGGCCAGCCATGATAACTAAGCAAAATTTCCATGTGTGGAAGCAGTATCCCTCCTAGTGCCTGATGCCAGAGCAGTCTTCATCCATTTGCCATACTTGATATCTTCCAGAGGCATTTGGCTTGCTACTGTTAGAAACAAGACAAAGGGCTAGAATGATCGAAACCTGATCCAAGGCAGGCAGTTCTTATGTTCTCAGGATTAAACAACTTAATGTTTTTAATCATCACCTCTATAATAAAGTTCTAGATGTGTGCAAGTTTGTATCTGCAACTTTATTTATTTATTTTTATTTTATTTATTGTTTCGATTTATAAACCGCCCCATCCCCTGGGGGCTCTGGGCGGTGAACAACATTCACATATACAATTAATTAAATCGATAACAACAATATAATACTAAAAACCATTAAAAACTACTTAAAACGAGTTAGCATCATAATAGAGTGCCCTATTATGGCCAATTCAATTAGATCACCCAGTAAAAGAAAGGGAGGGAGTCAGGTTTCTCTCTCTGGGAGGATAATAGGTGGTAAAGGGTCACAACAGGTGGTATGTGCAAGAAGATGCGGGGAAGGAGGGAGGAAGAGTACTCATGACTGGACTTGCTCAAAGGCCAGTGGAACAACTTCGGTCTTACAGGCCCTGGAACTCATCAGGAGTCCGCAGGGTGCCGGACAGCTTCCGGAGGAAGAGTGTTCCACCAGGCTGGGGCCAGGGCGTAAAGGTCTAGCCGTGTAAGGAAAACCAGCATCATCGAGGGACCAGGAACCCGCCAGCAAATTAGCCTCTGCTGATCGCAGAGGCAGTAGGCATATGGGGTATCACGGTCTCTCGAATCGAGGGTCCCAGGCATGCAGGCCTTAAAGTTAAAAAACCCACACCTTGAAGATGATTCGAATTCCTGGAAGCCAGTGCAGCTGGTAGCAGCACAGGTTGAATATGATCGCAGAGAGCCCCTGTGAGCAGCCTTCCATGTTGGACCAGTTTCAGTTTCGAATCAAGAGCAAGGAAAGGCAGCAGTAGAAGCCGAGTTACAATAGTCAAGCCTGGAGGTGACGTTGCATGTATCACGAGTGGCCAGGTCTGCCTGAGAGAGGAAGGCCAGCCGCCCGGGCCTGCCGAAGATGGAAAAATGCAGTCCGGGTTACAAGGGCCACCTGGAGTCTCCATTGAAGAGCGAAGATCCAGGTGGACCCCCAGACCGGACAGAGGGCAGCGCCAAAATGGTCCCCTCCACTCCGGCAAATCCTGCCTCCCCCCTGCGGCCCAGCCAAGGATCTCCGTCTTCGATGGATTCAGTTTCAGCCTGCTCTGCTGTAACCAACCAGCGACCGCCTCCAAACAATGCTGTAGAGCTGCAGGGGCGTGACAGCTCCCCTCCATCAACAGAATGAGCTGAGTGTCATCAGCGTGCTGGTGACAAATCAGCCCAAAGCTCATTACCAGCTGAGCAAGTGGTAGCATATAGATGTTAAATAATGGCCAGGGGACAGCAAGCGTTCCCTGAGGCACCCACATTGAAGTGGGCACCTCCGAGGCTTAGTCCCGCACCACACACTTGCTGGCAACGGTCCCGGAGAAAGCGAGGCAATCCATTGGACAGTGCCCGTATTATCCCAGAAAGCGGCCAGTGATGCTGGGTCAAAAGGTAGAAGTGATCGACCATCAAGCGCTGCGGTGAGGTCTAACAAAACCAGCTTGGCGCCCGATCCGCCTTGGTCAAGCTGCATCACCAGGCGTATCTGTGATGGCGTGAGAGCAAATCTCCGTCCATTTTTGCTTGAGCCCGGACTGGAAGGGGTCAAAACTCTTTCTCCTCCACCACAACATCACCAATAGAGGCAGGAGAGGTACTATCAGAAAGTCAGGATGTGCAAGTAAATGGAATACTTCTGCATTAGAATGAGATGTGAGGACTAAACTTGTTGCTGATTTTGTGTGTGAAGCATATGGGGTAGCTGCAGAGGCGTAGCTGGGCCAAACTGCGCCCGGTGAGCATTCTATATTTTCTGCCCCCCGATGTTCTCATGCTCCTTTTTTCACACTTATTCATTTGTCTCTCTTTTTTTTTCTAGAATCTTTTTTAAGGCATGCAAAGGTTTGTTCACAGTAAAAACGGCCTGATGGGAACTATACTTCCCAGGAGACCTTGTGAGCCCCAAGATCTCCTGGGAACTGTAGTTCCTCAGGCCATTTTTACTGGGAACAGGCCTTTTGCAGCCTGAAAAAGTTCAAGAAAAAAGGAAAGGAACTAAGGTAAGTGTGGGAAGAAGGATGGGGGGCAGGGAAAGGGGCCTGGGGTGATTTTCTGCGCCCCCCAGGCATGTGCCCAGTGCACAGTGCACCCCCGCCACCTTGTAGCTCCACAACTGGGTAGCTGGCTGGAAGGAAGCAAGCAAGGAAGAGTTGATTAATCCCATCAGAGAGTGGACTGACCAATATGAGTACATTGTGACAAAGCTTTGGGAAGCCAGATGAATCCAACCAGCAGCTAGGCATACGGCATTACTCGGTCCCAGAGTTGTCAACTGTCCAGAAAAACCTGCTCTGGCCTGACCTACTCCTCAGCTTCTAACAGCAGTTGATATGCAAAAATCAGCAAATGACGCTTTTCATGGCATTCAGCATTACCATCCTCTAGTGCCTGCAGCACTGGCTTTTGAAAGTATGAGGAAAAGGTGCTGTACCATACTGATGATTTGCAAATGGAGGAAAATTCCCACCACAAAGAAAAAAAATTATTGTTTTAACCTGCCTCATCTTTTACAACATTCCCTGTTCACACTTGAAATTATTATTGTACTCTGCTCAGGCAGGCTTGGGGAGGGAATATCCACTGGTGCATTTGATCCCAAGTTCTAGTTTGACCTGAAACCTCTAAAATAAAACCTGTAAGACCTTTAATCAAACCCGCAACTTACTGGAGTTAACTGCTAGAATTTAACAAGCTCCCAGTGGTGTTTGTGGGTGTCATGAACAATAGAGTGTTTTATTCCAGGGGCACATAGATTAAACGCGCAGAAAGCTAGCTTTTTGAAATCAAGACTTACCATATGAGGGCTTGTTTGTGGGAGTGGGGTCAATTGAAAAGGGGTGAATATCTGAAAAGCCAGCAAAAAAAAATCAAAGCTGAAATATAAGATCTGCTCAGTGGGAGGGAGAAGGAAATCAGGGGAAGCGAGCCGAAAAATGAGCAAGTGTCCTTGGTTACCACATGAGGATGTTGGAGTGGAGACTCGGTGTCTGACCTGTTGTACACTCCACCAACGCAGAGAGATGAGCAAAGCTGGCCTACAGCTACATTCAGGGCTACTGACACATTGAAATAGCGGTATGTGGGAAAGCACTCCCACCCACTAAGCTCTGAAAAGCTGATGAGAACCACATGAGTCCTGCAGTAATGGCACATTCTTGCACTGTGCAAGTATCCTGCAAGAATCGGTGACAGGTCAAAGGTCGTGTGAGACAAGTGTGCTGCCAGGAAGAAAAATAGGTTGAGTTTAGCCTGTTCTTTGCTCTTGCTCATCTTTCTTTTCCTGTAGATCATTCCAGAACAGCTTCTGGTGATGCTGCAACTGGGCACTTTTAGAGGGTGTCTGCCTATCCCGTGCATGATCAAGTAGAAAACAAGCAGTGGGGGGCTCTGCCCCTTTGTTAACCAGTACTCCTTTGATGGATAAAGTTAACAGCTGAATGGTCAGAAATGGATCCACGGGGGGCTGCTCTTGGAAAAACAGCTGAACACCCTTAGCGATTTAATCATGAGATTTAATCAAGTTTTTCATGGTGCAAAGTTAAATCTCCAAGATAATTACTAGGAGAATAAAAAGATATTAAAAGGACAGCTGAAGGAACCAGTTTAAAAGCTGGCAACCCTACCAGGTATTTCTCCCCAGTCTGAATGTTTGCAGCTTTTATTGTTGATACTCCTGAGCAATACAAATGTTAATTTGGTCCTCCCAAGCAGGAGAACTCTGTTCTTAGGGGTTCTAATCACCCTGATTTATTTATTTATTTATTATTAAATTTATATACCGCCCCTCCCCCAAAGGGCTCTTGGCGGTGCACAACAAAGTTACACAACAAACAATAAAACACACAATTAACTATAACACAAAACCCTTTAAAATACAGCGTGCAGTACAAAATTATTGATGTCCATTAAAATCCATAGTAAAACCCTCCCAATCAGAGCCCTCCTGCTTAAGGGGTCTAAAAGCCATTTTGTTCAAAGACTGTAATGGAGGCAATCCAGGGCCAAAAATGTACCAGATCGACAAAGAACACTTTGTATATTTTGTTTGTTGTAACAAATTATCTGTTGGTAATTCAATTTCTGTACCAACATTGTTTCTACAAATCCAAGTCCTATTTGATTCTGGTCATTCCTTAAGGCCTAACTACATTTTATGTTTTCCTCAGTACAATGGACTTCAGAAATGAAGCAAATAGCACCTCCCTCCAGGCCATTTGAGGTCAGGAAAATGGTTCAGGAGGAAGGCAGAGGCCCCCTCTCCGTGTGGTCCTGGTCTGAATAGACCCCTTGTGCTCAAGCATCGGATTCTGAGCCCGGAATCCGCAACGTATATCTGATTGCCAGGACTTGGGCAAGATGTAAGGACCTTAGAGAGAGTGGGACCTTCAAGAGGACAAACATCACAACCTGAGAGGTGCCCA
Organism: Sphaerodactylus townsendi; assembly: GCF_021028975.2. Lineage (NCBI taxonomy): Eukaryota > Metazoa > Chordata > Lepidosauria > Squamata > Sphaerodactylidae > Sphaerodactylus > Sphaerodactylus townsendi. Next base: position 31,941,927 of record NC_059430.1, read on the forward strand.
AATAAAGCAGGAAGCTCTGGGTGTGGAATGTGTTGCTTGAAGTGGGAAGGTCACAAGTAATATACAGGAGATGACATTATATCTGTCCTAATGGAAAGCAACATTCAAACCTAGGGCACTTGCCAATTTCCTGTGAGATGATTTTAATAACAATTTTATCTGTGGCCAGGGTGTGCAGTGAGCAGGTTAATAAAATGCAATTGTTTGGGTTTTTTTGTTTATTGGCATTTCGATTTGTTTGCCAATCATAAATCCAGTCAAGTTGCCAACTTTTACTGGCTTCTGCTTCTGAGAAAGGCGGCTTGATCCGCAGATGTGAGTGAATGGTCATGCTCAATGTCATGGAATTTTTTCCCCTGCTTCTCAGCTGCTTTTAAAGACCACACCTGTGGGCAGTTCTGATGACATCACTGCAAAAAGGATGCGGACAGAATGGAGCAGATGCAGAGGAGAGTGACAAGGATGATCGGGGCCTGCAAATCAAGCCCTATGAGGAAAGACTGAGGGACTTGGGAAGTTTGAAGAGAGGTAGTTGAAGGGAGAGATGGTTGCGCTCTTTAAGTATTTGAAAGGCTATCAGGAGGGCAGGGGGCTGCTCCTGTTGGCAGCAGAGAATGGGACTCACAATAATGGGAATGAATTACAGACAGAAAGGTACCAGCTGGACATTAGGAAAAAAAATTTTTACACTGAGATTGGTTCAACAAAATTGGCTGCCTAAAGAGACAGTGAGCTCCCCCTCTCTGGCAGTCGTCAAGCAGCAGCTGGATGAAACCGTGTGAGGCTGATCCTGCACTGAGCAGGAGGCTGGACTAGCTGGTCCATATGGCTCCTTCCAACTCTATGATTCTATGAAATGGCACAGGAGTAGACCAGGACAGTGTTATCTGGACAGTTGGCAGCTTTAGTTCCCAGTAACAATGCTTGCCTAGCTGCTGTTTGGGCTCCACCAGCCCCCTACAACTTTGTCATAGAGCTCTGTATGCTTATTTACCCTGTTGCCTCAGTCTCCACCATCCATTTGATGGGATTAATCAGCTTTTCAGTTCTTTCTGGTCAGCCCACAATGAGCACATGAAATCAGCATCCAGTTGAGTTGTCACATCTCACAGCAATGCAGAAGTAGAAAAGATGCTTGCAGACAGAGCTGGATGGTTTTCCAGACTCTTTCTTTTGCCCTTCTCCCTCTGAGATACCTTATCAGGAGAAAACAGCTATGGCAGGAGACAGTCACTGATCTCAGACAGCTGTGAAGGCCACATCTGGTCCATCAGCCTCTGTTTGCTCTCAGCTGTTACAGGGAAGTCTAATTCCCAGGGACAGAGAAACAGCTTCCGACCATCCATGTGCCAACTTTGTGTTTCGTTTCACATCTTTATCTCAGCATTGCAAGGTCAGATTTTGTTTCATTCTAGACAAATCCAAAATAATTCCTGTGGGTTAAATGCTTTTGTGCCATGGTTGAGATCAGAGAAGTTGCTTCAGTTCTTATAATCCTGGGTACCTCTCTGCTCTTATTCCCCATTCTCTTTGTCCATTAATGAAGTGCCCTCTAAATGCTGAGAGTGTTCAACTCTCCAGCATGGCCCAGCTTGACTGTTTTTGTTTATTTAAGTTTTAAGAAAGTGTGTCTGTGTTTTTCCAAAGCTCAAAGCAGCAGTCCATTAATCCAAGGATGAATGAATATAAATTACTGTCTAATAGCCAGTCATTTAAAACATAAATGGAAGTGTCCAGGACTACATTTGATGAAAACCCTCACAAAATAAAAACTGGCTGCCACCCCAAAAACAGTTTTCTGAGAATAAGTCCCACTGAGGAAAATGGAGCTCAGTTCAGAATAGACCTGCTTCTCACTATCTTGCAAGCCCAACAAGTGGGCATTAGCAAGACCTCTTTTTCTACTTCTAGGGTTTGCCAGTTCCTTCCTCCTGCCCCCTCCCCATGGCCACCAGTGGGCGGGGGGGGGGGGTAGGACCTTAAAATTGCCAGCTTCAGATTAGGAAACTTCCATAGATTTGGAGGGTGGAGCCGGGGAAGATGAGGACCTCAGTGGGATGAATTGCCATAGAGTTCACCCTTCAAAGTGGCCATTTTCTTCAAAGTAGCCAAGAACTGATCTCTGTAGCTTGGAGATCAGTTGCAGTTCTCGGAGGTCCCAAGGCCCTCCCTGGAGGCTGGCATCCCTTTGTACTTGATTCGCAAAGCTGGAACTGCAAAGAAGAAAGCAGGGGTGTAAAATCTGTAACTTAATAAGTAGAGTCTACTGGAAAGACATGATCTGGACTTTGGACACAAACAGGGACATGAGTTCGAGCTTCAGCTTTTCAAATAAGCCAATAAGGAAGAGAGCAAAGAAATCAGCCTACCGAATGCCCATGTCACAATGACTTTCACTGTGCACTGAGAAATCCTATTCCTTACTTAACATTCTCAGCTGTCGGCTTTTAAGGGGATCTCTTGGGGATGAAAAGTTTCCTGGTATCTTCCCCTCACTTTCATCTTTCTGACCACACCTCTTCTAGAGTTGCCAGCTCCAGCCTGGAAAATTCCTGGACATTCGGGGGTGGTGCCTGTGGAGGAGAGAATTTGGGGATGGGTTTCATCTAGAACAGTGGTGGTGGCCCCATGAGGCACTTCCAGATGTTGAGGACTGTCATCAGCCATCAGCCCTGCCAGCACAGCCAATTGACCATGCTGGCAGGGGCTGATGGGAATTGTAGTCCATGAACATCTGGAGTGCCATAGGTTCGCCACCACAGATCTAGAATCTAGAGCTTCCCCTCTGAAGCTGCCATTTTCTCCACGGGGGGACTGATCTCTGCATAGTCTGTTTTTACAATTATTATTATGTTGACATCCTCTCAACCAGCCAGCAGAGTCAGGGGGCTCAGACATGAGAGAGTACCATCAGGCAACAGACCCCATAAAATTTCCTGGGATTCCTAGAGCAGACAGAGGTTCTCACTTTCCCCCAGAAGTGACATTATAACGTTGCTCATCTGTGATTTTTTTAAACATTATTTTTCTCCCACCAGCTGCAGGAGCTGTGGTGGGAAACAGGATCCTTGTGTGGAAGATTCTCACACTGGGAAAGGGCACGCTCGCAATGTATTTTCTAAAGTCATGGAGTTTGCTTAGATATTATCAATGGAAAACTCTGATATAGTTTTCCCTTGAAATCCTGCAATGCCTGCCCACCCAGCAAAGGAAAAAGTAGCCAGTGCTGTACCGTCAAAGGACTATGAGGAATCTGCTTGGTTCAGTAGAATGTATTCCCTAGAAAATGAGCTTATCATTGCAATCTTCATTTTATCATTTTATCATTGCAATCTTCATTTACTATACAAACCAACAGCCCTAAAAAGTTCTGTCAAGTCACAGCTGGCTTATGGCAACCCTGTAGGGTTTTCAAGGCAAGAGACATTTGGAGGTGGTTTGCCATTGCCTGGCTTGTGACCCTGGTATTCCTAGGAGGTCTCCCATCAAATACTGGCTGGATTGACCCTGCTTATGAGATCTGATGAGACCGGGTTAGCTTGGGCTATCCAGGTCAGGATAATATACAAATTACTACCGTTTAGTTAACCACCTCTTGAACAAGAGTCCTCCTAGCATTTGGATCTTTAATTACTACATTCCCCTGAACTCAAATCTCAACCATTTCCTCATTCTTTTTTAAAAAAATGTATTTTTCATTAGTGCAGTGGTGTGACTGCAAGAATGAGAAATATTTCCACCCCCACTGAGCCGCACTTTCCTGCCTCCAAACTTTTCCATCACCTCTCTCAGCCCCTGCTGAGAGAGTGCACTGTAGCCTTTTTTCTCTCGCTCAGTCCCTCCCAGTGTCTGAGGTGCTGCTGCTGCTGCTGCTGCTCTCCATAAGACCCTCAGGTTGACTAGACCAGTAGTGCCCATGCAGGTCTGGCCCATCCACTAGGCAAACCTATGTGAAGAAGAAGAGTCTGGATTTATATCCCCACTTTCTCTCCTGTAAGGAGATTCAAAGGGGCTTACAGTCTCCTTGCCTTTTCCCTCCCCCACAACAAACACCCTGTGAGGTAGGTGGAGCTGAGAGAGCTCCAAAGAACTGTGACTAACTCAAGGTGGCATGTGTTGGAGTGCACAGGCTAATCTAGTTCCCCAGATAAGCCTCCACAGCTCAAATGGCAGAGCGGGAAATCAAACCTGGTTCTCCAGATTAGAGTACACCTGCTCTTAGCCACTGACCACCTTGGGTGCAAGATTTCAAGGGATGCCACAAAGGTGAAAGGAACCTCCTCTGCTGGCTTGAAGGGAAGTTTGGCATTAACTACCATCTACCGTACTTATCCATTTACTCAGATCTTCTATAGCTGTCATGGTGGAATACGATGGGCCTTTTTTACATTGCTTGTTTTGAATGCCCAGTAATAAGTTCATCCCAGACAACTCACTTGTCTCTCCGTGTTTGCATTTTTTATTGTTGTGAAGTTACAGATGACCTATGGCAAGTTCACAGGGTTTTCATGACAAGAGACTTTAAAAGGTAGTTTTCCATTGCCTGCCTCTGTGTGAACTGAGAAAGTACTAAGAGAACTGACAGGCCCAAGGTCCAAGGGAGGAATCAAACACAGTCCTCATCATTAAAGCCCACTGCTCTTAACCACTGCACCATGCTGATAAAATAATGCAAACTAAGATTACTTCCCACCAACTCCTGAAACCAGGCCAATGCTGATACAGTCAGCTCCCAGTAATGGGAGCAAGGTACCAGTAATGAGAGCAATGTGCAAATATAGCTGGTAGATTCTCTGGAAGAGCATTATTTGTCTATGGGCCTTTCCCCACTTTTCCTGCTGCCGCTGTCGCTGCGCGCTGCTCTCAGCGTGCGGCATCCCTGGTGCTCATCCGGGCGTCCCCACAACCCCACGCTCTGCACGGGGTCATCAAAAGGCGCCGTTTTCACCAGCGCCAGGGATGCCGCGCGCTGAGGGGGCGCAAGAGCGGCAGCGTTGGGGTGGCTGCGCTGTCGCCGCCCCTGATGTGGGGAGTGCAGTGGGACCCAGCGCTACTTGCAGAGAGTAGCGCGGGGCTTAAGGTAAGTGGGGAAAGGGCCTATATTCAAGATCCATCTTCAACCCTCCCCCCCTCAAAAAAAACCCCACCAGAGGTGCTCACATGTTCCTTTTTTCTTTGCAAGATGGTTGGGCTGATGGATGTGATATGGGTGATTAGAGGGCAATTCCCTCTCTAAAAGTGTCACAGACATAATAAATAGCATCTAAATTAAACTGATGTTACTTTGTTGACTACCATTTGGGAGTACAATGGCTCCATCTACTGGTCAGTACCAATCTAAAGCATTACTGGTAAATGGAAATAATATGACTTTTCCATGATAAACTAATAGGTGGTTCATGTTGAGGTAGTGGACAAAGAGGATGGCACGCAGCTCAAGATAACTCCATCAGCTGAACTTGAGAAGAGTTGTTTGTTTCCATCTGCATTATTTTCCAGTTCTGTAATCCTAGGCCCATTGAATTGTTTACTGGACATCTGATGCTTGCCTGATTAAATTTTTAGAACATATAGTTTGCAATCCACCTTGAGTCTCAATGAGAAAGGCACATGTAAATGAAATAAGTGAATAAATCCATCGTGGGTCAACAGGACTTTGAAATGCCTGACTGGATTGCATGCTTCCTCTGTAATTCTAATTTTGGGTACATCTGCACCAGTGCTTCTGTGCTGTAACTTTCAAGCGACATGTTTTATGTTATCCCTGGCCACATTAGATTTGTTTAGATAATTGCAATGGGGTGGGGGGGATGGCATGTTCAGGTATCTTCAAAAACAATGTCACATATTTGTACAATTTTGTACCCATATACAGATTGTTAAGGTACACATTACAAACACTTTACCTTTTTCCCTTTTTCCCTTTACTTATAACCTGCTTTGTCAATGAGGTTTAAAGCAGATTACAAAAGAATGCAATAAAAATAGCCTAAGACAGTTCATAAAAACAAAAACCGGATTACAAGAAATAGAAGACAGTGCAGTCTGAGGCAGATTGATCATTAAGGCTATCTGGAAGAGTCCTGAGAGCCAATGACCTGGGAGACACCCACCCCCCACTGGAGCTACATGAAACTGGGGCTAGTCCCAGGCCACCCCAACTCAAGGAGAATGATGTGCAAGTTGGAAGTGCAGGAAAGAATCCTCTTGGCCCACAGGGAGGGATGCACCATCTTGGTCCACCTTTTGCCCACCTTTGTTGTGGTGAGAGGTGAGATAGACTTACTTATTATTTGTTTGTTTGTTTATTTATTATATTTTTAGACTGCCCTCCCTAGTAGGCTCAGGGCAGTGTACATCATAATTTATTTTAATGTATAAAATAAAACATAAAAGCGTAATTCAGTCTGTAATTTAAAACAAGCAGTATGGCTACAGTTCCCTCCCTCCAACCCCATCCACGGGGGGTCTGGCTAACCTGAGGGTCTGATGGCTATCCCGGCTGGCCAAAAGCCTGGTGGAACAGGTCCGTTTTACAGGCCCTGCGGAAACTTTGAAGGTCCTTAGGGCCCTGGTCTCCTTAGGTAGCCTGTTCCACCAGGTACTTGCCCTTGAAATACTTTTTGTTTGCCTTTCTTCAACTGAGGCCTCAGTTTTCTCCCCATCGTCATAAAAGAAAGCTGGGGGGGGGGGGGGGAACCATCAATACCAAGGATCCATTTGTACCCAGTGACTCACCAACTGCTTTCATGGTTACGACTTCATGTTACAAAAAGATTTAGGGATATGTATTTGGATATATATCCAGTCCAAATATACAGGATAGGCCTTGAATATTAGGCGTCGGCATTTGAAGGCTCTCAATGCTGTTTCTGTAAGTCTGTGTCTTCCCAGGCTTGGTGTCAGTTTGCCATTTTGGTTTCACTTTTGATTCTGTCCTTTTAAATTGGTTGTGTTGGTCCTGGAACCGTGTGTTCTTTGTGCAAGTTGGATTGTGGGGGATGGTGGTTAAAGTATTTTTAGGAGGGTCAGGATTGGGGATGGGAATGGCCCTTAAAGTATTTTTATGGTGGTTTTTATTATTATTTCATAGTATTTCATGATTGTACCCTCACCCAGGAACCTCAGTGATGGGGAGGAAATAAGTACAAAGATCAATAAATAACTTCTCTGTCTAGGTGATGGACAGTTCAATGCCCCTGATAGGGGAGCACGTGGAAGAAGACAGGCAGCTAATTGCAGATCTGGTTGTCTCCAGAATGACTCAGATGGTCCTGACAGTGGGATCTTCTCCTTCGCCTCTGAGGCCTTGGGTAAGAAAAGGAGGACACTTCCAAAGAAGTCAGCATGTTCTTACAATCATAGCAACCCTAAATGACCAAGCCATACCTAACTGCATGAACCATTCCCCGTGCTGTCAGAAGGCAAAACATCACTCTACAAAATACACCATGAAACTATCATTTCCATAAATTCCATGCTGGTGTTTTTCTTTTTTATACTCTGCCTTGTTCCTGCAAACCCTTATAATTATAGGATTGTTTCCAGTGTTCTTTGTCTATGGACAGAACTGCATGGGCCAAACTTTTCCCCCGGGGATGCTCTTCCTTACACACAGCAGCCAGTGTAAAGGGCAGAAACAAGGCTCTGGACGGAACCTGGCTTCCCTCAGCATTTGCGTGCCTGCTGCACCAGAGATCAGTTATGTATATTTTTGCAAGGCAGTTAGCATTAACTGGAAGGATGTGTTTTTTTCTCCCTAAAGACAGCCTGTTCTAACTGTAACTGCATTACTAGTCTCATTTACAAAACAACTTCATTTCTTTCATCAGACATCATTGTTGGTTGGATGATTGCAGACAATAAACTGTTGCAGACAATAGTATGTAATACTTAGAGCCCAATCCAGGGCCAGAATTGGCTGTGGGATCTGACCAGGTCCGTGCCAACACATTTGCTAACCTCACCAGCATAAGTGGCAGCATAAGTGGTGCGTGTGGAGGGCAAACAGGGCAGGAGACAGGCACCACGGAGCTCCACCGCACTCAACCTGGAAGTGGCTTATCCCCCCAGAGCTGTGCCAGCCTAAACACTGACAGTGGTGCAGCTGGGAGCAGTCTGGGGATGTTCCCAGGGGCAGAGCCAACCTTAGTCGGCTTCTGCAGGGCTTTTGGCCCAGGAACAACCCCAACACAGGCCAATGAGTTGCACTATGATAACATGTAAGTCATAATTTCCTATGGAGAGTTCTGGACGGCAGTGGGGATTTTTTCCCTCCACTGCTGGCTATGCCATCTGGAGCTCCATTGGAGGCAGCACAGAACTGGCTTCACTGCTCTGTCTCCAGCCACTGCAGAGTAGCCGCCACATCTGGACTGGACTGCTTTGTACTTTCCATAGTTGCAATATCCTCTGCAATACAGTGATCTTTTGTTTTTAACCTCAGCCTCAGCAGGTATCAGCGAAATTACAGACACAGCCTCAACTTGGACCACTTTCCCAACCCCGACCGCCTCCTCAAGGTACCAATTAATACTTCCAAACAATAAAGGGTGGGAAACAGCATTATAGATACTTGTGTGCCCTGCACCATGCCACGCCCCCACTGCTTGCCAAGTTCCCCTCTACAAACACTCCCCTGCACTCACCTCCACCACGTGCCCTGTAAATTAAAGCGCTATCACCCGGGGCAAGACGCCCCCCCATCCCCTGGGCACTACGCCACAATCTGTAGATAATGTGGGATTAGAAAGAATGTGCTTTTGATTTACATGTATGACTTCTGGTCACACAAAATCACAGCACCTGTTAATGTCAATGCAGAGGAGGCTAGTCACCTTAAGATACTAGGGCTATATTTTATTGGAAGGACAGATTTTAAAATAACAGGTTGGATCCCAGAGACGTTGCCTCTTAATAGAAGGGTGGGTGATATTCACCAAATCCTGGCCCACATTGTTTCTGGAAGTCTCATCCCCTAGAGATAGCATTTCAGGGATCATTTTGGGATACATGAGAAGTTGGAGGAACAAAAGTGCCATTCCAGTGACTGAATTTTTTTCTTCTTGGACAACCCATTCTAGAAATAGTTTAGGTATTTTCTAGCTGGGGCAAGCATTTTTTAACAATTACCTACAGAGGCAGGAGGGAAACTGGAAGACGTGGGGATTCAGGCAGGGGGGAAAACTGCCACATGGGCAAAACCAGGAAAACCCAAACTTTCCTATCCACATAGCAGCCATCCTGGCTTTGCTGTGATCTTTCCCAAAACTATGTAGTAAAGCAGGTTGGAAAAAAGATTGAGAAAACCCAGTGAAAACCCAGAAAATGCATGAATGCACTACAGTGCTATGGGGAGACAGGTGGAAAACCTGATTTCCAAAAGCATAAAGTGTAGGGCACAAGGCCAGGCTGAAAGGTTCCAAACTCGAAAAGTAGGAAGGAAACAGAGCCAAACAGTGTCTTTGGAGCAAAGAGTGTAGTTTTATTTGAATTGCGAAATGGGGGAAATTGTACTGAAGACAATATTGAAATGCTGAAGTTGAAAATCTAGTTCCTTGCAGTTCCTCTTGCCAAATGTAAGAAATGAGCATTATTTTGAAATGTTCCTCTTTGATGCAGGGGGCCCGCGCCAGCCTCAGGGATCACAGCCTCCACGCACAGCAGCTCCACCCCAGCAAAGGCTGTCTCCACAGGGCCAACAACCTCTGAGTCCCCAGTCTACCTCACCACAGCAACAGCGATCTCCTGGCTCTCCCCAGCAAACCAGATCATCCGCTGGAAGCTCACCTAGCCAACCCGCCAAACCAGGCATCTTCCCCCCACACCAGCCGAGACCCCCAGCCCAAGGACGAGCTCCTAGCCTGCAAGGCTCTGGTGAACCATCCAGGCAGCAGGCCCCTCCTCATCCCCATCTAAAGTAGGTACCCCATCTTTGCAGGGTCAGATCTAGGGGCAAGGGGCCACATGCCACAGGCAGCACACAGCGGGGGCAGCAGCTTATAAAAAGGAAAATAATAATAATATATGGGAAGAGTGTCAATTTGTACTTTTACCACCTTCAGAAAATTGTAGTTCTGGTCCTTTCCCTTTGGCAGCTGAGTATTTTGTTATTCAGAGCATGAACCTTACAGATCAATGTGCCGTGGCAAAAGTGTTGTATGCCACAAGGAGGCATCAAAACTGAACAAGATGCACCACAGAACAGATTGTACTGTGCACTTCAAGGAACAGAAGTGTGCCACCTGCTAGAGCAGGGGTAGGGAACCTGCAGCTCTCCAGATGTTCAGGAACTACAATTCCCATCAGCCCCTGCCAGCATGGCCAATTGGCCATGCTGATAGGGGCTGATGGGAATTGTAGTTCCTGAACATCTGGAGAGCCGCAGGTTCCCTACCCCTGTGCTAGAGAGACATGTACACATTTTGTTTTGCTAGCAGTATTACTATGGGTGAAATGATTTCCACTTTCTATTGTGCCAGAGTATTTAACCCCTGATCAGGAAGCAAAGCTGTGTTCTTTGTCAGCCTGGGACCCACATATCTAGAGGGCCACCTCTTCCCATATGGCTGCATGCACCAACTGCCAGTGGTTCCCCCCATTTGAAGTAGCCTGCCTGACATCAACCAGAGCCTGTGTCTTGTCTATTGTGGGAGACCATTCTGTATACATCAGGCTTCCTGGGGAGGTGGGGGAGAGCTGCTGCCTCCAGATATATTTAGGAGACACTGCATGGTTATTTTATTTTCTAGGGCTTTTAATGGGATATATTGGGTGCATTTTAAAGAGAAGGGGGACCATTTTGTATGTTTTAAATTTCAGTTTCTTAATCCCCTCAAGCCATGAGAAAAGGCCAGATATAAAAATGATAATTAATGAATAAGTAAATTACACCCACTTTCTCCCTAACGAAGATGCCCTTAAGGCTGAAGCGCACCAGAGTCTTGGAGAAGGGCTGTTGTCTTCATGCCCTGTTTATGAGCTTCCTGGGAAACACCCAGTTGACTGCAGCAGAGAACAGAATGCAGGACTAGATGGACTGATGGCCCGATCAACCAACACTCCTCTTATATTCTTATCCTGCCTCCATCTGTGGCAGTCCCGAAGAGTTTGGCAAGCACAGCTAATGAATAACAGTCCGTTACTAAGAATGCAGCATCACCAACTCAAGTCAGATGATCTTTATCAGCATGTTACAAAGAAAAAGAAAAACCCTCCCCTAAGAAATCAAAAGATAACTTTTAAAGGCCGTGTATACTCTGCATTAGTCAGAGAAATGGAATGTTACACCTTGCATAGATAATGTATTGCGGGTGTGGTTGAGTGCGTTGTGTGTTGTATTGCGGATGCACTCAACCACATCTTTGCATAGCAAGTTCCACCCAAAAACGTACTGATTGGTTCCCCATCCTGGAACATGGACAGTCTATACCCCACTAAACATTCTCTTCTCACTAGACACAGTGTGTAACAAACTTCTCTCTGTGATACACCTTTGAAGGTGCCAGCCACAGATGCAGGCGAAACGTTAGAAATAAGACCTACCAGACCACGGCCACACAGCCCAGAAAACCCACAACCAGTCTTCCCCTTAAGTTATTTTCAGGCCTGTATTATTCATCTATCTTGTTTGCATTTGCAATATGTGGGATGAATAAGTGGGATTCCTTTTACTGTTACTTCCTCCAACTTAAATTTAATGCTGTCTGTTATAGCAGGACTGTCAGACTTCATTGGAATATTGCAGAATTTAGAAGGGACATCTGAAATATTCTAATAGGGCCTGGATGAGGCATGGATCTTTCACTTGGATGACATTATTTTAGGCAGAAACTGCAACCCCAGAGATGAAATGTCCCCAATGTGCTAGGAAGAACAAGAGTCTACTACTAAATATAAAAATTGAGGCTGAGGAAGGAAAACTGAACGTTTTAAAATCAGAAGCTGCCGCTCCAGATGTGCTGAATTCTGCATCTAGCCACTATATTATGATACTGTACAGACCAAACCTAACCGCCCTCTTGATACCACTAATCACCAGTGAGGGTTCCATATTCAGATTTATTATGGTCTGCACAAGAGTACCATATCACAGAGCCAAAAGTCCAGTTTCCAATATTCATTCTTCTTGGGTCGTATGAGACGGGTGTTTCACTTCATTTGAGCGTGTCTTTTCTTGGTTTTTCCTCTCTCTTGCAGCAAGTCACAGTCCCTGACGAACACCTTCAGCCTCTCGGAATCTTCTCAGAGGGGAAACCCCAATGAGGATGAAGCAAAAGCAGAAACCATCCGCAACCTGAGAAAATCATTTGCTAGCCTGTTTTCTGATTAATCTCTTTTCCTTCTGTCACAGCATTGTTTTTGTTTTAATTTATTTATTTGCAAACTCTGAAATGTTTTTATATCCCATCAATGGAGTTTCTTGCCAAGGGGCCCAAATCACACAGAAAGCAAAGTACTGTCCAACAAGCAGTGACATTTTGCTCACACCCATTCCTGTTGGCCCTGCTTCACACCCATGTACCTTTCAACCCCTAAATAGTACATGCTCATATGAATTGGCATGATACATGAAATCTCTGGCCCATGTATTGTTAAACACTTTCACAGCTGGAATCAACTGGCTGTTGTGAGCTCTTGGGCTGTGTTGCCATAGACTGCCTAACATTTTGCTCGTATCTATGGCTGGCATCTTCAGACACATGTCACAGTAAGATGTACAAGACACATATCTTACCGTAACATGCCTATGAAGATAGGACAAGACAGAAAAACGAAATAGCGAGCAAGGAGCAACCTGCCATAGCTTCAAGAACGAGCAAGGAGCAACCTGCTATACCTGCAAGAACAAGTAAGGAGCAACCTGCTATATCTGTATTGGCTACAAACTAAGCTTAGCTACTGACTAACGATAAAAGACAAAATATAGTAAGTGCTCTATTTAATAAGAGTGCTTTGGAAGGGCAATGAGTACAAACCTATCAAATACAATATAAAACATACAATAACAATACTCACAGACTGGCAAGACACATGAAGTGCTAACCAGCGAGCAAGCACTGAAATTCAAGGTGGGTAAATGCAGAAGTCCTGATACAGCAAGTCTCTGACAGTTCAGTGAAGGTGCCTTCCCACGTTACCACATATCTCACCGGAAAGTAAATGCAAGGGATGATGTTTCCATGTGAGTAACACATAACTCGGTAAATAAAGTAAGGGGTGCATGGGAAACTCTGGATTGGACCCCATTTCACTGGGGAAAACAGCTTCATCCGCAAAATAGCATTTCTAAAGCTTGCCCATTGCAAGGATACAGAAGTCAGGCCACTGGCAAACATAGCTCTGCTTGTACAAAGTGTAGGGGTTAACCACTATTAGTGTCATCTTGTAAAAATAAAGACTCTGATAGTGCCTAGCCCTACACTATTTACTGAGTTACATGTATATTGTATTTGATAGGTTTGCACTCATTTCACTTTCACAGCACTCTTAGGAAACTGAGCACTTATTATATCTTTGTCTTTTATTGTGAGTTGGTAGCTAAGCTTAGGCTCCTTCCGCACATACAGAATAATGCACTTTCAATCCACTGTGCAGCTGTGCGGAATAGCAAAACCCACTTTCAAACCATTGTGAAAGTGGATTGAAAATGCATTATTCTACAAGTGTGGAAAGGCCCTACGTTTTTAGCCAATACACTTATAGCATATTGATCCCTGCTGGCCCATGCAAGCCTATGAAGATGCCAGCCGTAGTTACAGCCAAAATGTTAGGAGCTAAAACTACCACACTACAGCCACACAACCCGGAAAACCCACAATAATTTGGCCATTATGCTAAATGTAAGGGTTTAAACTCCCACATTTTATGGGTTGGATCCCATGACTCTTTCCAACTGAGAAGCTTTCCTTGTTCAGAGGAATGAGCACTATCAGATCCACCCCATGTTGCCTACTCATCTTACAATGTACTTCAAGTTTTCCAAAGTATTGCACAACTACTGTTATCATTTGCCTGTACACTTGTAGGACTGTAAGATAAGTGTATTGATGACAGGCAGCTGTAAGTAATGCACAGTCCCATGGCCTCACTGTCCATTCACCTTATCCATTTTGCTGTCTGTCTGAACAAGCTCAGAGTATGCAGTCGGAGTCCTTCCAACATGCCTACATGGCTTTAAAAAAACACACAGTAGTAACGAAAATATGTAATATAATGTCTTCTATTAATGACCACTCTGTGCTGGTGAAAGGGCATATACAAGCCTTTGAATTAACATTAACAAAAGGGAACTTAGATGCACACATTTATCAAGATCTGAACCAACAAAGCTTACATTATGACCCCTGCATAATCCAGTATTTCAGACTGGACGCAGCTGAGAATTTTTGTTCCATATCAGATTCAAGATTACCAAAGGAATAGTTAGAGGTAAGGTCAGTATGACTATGGGGTGTAGTAAACCTACCACTTCTAGGAGGTGGATCTGAGCAAGGTTTGAGATAATTTGCACCCACACAATGCAGCAACAGGATCTTCCAGGAGTGGCAAAACCCTAGATAACAAACAATGCTTTAAAGCAGAAGACAAGAATGCATTTGCTTCCCTCTGGATTCTAGCTGGGGGTTTTTTCCCCTGCAGTACAAATGTAGTAAGGCTTTGGGGGCAAGGCTTCGTAGCAGCCAGCAAAACAAAGGAACAGGGAGGAAAAGACGGCCCACTGGCACAAGCCAAGCTGTTCCATTCTCATTTTAAAACAGGATGTTTTGTTTCCTTTCTATATCATAACTATGCAACTCTAAAGTAAACAGGACAGCATTCTTTCTCCACACTTCTGCTAGAAATAGCAGAGCAGGATTGTCTAGGACTTCCACAAAGTAGTCCCCTTCTCTAAAATGAATGAGAATAAACATGCCCAAGGTTCCATGAAAACCACACTATCCCTTCCTTGTGTGAGCAGATTGTGCTTACTCAGCAATTTTTAAAGCAATAAATTCTATATTGAACCCAGCAGCCCTCTGCTTAATGTTGCTAACTATCTAAGCCAGTGGTTCCTAACCCTTTTCACTCTTGGCAACCCATTTCCCTAAAACTGTACCCCCATATTAGCAAACCCATTGCATATTTTATTTCATGTACCCTCGAAGACTCTGGCACATACCGCAGTGTAGGAACCACTGAATTAAGCCCTATCCTGCACAGCTAGCCTGATCTTGTTGGATCTCAGAAGTTAAGCAGAGTCAACCCTGGTTAGTATTTGGATGAGAGACCTCAGAGGAAAGCCAGAGTCACGACAGAGAGGCATGCAATGGCAAACTTCCACTGGACATCTCTTGCTTTGAAAACCCTACGGGGTTGGCATAAATCAGCCGTGAGCTGACTGCACACACCTGCGAGGCACACGCACGAGCCCAGGTACTATTTACATTGCACCCTACAAAGTTTGCCATGCTATGTTACGTATACGTTTCATCGAGTAAGCAGAGATCAAACAGCCATCTTTTGAAAGTTTTTAGCAGTGATCTGAATAGCATTACTTTAAGGAACAGCTCCACATTTAAATTATGGAAGGCCAGGATCTTTACATCTCGCATTTAAAGGAGCCATAGCTTTGCTCTCTGTTCAGCAATCTTGTGCTACTCAACACTGTACATTCAGAGCAGCAAGGTAAAATTTCATCTTTTTTCAAAATGTCTGTCCAGCAAAAGCAATTTGTACAAGTTCAACATTGTGTCTGCCACTTAGGTTAGCAGTACAGAAGACTGTCCTGTGCACTGCCCATAGGATCATGGTCTCAGAGATTACCAATAGTCTGAAATTGTATAGAACAGCCATAGTTTTCTAAGCAATTGCACCTTACCCTCCATTTAGCCTACCTCACAGGGAGAGACGGAACATTTTATGCACCGAACATTGCTGCAGAAAGGACGAAACCTCCCAGCAGCACTCTGCTTCGCCAGTGAAACTTATGATAGAATTGGGCAAGGGAGGAGGGAACTTGTGTAGCCCGGACTCTCCCTAGCCACATAGTGCTTTGAACTGGGTCAGGGAGCAACGTGCTACTACAGTATAGCGGGGCAAGATTTTCCATGCCCCAGTTCAAAGCATTATGCAGATAAAGAAAATCTCACACGTCTCCCCTCCTTACCCAGCATCCCTCAAAGGACAAACAGGATAGAGAAGACCGTGGCCCATTGCCAGGGCATTAGCTTGTACTTGGTCGTAATAATTAGGCAGCTTCAGGACACCCTGAAGCTGGCATTAAATGGCACAACAGGTGGCGGCCACCAATTTAAGAATCCAGTTGCACTTTGTGCTCCATACGACTGAAGTTAGAAAAAGCAGCTGCTGGAGGGAAAAGATACATTTCATATGAAGTTGGCACTACGCTCTTAAGAAAGCGTGATTCCTAAAACAGCTCGTAAAATCTAGCATGGGGAATTTAAAAAAAATCAGATACCAGATAACTCGCTGTCACCATCAAATCTCACCATCAGACAGTGCACATTCCCATACACCCCCAGAAACTTTCCAGTTTGGCAATATTCTGGGACAGAAATACACCAGAGTCCACTTGCAGGCTAATTAAATGTCGGTTTTGGCAACTTCAAAGCAAGTTTTTCATCTGATATTTTCAGTCAGTGTGAAAGTATGGAGGCACCTAGAGTTAGAAAAGCTACCCATGATTGGCAGCTATATTTGTCACTAGGTAGAATTCCAAGTTTCAAAGAAGTGGCAACCAACTGCATTCTATTCCATTTTTTCTGTTGATTCTTTACTAAAGAGATATTCTCTGACATCACTGAATACAACAGGGCGGTTGACCATAAGAAGAAAAAGAAGAGTTTGGATTTATATCCCCCCTTTCTCTCCTGCAGGAGACTCAAAGGGGCTGACAATCTCCTTGCCCTTCCCCCCTCACAACAAACACCCTGTGAGGTGGGTGGGGCTGAGAGAGCTCTGAAGAGCTGTGACTAGCCCAAGGTCACCCAGCTGGCGTGTGTGGGAGTGTACAGGCTAATCTGAATTCCCCAGATAAGCCTCCACAGCTCAGGTGGCAGAGCTGGGAATCAAACCCGGTTCCTCCAGATTAGATACATGAGCTCTTAACCTCCTACGCCACTGCATAAGGGCCATTTAGACTTACAGGTGTCACTTCTTAAGCAATATAAACACCAGGTGCCCATCACACAGTGACATGGAACAGGATGAGATCGTATTCCAACATCAGTGTAATGAGATCACGAGCAAAGTTAGGGGGCAATGAATCTTGGCCTTCCTCACACTATAAGTCCAGAGCTTCTTATTTGAGTTCACAATGATAATTGTCATTCCGTTTTGTAAAAGCCTTCTCCTGGAACTCACAGGAAAACTCTCTTAAAGCAGAAAGGCAATATTGTTTTTCAATGTTTCTGGCATTCTTGCTCATAGTTTTGGTCAGATTCTGGGTTACACTGTGGCATGTTTTTATTCTGCTGTTTGTAGGATGAAATGTTCAGTGTTTTATTCTTTCCAGTGTAATAAAAACTTAACCCTGTATCCTTTGTGTTTAAAGTCCCCAGCATCAAAACTGCTTTTTCCAAGTAATAAAAAGGGAAAGAAAAATTCTCAAACAAAAGGTTCCCGCGAGAAAAAAAAATTAAGTCAAACATTTTATGGGAATCCCAGGCTTCCAATGACAGAAAGTTGCATAAAATAGAAAGTTTGCTGCCTATGGGAGACTTTTGTATAAATCAGACCAGTTATGGAAGGAAACAAACATTTACTTTGGGACATTTAGGGAATAAGGCAGTCCAGACCAACAGAATGTTTGTTTTTAAACTGCTCTTTATGTGATGCAGCAAAGGCCAACCAGGTTTTGTTCTCTAAGAAGCAATTCACAGATGGTAACAAAAAGAAAGAACAAAGTGTCTCTGTGGAATTCTTTCTAGAATGATCTCTTGTTACTGGACCCAGCTCTTGGAGTCAAGATGTCACAGTACCTATGCATCACCATAACTAGAAGAGAGACACCAAAAGCCCCCAGAGAGGAATATCCTATAGTTCAAAAAGCAAGCGCAGAGATAGAAAGTTTAAGAGAGTCGTCATATGAATGGACGGCGAAGATCAACTGGGCGGCCCCGGCTAGGCCTAGAGGAGAATCTGTCACTGTTACTGGCTCTCCCAGGAAGTGGAAAACTTGGGCCTGGAATGAACCCAGCTGGATCAAAATGTGGCTGTAGTGGAGGGAATAGACTCGGCATGTCCTCTGGGCCAGGAATGAGTGAGTTGATTGGGTCACCCATATAGGGAAAGCTTGGCACTTCATCATATTCCCCTCCAATTATCATTGGGGGATAAAGAGGATTAGGAGTAAAAGCACCAGGATAAAGCGGGTTGGGATGAAATGGGATGGGATGGGGGGGAGGGGGCAGAAACATCATGTGCCTCCACCTCAGGGCCTCCTTCTTCTGCTTCAGTTTCTTCTTGTACAACTGCAAGGAAAAAGACAGAAAGTGTTCAGCCTGAAGTCTAGAACAAGCAGACACTCTTTCAAGTCACCACCAACATTTGTTTCCTGATCACAACTGCGTAGTGATGGTTAATACTTCTTAAAGGTATTGTTTGATGAAAGCAACAAGCAGTCTGGCCACCAACACAGGATACTATTTTTTGAACAGCTTAACAAAACAACAGAGTTTACAAGAAAGCATCTGACGGGGCTTGCCTTCCCTTTGAGGTTCAGCATTCCTTTTAAAGAAAAAAAACTTTTTTTATAAGAGCCTAGGCTCAAAATGAGCTTTGCTTCAGGCTCAACTGAAATTGTGTGGACAGGTATCAAGGAAAAGGTCAAAACACAACTCAGAAAAGAGATGGGCCTTGTCATTTCAATCATCTTAGAACCTGGCCTGGTCTTTTCCAAGCTCTCTGCTCTGTGCCTGTTCTTAGCACTTCCAAGAGAACATATTAAACAGCCACCTACTTCCTTCCAGTCTGTGTCTCGGAGCCTGGAAACAGGATCTGCAAAGAAGAGAGAAGTCAGACTGATGCAACAATTCCATATTGTGTTTCTCTAAATCAGTGAAAGAAAACATATGCTAAATTTAGGAAATCTCTCCCATATTAGAAGTTGTAATTGGACATGAAAGCTTGTGTGCATAACTTTTAAAAAACAAAGGCCTTCTCAGTCAGTAATCTCCAGCAAAATCTGTTTTGGAGATGGCTCACGGTCCTAGAGGAGTGGTAACCCGGAACCCACCTTTAACCCCAAGTAAGCAACCTGAGACTCAATGAGTGCTACGCTCATGGCAAGTACATGACATCACACCCATATGATGTTGCCACATAGCAAGAACAGAAGGAGCCAGGTTGATGACCTCATTAGATCTCCTTTAGGATCATAAGCATCTGGAGACAAACACAAGGTAGGCACCAGAAGATATCACATAATGAGAAGGGAGTATAGAGAGGTTTGGAGACCCTTCTCCTCACAAGTAGGTGTCTTTGTCTCTCCGTCCCCTACCAGTTGTCCCATGCTCCTTGCCTGTGTTTGTGACACCAAGGTTCCCTACCTGCAAAAGATCAGCTTTCTTATACAGCACAAGCACAGATGTGAAACCTTGAAGGAGCAGCTGGCAGAGGTGGGCATGGCCTAGGTTGTGTGGAAAGAGCTTTTGCAGTGTAAGTTTCTATTGCGCTAAAAAGGTATCCTTCCCATCCTGGTTCTGAACTCAGTGTGCGTGCAAAGGTACCTTTGCTAGCCATGCATGTACTGAAGCAGCAGGTTCTTCTGTCTGACATTTTTATTGTGCTTTTCCTCCAAGAAGCTCAGGGCAGCAGCTGCAAGATTCTCTCCCTGTATTATAGGTGTTTGCTGGAAGTGAGCAGTTCAAGGTCATCCACTGAGCTTTTTGACTGACTGGGCTCTTAACCCAGATTGTCTTAGTCCATCTAAACACTGCACTGCATTGGCTCTCAGACCTGCCTCTCAAATAGCAGCAAAAAGAGCAGCTCTGGAGGCAGGCCTCCACCACCCGCCTGAGAGTCCAAACCTGTTTGCCTTTCTGAAATGTTCACTCCTGGCTTCCCTAAAGAAAACCAACTGGGCTGGCAAACTGCTGAAAGTCTGATTTGGGAACAAGCCTCTCTCACTTCATCCAAATAATCAATCACCTCTGAAATCTCGTAGGTATACAAATCTCCACAATAGCTGGTCGTTTGAGGCTGTGTAGAGGTCACGGCAAACGGCAGACACAGAGAGGAGCGAGCGGACGTCCAGGAGTCTTAAAATCCGGAGTTTCAGTTCCAGTGGGAGGACCACCAGACCAAACACATCTGGCAAGTTCAAAGCTAAGGACAAACCATGGCGAGTTAAAATAATAGTAACATCAGCTTTCCTTTAAAGGATAAACCTCATCCTGCAATCTCATATACTAAGATACTAAATTGCTTAACTGTTTGTGGATGTAATAGACACTGACAATATTCACAAGGACCTTTTTCTGAGCAGAATCTATAGGGTTAATTCCTTCAATGGCCGTCAAGGGAACAAATACAGAATGTGTTATGTGGCCCTTCTTTCACGCATCATGCTACTATAAGTAGTTAAAAATTATTCTGGTTCAGACCTCATTAAAATGAAGCCTTAAAAATTAAACATCTCAAAGTAAATAAAAGTCAGTAGAAATGAGAGAAAAAATTGTCACGGCACTGTCATTTTTCCTAAGAGAAACAGAAAATAAATCCACTACCAAACTCAAGTTCTAAAACAAGATCCAAAGAGAACTATCAGCTTATGTCCCCTACTTATGCCTATACCCAAGCTGCTTGGAATACCAAAGGGTAGCAATCACTAATGTATCTGGCTACAGCACATGTCTGCTATATAGAAAGGTTCTGAGTTTAGTCTTTGTTGCATCCAATGAAACTATCTCAAAAGCAAGTGCTAAGGCTAGTGGGACTCAAGACAACTGGCCAAGAGGGGCAGAGGGGAGGAGCTGAAAGAAGGGCATGGAAGCAAATGGAAAAATCCCATCACCATCCATATCTGGTTGGAATTGAACTGGCACAAGCTTATCACCATAGGACAAGCACCCAGTTCACTCACAAAGGCCCTATCCATAAAATATTTCCTTTGGGGTTTCTCTTACCTTGACGGGCAGCAGCCAGAAGAGGATACACCAGCTGATCTTTAAACAGACGAGATAATTTCTGAAGATCTTTATACACTCCAGTGACATTTGCTTCAGAAAAGAGACAAGCACACAAAAGGTACATCAAGGTATATTTCTGTCAGCTTTATAAACTCAACTGTTTTCCTTGGGCAAGTCGAAATTGCCAAAATTTTATCAGGTAGTAGGGAAAAGCTGTTTATCTGCCCCAGGTGTTGATGGGTGCAAACCATTGTGTACAGGCAGGCAAATCAAAGCCTGTGTGCTCACTGTCACAGGGAACAGAAAACATGAGACCGTTCCATTAAGCAGCACTTGAGGCGCTGTAGTTAATGGTTGCAATGAGATCCATAAATATTTATTCATTCCACCATCTATGCATATGTAAATCATGTGAATTTCCTGTATTCAGTTAGAAGGCATGAACAAAAAGAGCTAGACTTGACCTCCTTCCACTCTTGGAAGCATCCGTCTCCTAGCCCAGCCCACTTGGGACACTGAAGGGGGAAAAATCAAATCAGTGAATTGCAGCAGGGTAAAGAAGTGTTTTGTTTCCCTCACCTACACAGTAGGTGATGTACATAGTCTGCAAAATAAGACTGAAGTGACTCTTGGAGGTGGCACAGGCCTATGTCAGTGAAAATGCCCTTTCTGGGGCACATCCCCCGGTGGAGTGGCAGCTGCGGTGGCTCTCCCAGTTGTCCAGACATGGCACAGAGCACCATGTCAGCACTCCTGCACCATCAATAGCCCTGCCAGGATAGCAGAGGCATTCCAGAGGCATGACTGGGGATGGAGCTGAAACAGTCCACTCCGGCCTTGCCTACACTGATGCAGCGGCCTGGGCCTCTGATGCATGCCACCCTTCGGGGTTGCATAGGTCTATGCAGCCCAATGGAGGGCTTTCCAGCAGCGAGGAGATTTTTAAATCTTTTTTCCCCTCCCAGAGCCCCCAAAAGGCCTCTGGAAGAACTGTGGTGGCATGTCAGCAGTGCCATCCCCACTCACCTGGGCCTCTGGATTGGGCTGCAAATCTCCTCTTTCAGACACGAGTAGGTGGATGAATCCGTGAATACATATGGATTCTTCTCCTGCCTCCCCCATCCAGCCACATCTAGTTTGGGCCAAGTGTCTTCAATAAGCAGGGCTTCATTAGTGTCTGTGAAACCCTGTTAAAGCATTTTGTTCTGCTTCTTCTATACTAGCTCCTTGCTGTTTCCCATTCAAGACTGAAACCCACTTTTTCAAATCAGATTAAATGAAAGCCACTCTGGTGTACTCTGTTGTGCCCTGGACCAGTGTCTGGGAGACCCTGGTTCCCACTATGCCATGGAAGTCTGCCATGGGGTAATCCTGGGGCATTCATACACACCTAGGCTAATCTACCGCATGGTAGTGATGTAAACTGCTTTGGGTTCTCATTGGGGAGAAAGGGGGTAAATGAAGTAAAATAAAAATTAATGAAGTAAAATAAAAATAAATCAATAGTATGAAGTACCTGAGTCTTGAAAACAAACAAAAGATGTTGGCAGAAGCTGCAGTCTCTTCACACTTTTGATGTCATTGCTGATCTTTAACATTGCTGCAAACACAGACCCATTTTGATCAGAAAGATAACCCAAAGTTTGCCTCCTGCATAGAATAAACTGTTTTAGAAAAGAGACTACTCTGAAGCACCCTGTGCTATCTGAGATGGCCCCCAGAGAGGCAGAAACATTAATCAAGACCTTCAATTATATTCTGTCACTGCAAAATCCATTAGCTCTCCAACGGGCTCCCACAAGGAAGCATATCTGAGATAAATAGAACAGTGCTTGCCTGGCTGGAGACAAACAAACTCTGTTTGCTATTTTGGGAAGGCTATTTAGTTGGCCTGCTCATTTGTGAGCTCAAATTCAGAATTCATAAAGAGAACAATAAGGAATGTGTCTAAAATAATGTGGAATTGGAGGACAGGGGGCCCTGAAAATCTTGCATGGCACACAGACTTTGCAAGAAATGCAAACACTTTAAATTTCCAAAGGAAGGTAACAAAAGAGTTTCTGTTTCAATTCCCAAAGATGATTTTGCATAGCACTCTCGAGAGCAAGCGAGAGCAGTATTCCACTTTCAGCCTCACTTTAACACAGTAGTGCTCCTCTCTCTCTGCCTAATGCTGCGCAACGATGCAGGAAAATCTGGATCAAACAAACATTTCACAGGGAAAAAAATTGCTCAGCCTGCAAATCAAAATGTAATACTCACATGACTCCATCTGACTTGGCTATCTCAAAGTGCCAGGAATGGCACTCTTTTCAGTTTGCAAATGTGTGCTACCTTCTTTTGCGGAGTCTTAAGACATAACCCACAAAACTATCCCTCTTTGTTTTATTACCAGTGAACCGGTTGGCTTAAAAGCCAGAAACACACCGATGATGAAAGACCAGTCTGCCCTCCACCCCACCTACCTCAGGGACCAAAAGAATTCACACAACTGATCAAAGCCTTTTAGTTCTCCTTTGACACTTCAGGCACTTAAACCATAGATGCAAACTTGAGACCCAACAGATACTCTGCCAGGGTGAAGGCAGAACATGAGAGCAAGCTACGCCAAGCAATCATACCGTTGACGACAATAAAATCCCCCAGAGGCACGCAAGTCAGGGCAGCAGAGCCATTCTCACAGAGAGGGTGAGTATACTGTAGCTTATAAACTCCGCCATTTCTCCACTTCTCAGGCATGGACACTGATTTTGCTTCTGTCCCCTGGAAGCAATGAAAAGGCAGTTAGTCAGGTGGCCCCTTCAGCATCGCCTCCACTGGTCAACCCCCACTCTCAAACACACAAAAACAAACAGTTGCTGGCCAGGAACCAAAGCAGGCAATGTGATTGAAGTAGATAATATTGGCTAGGCTCAGAGGTGGGATCCAACCAGTTCTCTCTAATTTTTTCTGAGTGCCGAGAAGGGGTTACTAAAGCAACCTCCCTGCCCAATAGGGACTGGAGGTGCGTGTGTGCGGCGGCGCCACAGTTTGAATCCCACCACCATCGGAACCTGTTATTAAAATTGTTGGATCCCACCACTGGCTAGGCTCTTCACAGAGAAGAATCACTATAACAGAGTTTACACTGCCCCCACCTTAAGCATAGGATAAAACTAGTCTGACTGGAAACAAAAAAACTTCACAAAATTAGACCCTAGAGAAATTAAAGTCCAAGACTACTAAATTCATAAGCATGAGATTATCAAAAGAATCATTGTACTTTAATTTACTGTTATTCACACTGAACTCTTCACTGCCACAGCAGCCCACCTGGCTCGTCTGGCTTCCTGAATGGCAGCAGCTGTTCCTCCCCCACCTGCTTGCAGCTTTGTCACCTCAGTGGACAGGTGAAGGTTTGGGGGAATTCAACCCCCCCCCTTTTTTTTTAATGTTTTCAGATTTTTCTGCAAACCTGGGAGGTTCCCTCCAAGTTTGCAGAACTATCTGTTTTTAGTCGATGTGGGCCTGATTTGTGGATTTAGATCTCCACAGAGTCAGAGCCTATTTTGACCATTGCTAATTTGAGTATGAAATAATTTTAAGATCAGTTATTTTAATGTGGAACTACTCAAAACATACCAGTTAAACTAGCAGTATCATTTAAATAAAGTATCTGTAGATGAGGCCACATTTGACTATTACAGTATATGATTACAGACTCTACACTTAATGCAAATCATCACTTCCTCCAGAGTCAGGCTTTGAAATTTGAAGAGGATTTGCAAAGCTTGGTCCTGAAGGAACCTGGTCTTCATCCACTATAACTGGCGTGAATAGACATGCAATGATAAACCTTGATTAAGACCAGGCAGAGAGGGCCAGAAGGAAAAAGAGATCATAAATGAAAGGCAGGAGAAAAAAAAGCACATGTTTATGAAGATAGCTCCTGATACAAAATAAGGTTTTCTGGCAGCCAGTATTACAGTCACATCAGGCTGAGGAATGTTATTGAAATGCAAAAGGGGACTCCTGACATTCCCATTCAATTTCAGAAGCAGCTGCTCTTTTCACTATATTGCTTACTTGAGGTACATAGCCTGTCTCCATCATGAGCAGATTAATCAGAACAATCAAAGCATCATTGGCATTGCCACACTCTGCAGAATGGTAGAGAGTCTCGAGAGAGTGTGGCACTTGCCCATCTGTCGCTTCTGAACACAACATCGGCTCCAAAGGATAAGAACCCCCAGATTCTTGGAGATCAGGAACATCCGAGACCATCTCTGAATCAAACTCTGGGCGGGATCCTGCCTTGAAAGGACAGCAACAAACACAGAATAGTCTTTTAAAAAGCGACATCTAGCTGAGTAAAGCCACCAAGAGAAAACCAGTAGAGCAATAACTTTTAGCAAAGGTTGGAAGGGGCGTGTCCACTAGTTGGCAATACAAAATATGCCATCTTTAATTATACAATTCAGCATTAAACAAAAGTCGCTTTATATGTTCAGTGTAGGACCACGGCTCTACAGCACCTAAGTGTGCATAGAAGGCAGGCTCCTAAATGCTTGGATGCACTACTGTCCTTCTACTGACCCTGCCCAAATGGAATACAAAAGGCAATACAGAGTGATTTACAAGATGTCCAGGAATACAGAAAAAAGCTATAGTAGCAGAAGACAAAATCCATTCTCACCAGCAATACATTTCACATGGCATGTGACAAGAGAATTCAAATGGGACACCCTCCAAAAAAATACCACACACACAAATTCCTTATCTGCCTTCTACTAGTAACTTCAGCTTTAATGAGCTTACCGCACGGCCAGCCATTTGCATTTTCTCGTCATGTTGGATCTGACAGTCTTCTACATGCCCATTGTGTCTTTCATCTTCTGTGGTGTTGCATTGGTTGAGACATATTGTTGAAGTGGAGGAAGAGGGTGAAGGTAAAGTGGATGTTGCATTAGCATCTTCGAGCCTCAAGCATATCAAGTCTCCTGAAACAATTCCAAAAGATGCTAGAGGTTCCTGGTTTCCAGAGAGGGAGTCTTTGTTGTTCAAAGTTATTGCAAATTCAGTATTAGAACTGCAGACAAAACAAAGTTAAACTGCATGAGATACATGGCCATACCTCCACCATTTGGCCAGCAGACAGCCTGAACAACAGACTACCAATAACATGACTGCGACAATGCAAGCAGCAAATACAATGTTGATGGGGTTTCTTATTTCCTTGTATATTTTTAATATATTAGCATCTGACAGTCATGTATACAATCAGAAATGTTCAGTAGGATTCACAGAAGGATTCACGCAATAACTTTTAGTACAGCAAGCCCTTCTAGTGTACCTAAAAGCTACATCAATCAGCTCCAACAAATACATTCATAAAGGACTTTACAAAGGTGTGAATGTGTCTGTATTAGCAGCAAACATTATAAAGATGTGAGTGTGTTTTACCAGCAAAGGGCAAAAGGCTGATAGTCCCAACACGCGGATGTGTAATTAAGATGCATTTTGCAGCTAACATAACTAAGGTCTCTCATGCAAATAAAGTTTAGAAGGTATGAAAGAATGAGAGCAAAGCTGTTGATCTACCCTGGAAAACAATCATAAACATCCAGTTTATGACTTATCCTACTTTTAACAGTGCAAAATGCCGTCAAGTCACTTCCAAGTCATGGCAACTCTATGAATCAATGTCCTCCAAAATGGCTCATCGTTAACAGCCTTGCTTGTGTCTTGCAAACTGAGGGACGATGCCCTATTTTATTAATGGAGCAATCTTCAGCCTTTTCTAAAAGATGAGATGATGTTTTAAATTAATGTACTTGGTTAGATTCAAACAGCTTTTCATTCATTGAAGAAAGATGAAAGGGGTTCCATACAACTAATAAAAAAGGATGTTCTGGGAATCATGGCACCTAAGAAGAAGAAGAGTTTGGATTTATATCCCCCCTTTCTCTCCTGTAGGAGACTCAAAGGATTTATATCCCCCCCTTTCTCTCCTGTAGGAGACTCAAAGGGGCTTACAATCTCCTTGCCCTTCCCCCCTCACCACAAACACCCTGTGAGGTAGGTGGAGCTGAGAGAGCTCCGAGAAGCTGTGACTAGCCCAAGGTCACCCAGCTGGCGTGTGTGGGAGTGTACAGGCTAATCTGAATTCCCCAGATCAGCCTCCACAGCTCAGGCGGCAGAACGGAGAATCAAACACAGTTCCTCCAGATTAGATACACAAGCTGTTAACCTTCTACGCCACTGCTGCACCTTGGTTAGATGGACAAATGGTTAAATGGACAAAACCTACAAATGGTTGTAGGTTTTGGTTAAATGGACAAATGGTTAAATGGACAAAACCTATAAGGGGTGGGCACCGCAGTATGGAGGGGAGTTGGACAAGATTGAGTGGTAAAGCTCATTGTAGCCAACCCGAAAGCATAACAGGGTGGATGTAAAGAAAACATTAACAGGTACTGCAACCAACACCCTTTTCAAATCAGATGCTATCTCTTCAATCTCCAGAAGTCTCAGCTAATCCCTCATTTTACAACATATTTTACTTGATCTTTGATTTAAGGGGGCAGGGGAGACTTTCAAACTCAAAGGCCAATCAGAAAACTTTTATGAATAAATTCTCCTATTAATGTTGAACTACAGCTTTTCTAAGACACATTCAAACACACAAAATGATTTCCATTTGGTATGTTATCTTTACAACCTCTGCTTCCACATTTTACTCTGGGTGCATGTAAGACATATGTTGTCATGATATATAAAAAAAGAGTGAAAAGTTCACTAGAAGGTCATTTCAAGTTAGCAGAAAGTTTGCCAACCCAGAGAATGGAGACAGTCAGTCTAGGGGCAAAAGTAGCAAAGATTAACCTTTAACATGATTGGTGAATTCAATTGTGATTCTAGACCAATGATAGTGAACCCAAGTGCCCAAATTGCAACCCAAAACCCACTTATTTATCGCAAAGTGCTAACACAACAATTTAACCTGAATACTGAGGTTTTAGTTTAGAAAAAGTGGTTGGCTCCGAGGCGTGCATTACTCAGGAGTAAGCTTGGTGGTAGTCGGTGGCTTTGCAGCAACCGTGCAACTCTTCCAACAGGTGAATCACGACCCTAGGAGGGTTTACTCAGAAGCAGAAGCCCCCATTGCCCAGCAACCAAAAGCTTGACTGCTCCAGGTAAAGGAATTGCGATTGCTTTAGTTCTTCACATGGCGAAAATCAGTGGGGTTTAACAGTGCTTAACAGGGTTACCTACACTGC
The DNA here is from genome assembly GCF_021028975.2 of Sphaerodactylus townsendi. Classification (NCBI taxonomy): domain Eukaryota; kingdom Metazoa; phylum Chordata; class Lepidosauria; order Squamata; family Sphaerodactylidae; genus Sphaerodactylus; species Sphaerodactylus townsendi. The sequence goes on from NC_059430.1 coordinate 31,970,317, forward strand.
TTCCCCAAAACTAGGTCTTAGGTTTAATGCTAATAATCGAGCCCAGCAGACCAGGCCAGCCTAGATGGGGGAGGGGGGGGACTGTTTGTGCATGCCCTCAGAGAGGGCTCTGAGTGCCATAGGTTCGCCACCACTGTTCTAGACCAATGAGAGGCTGAGGCCTGGGCGGGGAAAAGTATCCCTGATGTATGCATTTGTATATGTTGAATTGAGTCTGAGTTAAGTTCTGTGTGTGTTGAACTTTGTTATTGCTGAAGAGTTCTGTATCGTATAATAGTCTTCTATAGATAGACTTGTGTAACCTTGCAACTGCTAAAGTAAAAGCCTTCCTATGGAAAGAACATCTTGCGAGGAGAGTATTCTTTTCCAAGAGTGGTAAGAGGTTGCAGTGAGTGCAAGAATTCTCATCTTACCAGAGTGACTCCGCTTTAAACTCTGCTGATATATGTATCATATCATAACAAAGAGGGATAGTTTTGTTTAAGAATCACTTTGGTTTCTATTTCAGCAGTTACCAGTAAGTGAAACTTTGTTTTCAGTTTCTTAAGTGGCAAACAGCCAGCTAAAAAAATGTAAGCTTCTTCCTACCTACAAGAAAGACTGGTCATTCCCAGGAGCCAACCATCATTTTTCTGGGCCAACATATATCATTCCATTCTAGAGTGCAATTCCACTACTCTTTGCCTTTCACTGAAGTCTATCCTGCCCTGGTATATATGGCTGATGTCAATACAGTGGTGGCTAAGGATTTCCCACTGGTCTGTTTTCTCCTAAGCGCCCAACTACACGTGTGGCCAGAAGACTGTTCCCAAGTGTGCTGGATCTTAGTCAGGCCTTTCCAATTTTGTTTGCACTTGTATGGTTGGCCAAAAGATGGCTCTGCCTTCCTGCCAGGTTTTCCCTAAAGTGACTCTCTCATGTTGGCCACACAGGTGTCTGTCCTGTGCCTCTGGTGAATTTGAAGCTGTGTGTTTGTTTGATACTGACCTTGTGTCTGCCTGCTGCTCCTGAGGCACCCATCCCCAGACCTGAAAATTTTGGGTGCTTTGCTGAGTGAGCTACATATTCACAAGAGCACTGTGACCCACAGTTCCTAGCCCAAACATCCAGCCAAAGAAAACAGGCTTGCAGGAAATCTCAACCCAGATCTTCATCGCACCACGGAGTATATGCATTCCAGGCTTCTTCCCACTCACACGCTACAATCCTCCTTACAGTGGATGCTGCTGTCTTCCCTCCCCCTCCCATTGTGTTCTCCATATAAGTAACAAAAGGCTAATATCAGAGTATGTAGCTGCATAAGCATATGGTGTTTGGCTGCCTCCCTGCCTGCCTACAGGAGAATATAATCAGCACAGCTGAAAGAGCACAGGATACCAATTAGCTATGGCCAACACAGAATGTTTAGAATGCAGCTGTGAATCTTTTCTGGCATAATGAATTGCTTGTACACCACCTCCTCCTCCTTTGCATTAGTGCTTGGCACCATCAGCTGCCTTTGTGGCCAAAAGGCCACATGACAGGGCTCTCCAGCAAATCCACTGGCACACGCCTTCCTCTGCTAAATGACTGCAGAGTGGAGGACACAGGACAACATCAGTCTATCAAACCCACTCACATCTCCCAGTATTCAATATCTTTAAAGTACTGTAGATGTCTTTACTCTGGACATACAATGGGCAGCAATGGGGGTGTTGGCAGAAACTGAGAAACCCTGTTTTCATCCCACCATTCTAGACCACAGCAATAAGTGTCCATGAAATTTTCCTAGTTAGATCTGAAAAATACACAGTGCCACATCTCACTGCGCAGCGGCATAGTGATTAAGAGCAGGTGTACTCTAATCTGGAGGAACCGGGTTTGATTCCCCACTCATGGCAGGCTTGAACATGTGACGAGATGCATGGGGAACGATTTAGCCTGTAAGCTCAGCACATGCCAGCTCGGTGACAACTTGGTGCTGAGTCACGCAGCTCTGGGCTCCATCAGCCCCACTTACCTCACAGGGTGTTTGTTGTGAGGAGGGAAGGGAAAGGAGTTTGTAAGCCCCTTTGAGTCTCCTTACAGGAGAAAAAGGGGGAATATAAATCCAACTCTTCTTCCTTCAGGCTCATCCTCAAGATGAAGCTCTTCAGTGTGACTTTCAGCTTGCCTAGCCCCGTGCGGGCCAAAATAAACAAGATATGTGCCTCCTGAATTCCAGCTGTAACTAAAATACATGCAATTTTAGTCACCACATTTCTCTGTCCCACCAAGGCTATTCTTTTAAAAACAATTTTATATTCAAAAGTCTGGTGAGGAAGGGAGGCCCTACCTATACTTGCCAACACAGCTCTACAAATGTACTTATATGGGTTATCGCCATCTGAGTTTTATTCAGTAGCTTTATTTTGTAATTTTATTCTGGTTTTATTAGTAGCTACATTGTTATTGGTTTTAAATATTACTATTACTAGTATGTTGTGTTGTGCGCCGCCCTGAGCCCTTCAGGGGAGGGCAGCAAATAAATCGAAAGTATAAATAAATCAAATAAATAAATATTATCAGATCAGTATAAGTGCAATATTAACAACACCTCTGCCACACGCTTCACTGCTCCAGCCCTGGAGTGCAATGAAAATAAGAAAGAGCGATAGGTGAAAGTGGGGAAAGGTCACAGGAGAACTGACCAGACCCGGATTCAAACGTCCAATCAGTTATGAAATTCACTAGATGGTCACTTTCTTTCAACCTACCTCGCAGGGTTGTTGTGAACATTAAAGAGGGAAGACAGTAACGATACGTGTTCCAACCGGAATAAAAAAGAGTGGCAGTTCCCCGCCCCTTTCCAGAGTTTCACAGTAAAGTCCACCCTCCCAAGCGGTCTCTCCAAGCCTAGCACGGATGAATTCACACGTTACCTGTAACCCCAGGCGGGCAACAGGGTCTGGCAAAGGCGTGCGCGCAGATCTTCCAAGGTGGGCTCCGGCTCCGGCAACTCGAGCCGAGCCGTCCGCTTCTGCAGCCGGACTCGGAGTTTCATGGCGTCGCGGGGCACCCGGCTCCTTCACTCCGGTTGCCGCCTTCCCAGCTTCACCGCAGACCCCCCCTCAGGCTCTTGAGTAAGAGTAGCGACCTGCCAGAAAGGGGCAAGCAGCAGCGAAAAAACGCGCGCGGGGCTTCTGGGTGCCGATCCCGTCGTCAGCAGCTTATTGTGTTTTGGGTGGGAAGGCACTGCACCTCCTTCGCCCCACCGCCTCGGCCAGATGACATGAAGCCCCGCCCCTCGCCGGCAAGCGCCGCCCCGAACTTGGGAAGGAAATTGCAAGCGACTAGGCCGATCGATTATTCGGCTCTCTTTCAGATCGCCTGTTGGCTCTCTCTCGCTGCTCTCCTCTCCCACCGTTAACAGTGATGGGGAGGAGTTTGTTTTCGATCGATACTTTCTGTGCTCCTGCCTGTGCGCGCCCGCTGTTCTCCGGGCTTCTTGGTAGGGGCGTGGCGAAGATAACGGTGGTTTGAGAAAGCAGGCACGTGACCAGCTGGGGACGACGGAAGGGGCGTGGCCTATTTGCTGACTAGGGAAATGGGTGGCCCTAATGATCTCATCCTCCCTGCTGCTGAGGTGGGAAATCTGGTCCTCTTGGCTACAGTATTTGGGGCGACAGGTTGTCTTTTTGGCAGCCTGCAGCCTTCCCATGCGATTGAGCTCTCAGTTCACCCTATGAAAAAGTTACCCACGCAAGAGCTCCCACTTGGCTTGTGACTTTAAGATGCCTTGATTAATACTTGCTCGATTCATCTTACAGACAACAGCAGATATCAATACAACACACCTTTTCCCAAACGCCACAGGAATTTCTCCAGAGACCCCCGTGACTTTGTTAACTGCCATTTAATACATCCTGTTTCTACGTTCATGGAGGCTGAACATAAATGGGCAATACTTTGAGAGGCCTGATATGGCAGGAGGCAATAACTGAGATTTAAATTGGTTCTGGTGAGTTTTCTGGGCTGTGTGGCCGTGGTCTGGTGGATCTTGTTCCTAATGTTTCGCCTGCATCTGTGGCTGGCATCTTCAGAGGTGTATTACAGTGGGAAGTCTGTTATACACTGTCCAGAGAGAAGGGAATGTTTGGGGTACATATTGTCCATGTCCCAGGTTGGAGAACCAATCAGTAAGTGTTTGAGTGGAATTTGTTATGCAAAGATGTGGTTGATAGTATTGTATTGTGGAACAAGATCCACCAGACCACAGCCACACAGCCCGGAAAACCCACCAGAACCAGTTGAATCCGGCCGTGAAAGCCTTCGACAATACATTGAGGTTTAAATATTTATTGACTTATAACAATAGAAAAAAAGCTAATAATAGGTAGTGCAATATATTAAATTTGTGCCCAACAGCTACAAATAATTAGATGGAATATAAAAATCATACAAGTGTTTGTGTGATAATAAGCAGGCAATGACAAAAACAAACAATTCTTAATAGAAGCTGTCCTGTGTGCATGTGTAACCCCCATGCCCAGAAGTTGGAGTTGTAGAATGGGTTGGACCCAGTGAAGGGGGTGGGCCAGAGCTCGCGAGCAGCTAGAGAGGCTGAAAGAGCTCTTTTTGCCAGAAGGACAAAGGGCATTACCAGACTTCGGACCTTGATTTCCTATAAGCCCTCCATAACACTTGCTTGTTAAGAGTAATTGCAATATTGATTTTGGAAACTACTGGGAAGGGTAGTTGTTGTTTTTGCTCATATTTGTAAATGTCTTTGAAGTTGTATTTGTTTCAGAGGTTTTCTTGTTATTGTAGTTTGTAATGGGTGAGAGTTCTCCTGGAGCAACCTTCATCTATGTTGCAACCTGTTCATTCTAATATAAGCACATAGAGTCTTCAGGGGCAAGCCAACTTGGCAAAGAAAGAAATTGGACTTGGCTTAATAATCAGTAGACTGTAAATATGAAGGACTTTGAAATGCAAACCCTGAAGAGGGACATACCGTTCACCCATTCGTAACCCAGTTAAATGTTGATGTTTTAAAAGTGTAAATTGTAAAGAAAAGTAAACCATTTTGTTGTTTAAAAATTGTTGTTGCAACTCATTCCAAGTACTGCCCCACAGAACCCACAAGCTGAGGTTACACATGCTGCCGTGGGCAAGTCGCAGAATCAAAACCCTTCCTAGAGTTTGTTATGAGCGTACAGAACGGGGGAAAAGATGAAGGTTGCGGTTTGATAGTAGGTTTTTCAGTTTTTTATAATTTTGCAAGTTGCCCTAAAACTTTCGTACAGGGCAGGGTATAAATTCTAAAAATAAATAAAATCATTCAGGGTTCTTATATCTTATTTACTGGTCTTCTTATATTTTATTTACTGGTCATTTACTATTGGAGCCCAATATTGTTAACTGCATGTTAGGACCTGTCTTGCTGTTGAGTCAAATTTTAAGTTGTGTACAGCTGTTAAAGATTTTTGAAATCATTCTGTGATGGGAAATTATGTTGATCTAAGTTTTTTATTGGAGGAATTATTTAAAATCCAAGCTGCCATTGGAAAATTTCAATTTTCTTTTCTGGAAGATACCAATAGGAAAGGTCAGGCAGCCCCATCCATGTGATGAAGGGGCTGGCCCCAGAGCCCCATCACTTCCAAGGGGCCATAAATAATATAATTTAATTACTTGAATGGTAATAGGCAGTACTATATAATATTTATTTATTTATTAAATTTTTAGACCGCCCTCCCCAGAAGGCTCAGGGCGGTGTACAACATTATTAAATATAATACAACAAAACCCATAAAACAATAAATTAAGTTCCACAGTTAACAGTTGTGGGGGGGGGGTGTCTATTTTGAATGTAGAAAAACCTATGATGCCTGCTGCTTGCTTTCTGGAAATCAGGCATTATTACTGAGTTTGAATGAGTTTATTGAACGAAAATTCCATTCATCAAAGGAATAAGATTAAAGTACCGAGATGCTTTAATCACAGCTTCTTGGGAACTTGCTCACATTCTAAATATTAGACAGTTCATGAACTGTTCCATGTACTATTAATATCTGGCAAAACTATTAAGCTGGGAGGCAAACAACAAATAGTTGTAATTCAGAACATTTTAAATTGCATTCATTGTAGAGTTCTGAGAACACTATGAAATATAATAACCAAGTGATTTACATGGAGATATAATTTAGCTTTTCTGTTGTTAATTAACATTGGTTGTATGCTTTGAAGATAAAAGGAATAATATCACTGCCAAGTCTGGTTCTGCCCGATTCCTGGAAAGTAGCCTTCTTATGAAAAATGGGTATGTGTATATATAATCTTTTTTGTGTATATATAATCTCTTAAGAAAAATTAGTGGCTGGGAAACTTCAGTCCTAGGAGAAATTCATTACTAACACTGTAAATCACTCTAGATTCTACTTGATAGGTGTTAAGGTAAATATTTAGTTTGCTAGAGTTAATTTATCTTACAGCTAATTTTACAGACTAATGAGAAATTTCATATTTTCACCTTTCCAATTTTTTTTTGAACAAATCTTCAAAAGGAACTGTGCTGCAACTGTAGAACGTAAAATTAGAACGGGGGAAAAACCAGCTATGGATGTTTTTAAAAACTAGGACTTTGTAATTTTGTTTGTCACAATTATTTTGTAGCCTATGTAGTTTATCACACGAGACCATGAAATCCATTGTTTGTAATACACTAAGACTCCACTTCTAATATTTCCAAGCATTAGGAACCTAGTATCAGCTAAGTGGTTAAAAAAAATCCTCAGGCACTAGAAGAACAAGTGAAAATGACATTATTTGTTTGGCTATATACAGAGTGCGCTCTCTGCTGAGAAGATACATGCAATGACTACAAATTTTAGATTAGGAAGTCACTGGAAGTGAGCAAGTCAAAAGGTGAAATGACTGCTATCTGTGGAAAAATCTCAGGTTCAGTGGATTGGTAGAGAGGCTTGGTGGGCCACCATAGAGGAACAATAACTTTTTATAATTGATGTTCAGCCGTTTTTCTTCCAAGGAACTTGTGATGGTTCTTTTCTACCCTCTTATTTTATCCTCACAACAACACAATAGGACCAGATTGGGAGCAGGGTGGGGTGGGTTCCTGGACTGGCAAGCCCACAGTGGGTTCATCAGGACAGATCTGGAGCAAGGGGGTTGCTTCAGCTACCTTGAGAGCCTGATAAGTCCTCTCAGGGGCCATATTTGGCCCTTGAGCCACGTGTTTGACACCCTAACTTACACCACAGGTAAAAAAAAAACATCTCTGCATTTTGCCATTGGCATAGTTTTCTCATCCCAGCCCATGCAATCTATCAAGATAAAAAGAAAAATGTTCCATTAGTTTTTCTTAACAAATTGTTCTAGAAAACTCAATTTAAGATACCTTTGGAGAGGTTATGCTTATCTTAATTGCCTGACCTGATACATTGCAAGGCTAGAGTCCACAAGAGCCTTTTAAAGTGTCTCTTGAGTGCTATTTTTCTGCTAATGACAGTAAATACACAGGAATGTAGAGCTGTAGGTACACCAAGGAGCATGATGTAGTGATTTTTTGTTTAAACTGAAAATAAAAGTTACAGTTTGGTAAAGTAGCTAATCTGGTATAAGTTATTCAAATGCAGGAAAGGACAGGTGGAAATATTCAAGGGAGAATTCTGCCTCATTTGAAAGAAAATGTGTTTTAAAGATCTGGATATTTTGGTCTTGTAAAATTCAAAGACTACTGCCACAACTAACATTATTGGATTTGTGGAACATTTTCTATCTCAGGTAATACTAGAATTGGGCTTGTGGTAAAAAATATTCTCCAAAAGTAATATGTAAGGGTTTTTTAAATTAAAAAACGCACATTGTTTGAGGGTTAATAAATTGTATAATTCCTGAATCATGTTATTGTTTATTGCACATTTGATGAATGAAGGACCAGTAGGGGAGAGGAACACAATCTCTGGCCAGGCTAAGAATGCTTGCCTGCCTAATCTCTTTGCCCTTCACCATTCTGTTGACATGGTCAAAGCAGGATAATTGAAACAGAGCTTCAATAAAATAGCTCATCAGAGCTAGACTCACATGATTTGTACTGTGTGGGAATGTTGTTAATGCAGAATAAACTGGAAGGTTGAAGAGAAATCAGATAAAAAATTTAGGCCTTACGAGTTTTATACTTGTATTACAGGCCTATTTAAACACTTTCTGTATTGCGTTTTTAGGACGGCATCTAAAATTGGGTGTGACAAAGTAAGTATTTGCAGTCTCGTGTTTTCTACAAATACACTCAACAGGCTACTAGGATTTATTGTGGCTCCTGTTACGTCAAACCTAATGGTCAGACCTAGACTGGTTGCTGTATATAATGTGTGAAAGAGACCTCAAATGACCTTAACATTCAGGTGTCAAAACGCAATACATTTGATAATATTGTCTCTTGCTTACATGTTCTACCTGTAGTTGTACCTTTAAGTGTTAGGAGCATTTTGAGGCTGTGAACTACATACCTCATTAACCCAGCAGGCTGGGAGGTGGGATATAAACATATTAAATAAATATGCCCATTTCCTGTTGGCCATTTTTTCCACTCAGGATGGTCTTCACTTACTTACCACTCCAGTTGGGGTCCAGCTGTGGATTTACCTGTGCAAGTAGATGACTGGAACTCTACAGAAAAACTACTGGGATGGATATTCTAGGGCAGAAAAAGAACCGCTGAATATTGCCTGCTCAAAATCTCTACCCTGACACAGATTTCATTTGTTCAAAGACTGCCAAGGCTTCATTACATGCAACCTCACTTGCAGATAATGTGTAGTCTATCCCTGAAATACCATTTGTGCTTTTAGAGAGCAATCTTAAGCAGGTCTACTGTAGTCTATCCAGTGGGGCTTATTCCCAGGAAAATATTCTTAGGATTGCACTGTTTGTGTGTTCTTTGTGCACATGTGTTGCTAACGTAGGACAGGTAGCCATTGAAAACCATTTTTAAAGCAAGCCATGGTGGTTTTATATTCACTTTAAAAAGACAGGACCACAGAATCCCCAATTTACCTTAAATGAAGACCACCTGTATGTAAGATGGCCACCTCTAAAGATGTTACACACAAAAAGTTTTTTTAAAAAATATTTGGAATGACTGTAACTTGTATGCGAATTTAAGATGACCCCACTTTTTTGATGGTATACCTGAAAAAAAACTCTAGTCTTACATTTGAGTAAATACTGTAGACTGTTAGTGTCATAGACCCTATTTTGGATGTGACATCTCCTTACATTCTCTCCTTGGAGAGAAATACATCTTACCATTACCCTGAAGATGCCAGCCATAGATGTGGGTGAAATATTAGGAGCGAAAACTACATTGATGGGGGAGACTGGCCATTCTCACTGGAGAGGGAGTTTCAAAGTGTTGGTGCCACAACTCAGAAAGCCCTTTCTTGTGTTGCCACCAACCTAGCTTCAGATGGCAGGGGCAACCAAAGTAGGACCTCCTAAGATGACTGGAGTGTATTGATAGGTTCTTATGGAAAAAGACAGTCCTTAAGGTATGTTGGTTGCAGGCCATGCAAGGCTTCAAAAGTCAGTACCAGCCCCTTGAATTGAGCCTGGAAGCAAATTGGAAGCAAATATGGAACAAATTGAGTGATATAGTCCTTACAGTGCACTCCAGAAATACTCTGGTCATAGCATTCTGTACCAAGAATTGCTTCCAGACAGTCCTCAAGGGCAGCATGCGCACGCGCGCACACATAGACAATGATAGAGCACATTGCAGTTGTCTAACTTAGATGTTATCAGGGCTTGCATCATAGTGGCAAGATCTTTTCTGCCCAAGAAAGACCACAACCGCTGAAAGATACCCCAGGCCACCACTGTCACCTGTTTATCCAACAGGCCTAGGGCCAGGAGCACCCCCAGGCTATGAACTTACTCCCTTAGGGTGAGTGCAACCCCATCCAGAACAGGGGATATCCCATTTCCTAGGTCAGACTCTCCCCCAGACCTGTAGCACCTCTGTTTTGTGCTAAGTTTCAGCTTATTAGCCTGCATCCAAAACTGACTCCAGGCACCTACCAGTTCATGGCTTTCACAGCCTCCATAGGATCAGCTGGCTGTGCAAGACAGAGTTGAGTGACAACTGCATATTGGTGGAAGCTCAGCCCAAATCTTTGGGTGACCTTTCCCAGCAGCTCTACATAGATGTTGAAAAGGAGCCACATGGGGAAGAGTGGTAAGCTGCAGTACTACTGGCAACGCTCTGCTCATGATCTGAGTTCGATTCCAATGAAGGTCAGTTTCAGGTAGCCTGCACAGAGTTGACTCAGCGTTCCACTCTTCTGATGTTGGTAAAATGAGTACCCAGCTTGCTTGGGGAAGGCAATGGCAAACCATCCTGTAAACATAGTCTGCCTAGTAAATGTTGGGATGTGACATCACCCCATGGGTCAGTAATGAGCCAGTGTTTGCACAGACTACCTTTACCTTCTATCTGAAAAGCATAGGGGATAAGATGGAATCTTGGGGAACCCTTTAGGCCAAAGATCAAGGGACAGAGCAGCAGTCCCCTAACACCAAAACCTACCCTTGAGATAGGACTGGAACCACCGCAGAATAATACCTCTCAGTTGCAAAAGTCAATGCAGAAGGATACTATGTTTGATGGTAAGTTGCTGAGAGGTCCAGCAGAATTAACAGAGTGCATATTCATTGCCCAGTACAAGTCATCCACCAGGGTGACCGAGGTCATTTCTGCCCCATAACCAGACCTGAAACCAGATTGGAATGGATCAAAACAATCTTTTGCAACTGCTAGTGTACAAGTTCCACCCTATAGAATGAAATATTATGTTAATCTGTTTTGATAAAAGTTTTGCTATTTGTTGCTGCTGTCTTCTTCATCAGAGGGCCTATGAATGCCTTACTTTGAAGCTATAATTAAACAGGGATCTAGCTTCCTAATAACAATAAAGAAAGACTTGTGAGGTTAGCTGTTATTGCCATGCCTAATCATAAATGCTCAGGTCTTGTTGGTGGTGGAGAGAAGTATAAATATTGTCTTTCACTCCTCAGCCAGATGGAAATACTGCCCACACGCAAACGTTACTTCTCTTTAATTTTCCCAACCTGAAATAGGTTCACAGAACTGTTATTTGTCCCTTTGGGGAAAACATGTAGGTGCTGCATGAGGATTTGAAGCTCACCTGGGTGTCTGCAGCCTAACCGCTATGCTACACTGGCTCCCGGTGCCTTGATTCTCAGTTTTTCACTTCCACTGCCAAGTGGTGAAGGATTGAAAGCTGAGATTAACCTGGGTGCAACACTGAAAGGTATTGGGTCTTTGGCTACAAATCTAGTTGACAACTGACTCCAGCCTGCAGTCTAACTGTGATAAACGAGAAAAGTGTTTTCTACTAAGAATGAGATGAGTCATAAGGGAGGATGATTGTGGCAGGACAAGATAACACCACTGGATGACTAGGCTGAACTGCATTGCTTGTATCAGATTGTACATATTGAGCATGCTTAATAGGCTAATGCATATTAACTTCTCCTGCTCTGCCAGCAAACTGTATTATAATGAATATGCAGGAAGACTATGGGAGGGGGTTACATATTAAGGAAGAACATGTACATAGGCAGACCGGAAAGTTGTGACTCTAAGTACCCTTAGCCAATGGGGGAACAGAGAACATGGTTAATTCGGGAGAAAGGAATAAACATGCTGTGGATATACTGTTTTGACGGAGTCTGCCCAGGTGGGGACGGCTCCCCTTTCTGTGCAAATAAAGCTACTTAAAACTCTCTTTTGATGTTGGTAAAGAAATATTGGGCACCACATAAGGGCACAACAGACAGAGCAAGCCCATTCTATTACAGCAAGGGGAGAGTGTTTCCTCTACTTCCATCATGGTTTACTTAAAATAAAAAGCCTGTGTTGTCATGATGACCAGCGTTTTCTTGTTTCATTCTCCTGATTTGTTTCAGCTTATTCATTCCCCAAGCGCTAGGGGGCGCTGCAGGGAAGGCGAGAACGGGAGGAAGAAAGGTGTTTGGGCCTGTGCGGACGCCGTAGGCCTTTCTCAACTCGGCTGTCGTCGGAAAATTCCGCGACCCTTCTCGGATCTCGCACCGGCGTGCCTGAACGGAGAGCGTGCGTGGCAACGTTTTGTGGCCCGAAGTTAGTGGCGGTAACTGTGCCGCCGCGGGGTTTTCGCCACCATGAGCCGGAGTTATAACGATGAGCTGCAGTACCTGGATAAACTCGACAAGAACTGCTGGCGCATCAAGACGGGCTTCGTACCGAACATGAACGTGAGTGGGGGAGCCCTCACAGGGTGGAGGTGGAGGTGGAGGTGGAAGAGGGGGGGAGGCATCAAGGCTTCCTCTGAGCATGGGCAGGGAGCCCAGCCTCTAGGCTCAAGGCCGCTTGAGAGTTCCGCGTATGAAGTGGAAAGAGATAGGGGCAAAATGCCTTGGCTGGCGTTGCACCCCAAGATTGGATTCGTTGATATTGGGGTGCTGGTTGACGCATAGAGGAAAAGGAGTCGGCTTAAGGGACTGCACAGTATTAGATTGCAGGTGGACATTGACTTTATGATGCTTTGTTCACGCTGCATCGGTCTTAAAACTGAATGATACCGGCAGCAATAAAACAATAAATCGTCGCAACTAGAAAATCAGTGCAAGGAGTAAAGGCAGGATATGAGTGAGCTTTCCCCTTGCTGAGTTAATATTCTGCTTCCTATTTCCCCCCACCACCATCTCGTTATCTTATATGTGCTAACTAGACTTTAGATATCGTCCTACAGATGCTGGACTTCCCTGGGCCTTGTTAGCAGCTTTGCACCCCACTTTGGCTGACATGTCAGATGCAGCCCTTGAGTGATATGAAGTGGCCTGGCACAAATATTCATGATCTGGCTACCTCCAAATTAGAGTATTGGAGGATACACTATATGACAGTCTTACTGTTGTATCAATGGTTGAAGGGCTGTCAATTACTGTAGGGTTTTCAAGGCAAGAGATTAACAGAGGTGGTTTGTCTGTTGAGATTGGGCCACCAAGTTAAGGGTATCTGACTGCTGGATTTGTTCTGATTTGAATTGTTTGGTTATTAGGTTGCAAATTCAGTGAGAGTGAGCAGTAGGAATATTTAAAGTAAATAAGTCTCCAAGCAGCTTTGATCCTATTTACTTAAATGCTGGTTGACTCAACCACTGAATGGGTGGAACACAGAGCTGACCTTTTTCCAGTCCTCTGAATTTGAACGGTGTCCATCTTGTTGCATATTTTAGGTATATTGTTACCTTTTTTAGTATTAACTTTCAAATATATAAAATAATCAACAAGCAATAAACAAGTCCCTTTTAGTAGCCTGCTAGATGTGGTTGCTTTCAGTTTTTGATTGCCATCCATACTCCATTCAATGACTTTAGGTAAAAGTGATGTGTTATTTTTCTCCTGTTCCTTACATTTCTCAATGCCTCTAGGTGGAAGGTGTTTTCTACGTGAACGATCCTTTAGAGAAACTGATGTTTGAAGAGTTAAGGAACTCTTGTCGAGGGGGAGGTATGTGTTTGCTATTAGTCTCCCACTCTCATTGCTGCTTTTGCCTTTAGAATTATATAATCAAACCCATTGCCTTTAGTGTGGCACATAGTCCACCAATACAGCTAATGTTTAAGACTGCTTGAGTGGATTTTAATATTTGAAAAATATTTAGGGGAGTTGCATGTAAACATTCTTTATTGGTATGCAACTTTTGTAATAATGTAAAAGAGAAGTTATGCATTGATTGTTTGAGAATAGAAGTTGACAGTAGTAATTTATTATGTTTATTTCTTCTTGTTTACCGCATTGTAGTAGGTTAAGAATATATATTCATTTACAGTCACTGCTTAATTCTAATTTTGTCATATGCTTTCTTAAACAGAGGTTCTCTTGCAGCAGTGATAGCAGCAGTGGCATAGTGATTAAGAGCAGGTGTACTCCAATCTGGAGGAACTGGGTTTGATTCCCTGCTCTGCCGCTTGAGCTGTGGAGGCTTATCTGGGGAATTCAGATTAGCCTGTGCACTCGAACACACGCATGCTGAGTGGCCTTGGGCTAGTCACAGTTCTTCTGAGCTCTCTCAGCCCCACCAACCTCACAGGGTGTGTTGGGGGGGGGGGAAGGAGATTGTCAGCCCCTTTGAGTCTCCTTACAGGAGAGAAAGGGGGGATATAAATCCAACTCTTCTTCTTTTTGTACCTAATCTGCATTCTTCTTCCAACTGAAATTTTCAGGCTCTGTAATACAGGCATGATAAGTGTAGACGATATATTACCATTCGAAAGCTGCATTAACAATAGTTATGCAGAAAGGGCATCTAATTTTTTCACCACAATGTGTCATCTCTTTCAGGTGCTGGCGGCTTCCTGCCAGCCATGAAACAAATTGGAAATGTGGCTGCGCTGCCTGGCATTGTCCATGTGAGTGACTCCTTCTTTCTTTGCTTAAAACCAATTCTTTTAAAGATGGAAGCCAGATAAGAAAGAATTTGCCCATTTTGGTCCCACTTCGTAATTGGGGGAGAGAACTTACAAGCCTTTGCATTTGGCATGCAATTGTGTCAGACCTTGTTAAACTGATCCGTTATGATAGTTTCTCACTTTGTACACTCTACCAGCATATGACAAGGTGGCAGTTATTTTCTTAAGTTCACTTCAGAAATCAGGAGGGCGTTTATCTTCTTACATGTAACTTTGTCCTTGTTCTGCCTTTACAAGAAAGAAGAGATTTGGGATCTGTGCACTTTTTGTTTTGGATATGTGGTTGGGCAGCAGGAGCTAAATTCTCAGTATTGCAAAAATAGCTGGGTTTGTTTGTTTGTCTTGTTTTCCAGAGATCTATAGGACTTCCTGATGTCCATTCTGGCTATGGCTTTGCCATTGGTAACATGGCTGCCTTTGATATGAATGACCCAGAAGCAGTGGTATCACCAGGTATGGGCAGTTTGGATGTGGTGTTACCTGTGCTTATTCAGATTGTTTTGTAACCTCAAAATTTATGCAATGAGTTAAAATCTGATGTGTGCACAAAATGCATTTTAGAGTTTTCTATTCAGGTGCAGGTACTCCATTGCAGTCCATGAATGAAATATGGTGTGGTGTGGGGAATATTGTGCTGGACTTTAACCAGGGAAATCCAAATTGAGAGCCAGCATGTAGTGATTAAGAATGGCGGACTCTAATCTGAAGAACCAGGTTCCATTCTCCCCACCTCCACATGAAACCTGCTGGGTGATTTTGAGCCAATCACAGTTCTCTTAAAACTCGCTCAGCCCACATAGAGACAGGCAATGGAACATCTTTTGCCTTCAAAACCCGACAAGGTTGCCATAAGTCAGCTGTGACTAGACAGTATACATAGATATTCTAGCAAAAGTTGTCTTAAATTAGAAGTGAGTTCTGACTCACAAAACTTTATGTTGGCATAAATTCTGTTAGACACTAAGGTGCCTGTTTTATTTTGCAGAACCGAGGGATTTCTCCCCCTAACCCAGCTAGTCTAAGTAGGGGAGATCTGTTCCTAAATGTAGTTGTAACCAGTTTAACCATATAATAATAAACCCACTTGGCGTTCTTTGTATTGGCATCTGCTTGTTTGTTTGTTTTTCTCTGACAGGCGGTGTCGGCTTTGACATCAACTGCGGTGTACGGCTGTTGCGTACCAATCTCGATGAGTGTGATGTCCAGCCGGTGAAGGAGCAGCTGGCCCAGTCCATGTTTGACCACATTCCTGTTGGTGTGGGATCGAAGGGTGTCATTCCTATGAACGCCAAGTAAGAACTGCATCATTTCCCCCCTAGGCCACTCCCATAACTGGAATGCATGGCTCCTTCATTTTCAAGGTGGACTTATTGGTGAGATGCTAGCATGAAGGAAAAGAAACTTCAGGACAGACTTTTCCTCTGCATTCCAGATCCTAAATTCTTTCTTCTGCTTAGGGACAGACTTGGTCATAGCTGTTCCCAAAACCTGAAAAATACACCCCATTTCACGAGTCCCCATTTCTGCCTTAGCAGTCTTCTGGCTAGGTGGTGAGATGCCACAATGAACCATTGCTAAATTTGGTCTTGTTGTGTCCTATATTTTGCCTCCTGTCTTTAATGGAAGTCTCTTTTATTCATTGCAGGGATTTGGAGGAGGCTCTGGAGATGGGGGTGGACTGGTCCCTGCGTGAGGGTTACGCCTGGGCTGAGGATAAAGAACATTGTGAAGAATATGGGAGGATGCTGCAAGCTGATCCAAATAAAGTTTCTGCAAGAGCTAAGAAAAGGGGTTTGCCTCAGGTAAATTGCTCTTCAGATGCTATGCTGGGAGGCGCCATTCTACCTTCTGTGGTGATTTTTGATGATGTGTAAATGTGCAAGAAGAAAAGGCTGATAAGAGAGTCTAGTGGTCTTCATTCCAATGTTTGGACAATCAAATGGTCAGCTTGGGTAGTTAAATGTTTTGCTTTGTTTCCCCTTTCCTTCACGTGCTGGAGAATGTTTTCCTTTCAAGTTGACGTCAAGCATTTTCCTGAAACTATGGGCATCTGGTTTTGTTCATATGTTAGATGAATAAAGTATGTCATACATGACACGCGTGATTAACATAAAATGAATTGTCTCAAGATGATTTGGTGGCCATGGAACTTAAATGTGTTCTCTTAGAAGCATTGGCCCCTTTATAAAATTGCTTAGAACAGAAACTCCATGTCAGAGACAGTAAGCTTCCATTTGCCACGTCCTGGAGATCAGTATCTGCCTCATGCTACCTTAGTTTCCAAATGTCACTTGGCTAGTCATCGTTAAATAAACAGAGGTAGATGGATTACATGGATCTTTACTTTGCCACAACAAGGCAGAATTTCTACAATTCAGTAATGCTAGGTCTCTAGCAGGCTTCACGCTCTCGTTGTATTGCGTTTTGTAGCAATTTATAAGATTGGCAGATCATTCACTGAATCCTCCAGTGGGTAAGCACTCTGTTCCCTTTCCATATCTGCTTATTCCTTAGCTCAGTTTTTTTCTCTTGACAGCTGGGGACTCTTGGAGCAGGAAACCATTACGCTGAGATTCAAGTTGTGGATGAAATTTATAACGAGTATGCTGCCCGGAAGATGGGCATAGACCACAAGGGACAAGTGTGTGTGATGATCCACAGCGGCAGCAGAGGCCTAGGCCACCAAGTAGCTACAGGTATAGACTCCTTTTGGTGGGAGGGAGTGGAATCCGAGAGGAAACTTTGATGGGTTAATGTTTTCTTAGAGAATTCCACAAATTCATTTGCAATTTGGGGGAAAGGGGAATAATGCAGTGTTCATGTATTTTGTATTACATGGGAGAATCTCTGGAACAGTTTCTGGGGCCACTGGCCCAAATTGGAAAGCCTTGCAAGATGGGGTTGATTTGATAAGAGTCGATGCCAATGTGGATACTTCTTTTCCCTTAGATGCCCTGGTTGCTATGGAGAAAGCTATGAAGCGAGACAAAATCATTGTGAATGACCGCCAGCTGGCTTGTGCCAGGATTGCTTCCCAAGAAGGACAGGATTATTTGAAGGGAATGGCAGCAGCTGGAAATTATGCGTGGGTCAATCGTTCTTCCATGACTTTCCTCACCAGACAGGTAAGGGAGAGATTGCACTGATTAATATACTTCAGTATCTATAGGCCCTGATAACATCCACATGACCGTGGTTGTGGTCAGGACAGGTTTAAGCCTGGCTACTTCTGAAGAAGTTCAGGGAGAACATCACCCTGCAGGGTGTAGTGGTTAAGAGCAGTGGACTCTAATCTGGAGAACCAATTGAATCCCCACTCCTCCACATGAGTGGCAAACTCTAATCTGGTGAACCAGGTTTGTTTCCCCACTCCTCCATAGGAATCCTGCTGGGTAGCCTTGGGCTAGTCACAGTTCTCTCAGAACTCTCTAACCCCACCTAGATCACAAGGTGTCTGTTGTGGGGAGGGAAGGGGAAGATTTTTGCTAGTTTCTTTGAGACTCCTTATGGTTGAGAAAACTGGAGTATAAATACAAACGCATCTTCTTCTTCTTCTTAATGGAAGTGAGTAAGGATTTCCCAGGCTTCCTGAAATGCATCTGAATCCTGCTGGTTGATATTTTCAGGGGCGT
This sequence comes from Sphaerodactylus townsendi, assembly GCF_021028975.2. Taxonomy (NCBI): domain Eukaryota; kingdom Metazoa; phylum Chordata; class Lepidosauria; order Squamata; family Sphaerodactylidae; genus Sphaerodactylus; species Sphaerodactylus townsendi. The sequence goes on from NC_059430.1 coordinate 31,988,465, forward strand.
TCTATTTTATTCTAGAATTAGGGATGATAGGTTTAAATTCATTAATTTGGTTGCACCCCACCCCCCCTTTACAGCATAAACATGTTGTAAAGAAATCAATAAGCTCGATTCCCCTCAATTATCACATCTGAACCATGGACTTGTTTATAGAGTCTGAAACTCTTTGCTACTTTATTTGGAAGTGATGTGCTTTCTTTTTATTGCACTCGATGTTTCTCCTAAGTCCACAAGAGTCATTCATCCTAACTGGTTTGTAGGTTAGTAGTAGACTGTTTGAAATGCTTGAGTGCCTATTCGATTCCAAGGGACTGTTTGTAGAGGATATGAATCAAAGTGTGACCCCCCAGGTGTGGGCCTTTTCTTCCTTCAGTGTCAATTCCTATATTGAAACTTCGGCTAGGGAGTGCTGTGTAAGAGTCAGAGGAAAATGAAGCCATGGATTAGGGCAGGGGTCTGCAACCTGTGGCTCTCCAGATGTTCATGGACTACAAATCCCATCCGCCCCTGCCAGCATGGGAATTGTAGTCCATGAACATCTGGAGAGCCGCAGGTTGCAGATCCCTGGGTTAGGGGTTGGGGTTGGAGGGAAGCTTAACTTCCTTTCCCCCCTTCCTTTCCCCCCTCCCCCACGCACAGTCTTTGAATTCATACGATTGTGTCGGCAGATATTGGAGGCACAGGATTAAAACATATATCACGGGGTTAGGGAATCTGAAGCAAAAACTAAACTCAAACTCAATGACTGGAAGCAATTACCACGTGGGAATAGTATCTGCTTCCAGAAGCAACTCAGTTCTGTGCCCCCAGGTTGGATGTACCAATCCCCAGGACCTCTTCAAATGTATTTTTCTTTTCTTCTAGGCATTTGCCAAAGTGTTCAATACCACCCCTGATGACCTGGATTTGCATTTGATCTATGATGTCTCTCACAACATCGCGAAAGTAGAGCAGCATGTGGTGGATGGGAAGGAACGGACTCTGTTGGTACACAGGAAAGGATCGACTCGGGCTTTCCCTCCACATCATCCCCTCATAGCTGTCGATTACCAAGTATGAGTGCGCTACTGCATCATTGCTGTCATTAGCAACAACAGTTTCATGAAAAATTAGCATGAGCCAGTGGTGAGGTGGTGGTTAGAGCATTGAACTGGGACTAGGGCCGTGGTGGTGAACCTTTGGCACTCCAGATGTTATGGACTACATCATTGGCCATGCTGGCAGGGGCTGATGGGAATTGTAGTCCATAACATCTGGAGTGTCAAAGGTTCGCCACCACTGGACTAGGGAAACCCTTGAGGACCCTGGATGGGTGAAAAGGCAGCAGAAAAATGTTGTAAAGAAATCAATAAGCTTGATTCCCCACTCTAATATGAACCTGCTGGGTAACCAGTCACACACTCTCAATTTACTTCACATCAGTTATAGAAATGAGAGTGGGGGCTACAAAGGCAGAAGAAGAGCAGAATAAAAATCCTTTGACTTCACAGTCCCAGATCAGAGTGTCTTTTGTCTTGGGGCGCATTTCCAACTTCTTTCCTCACACACGGATATTTGTGTCCTTTTTAGTTGTCCTTCCTTTTCCAGTTATATATTGTTTTTATTTGGTCACAGGCAGTACAGCTCTCCTCAGGCCTTGGACAGCATGACCACACCTGGGCCAGTGACCTGTTGAGCACCTGAGCCCTGGTACTTAGCAAAAGAAAGTTTAATTTCATCAGCAGCCTAGTTTCTTTAGTCCTTGTGTCTCATGAGGTGCTAGTCCCTTAAAAAGGGGGCAGCTGTTACATTAAACCTCCATTCATAGTTGGCCAGGCCGTTGAAGCCCTCTTTGGTGGAATTTGCTGTTTATGGGCCTCCTTGCAAGTCTCACTTCATTTCTTCCTGTTCCATCTTGACAGGTAACTTCCCTGTTCTTTTTAGACAGGGCTAGTGCTCAAGTCAGCTGCCTGACTGTTTCTAATAGTTCTTAGTGGGGAGTTTATGTGCATTCTTCCTGGTGGCATCTTTGCATCAGGCTACCAACTGCTTACCTCTGGTGCTTTGGTCTCAGACTGGCCCATTTCCGGTTGGCCCAAAAGATACCCAGCAGCTTCTGTTGATCTTCCGACCTCAAGCCATTACACCTATTTACTACTGATTTTAATAGAAATTACATATATGTCATCCATCTTCAGTTCATTAATGGGAATCTGAGCTTGAATAGTATGAATTAACGGTTCTTTGTATGAATATCATGCTGAACAATATATTCTTGACACTTGAGGGTATCTCTGATCTTAATCTGGTATCCTTTTGGTTTGTCTCTGCAGTTGACTGGCCAGCCAGTGCTGATTGGTGGGACTATGGGAACGTGTAGCTATGTCCTTACTGGTACAGAACAAGGCATGACTGAAACTTTTGGAACCACCTGCCATGGAGCGGTGAGTCTCAAGAATTCTCCTGTACTCTTGGTATGAAATCTCCATGATATCCTAGTAAGACTTCAGAACGTGGCTTTTGCAAGGTGACTTCTGTGTAAATGTGTCCAATTTCATCTGTGTGTGTGCACTGTCCTATCTTGTCTCCACAGGAATTCTTAGGACAGTACCTATTCCAGCTGTGTATGGTAGGAGTGCAAAGTATGAGCAGTTTTGTGTGCCTCATCAGAAGGACAGTCAATTTGATTGCTATCAGAGATCTTTGTTTGCCGAAGTAGATTGATGCCGTATTAGAGATGAACTTGACCATTTAAAAATGCCATGGGAGCACAATCCTGACAAGATCGCCTGGTCTCTCCATGCTTTGGGACCACACAGCATTTTTAAATAGCCAAGTTCAGCTCTGAAATGGCATCAGCATATACAGGTCAGACCCATGGGCACTGTAATATTTCGTGTTCTCCTGTAACTTTAGTAGTTGAAAAAATTTGGGCAAGTAAAACTTTTTGGATCTGTACATTACTGTTCTTCCATTGCTGTAATTTGTTCTGCTCAATTAGGAAAAAAAGAGCCTTAATGTTGTCAGTTTGGTTGTTGTCATTTTGTCAACCTAGAACTAGTCAAGCTTAAGTCTTCCTTGTTTGGTTTCTTTACCACTGAGAGAAAAATAGAACTGACACAGCCTGACAGCTGTAGCCACAGTTAAGTGATGGAGAAAGGGTTGAGGGCTAAGAGGCACTGAAGAAGCCAGGAGGTCTAGCAAACTTTAGCAGAAGGTTCCAAGTTCAGTCCCTGGCGTCTCCAGTTAAAGGGGCTAGGCAAGCAGGTGAGGTGAAAGACCTTTACCCGAGTCCCTGGAGAGCTGCTGCCAGTCTGAGTAGACCAGGGGTCTGCAGTCTGCAGCTCTCCAGATGTTCATGGACTACAATTCCCATCAGCCCCTGCCAGCATGGCCTGATGGGATTTGTAGACTATGAACATCTGGAGAGCCGCAGGTTGCAGACCCCTGGAGTAGTCAGTGCTGATTTTGATGGACCAAGTATCTGACTCAGCATAAAGACAGCTTCAGGTGCGTTCGTGTGGCTTCCAGTGAAGGCTACAGAAGCAATTGAAATGATACATTTGTTCTTCAGGGCCGTGCGCTGTCCCGAGCCAAATCTCGACGCAACTTGGATTTCCAGGATGTCTTGGACAAGCTGGCTGATATGGGAATTGCAATCCGTGTTGCTTCGCCCAAACTGGTCATGGAAGAAGTAAGTTTCTTTTTTCTTTTCTTTAAGTAAACAATCTGCAAGACTGGGAGTTCTTTTATAGCTTGCGAAAGAAAGGTCATTCATGTATAGTCTAGGCACAACCTGTTTTTCATAATCTTATAAGAACTGTTCTTTTGCATCCATAATTACTTTGTTGTAACGAACGGATAAATGAATTCATTTGTTATGGACGTTGCCCATGAATTAATAATTTCTTTCAGCAGTTCTGTAATATAATATATCTACCCCATCTTTTAGAAATATTTAATTCCAATTAAAAAATTCTAATACTGTCCTGCATGAATTAAATAGAATTTAAAGAGTACTTTCCCTATATGAACCATCCTGTCCTTTGCTGAAGTCCTTCTCAGGTCTCTAGAGAGCACTCTAGTAAGAAGAGCATTTTCGGTGTTGGCCCCGCTGTGAATTTTAGTATTGAAATAAATCTTCCTTAGGACAGTTTTGGCAGGATTTTTAAAAAAAATGCAAAGTATTTTTAAGTAATTGGAGAGCTTATCTGAGATGGCTGCATGGTTTGCTTAGATTCTTTTTGTAATTGCTTCTGAATTTTAAAAATTCCATTTATGTTTTTTGAGTATAAGCTTGTAGGTGTGGCTTTGTATTTTGTAAGCCTCTAGGAGTCTTTTTAAACACGGAAGAATAGAAATTGAGTTCTTGAAAGGATACTATTAACTCTGGTTTTTACATCTGATTTATCCTAGGCACCTGAATCTTACAAGAATGTGACAGATGTGGTGAACACCTGCCACGCAGCTGGCATCAGCAAGAAAGCCATTAAACTGAGGCCCATTGCAGTTATAAAAGGCTAGTGAAACTGACCAGAATTACTATTATACAAGACCTTTTTGCCAACCCTAGTGCTTGGTGACTGTATTCTCTGTCTCAATGGAGACATCAGCTGACATAGATTCTTTGTTGGAACTCATGGAAGTGAGGTGTGTGAAGAAAATGTTCTTTGTTTTGAGGAAGGGATAAACCAAGGTATGTTGCTATCTTATTTTAAGAAGCAAACTCTGAAACCAGTTGAATTTCTTTTAGCAGACTGTTGTAGTCACCTTTGCAGATGACTTGCAATAGGTTGCTGCAACTGGGGAAGTTTTTCTGATCCGAGCCGAGTAAGGCAGTCTTTCATTTTGCAGACCTAAAAGTCTAGATCCCTGTGAAATAGCTGAATTCAGTTCATGGTCCTGTCAATAGATGTTCTGAGTGGTTGAAAGAGAAATGTTGTGTGCTTGAATTACAAGAAAGCTTGATATTGCCACACAGTTGACAATTGGCCCACAAACGCTCTTTGTAAAAGTCCTTGATCAGATCATTGCATTGCGATCTCTGAACTAATAGAGGAAGCTGTAGTCTAAGGGTAAGTTTATCTCAGTTATTTTGCCTCATGGCATGTCCCAGAATGAGAGAAGTGTTTTATGTTTAAGAATGGAGATTTTGTTCGAATGCCAGGGTAACAACCCTTTCCCTTCTAATTAAACTCTGGAAGAATATTTATCTCAGGCCTTGCAAGTCAATCTCTTTTGATTTATTTCATTTACAAACAAATACAAAACTTATAAAATGTAATTGTTGTCAATAGATGGCATCTGTGTCAAGTAAATAATGTCCAAGGGCCAAGTTAAGCTGGGGCAGGGAAAGGCTTAAAACAGAGCACACCCCAGCACTTTGCATGTTAGCCAGGTGGACTCATGAATAAATACACATGGGTTCCTTTTCTGTGTCTCCTGTGGCAGAATCCATAGAGTGCTTTCCATAGCACGACAAAGAGAAGCCACATGGTAAAGATTGTAACCTGGCTAGGCTCATGTAACCGTCTAGAGCAGGGGTAGGGAACCTGCGGCTCTCCAGATGTTCAGGAACTACAATTCCCATCAGCCCCTACCAGCATGGTCAATTGGCCATGCTGATAGAGGCTGATGGGAATTGTAGTTCCTGAACATCTGGAGAGCCGCAGGTTCCCTACCCCTGGTCTAGAGAACCTGGTTAAACTGATACCTGCTGCAGTCAGCAGTAGATGGCAATTAAGAAGGCTAATAAACTGTAGCTGTAAATCATGGGGCAATGGAAGAAGAAAAGCCATTGGTGAAGGCACCGTTAAATCTGTGCATCAGGACATCAGTGTGACTCACATGTAAGCTGCATCTCATCCTCCTGCTTAGGCTGTTTCAGAACTATTTTCAGCAAGGTTGATAACGTTCACATAAGTTTAAAAGTGGAGCCTACAAAGCAGGAGCAGGGGTCTGCAACCTGTGGCTCTCCAGATGTCCATGGACTACAATTCCCATCAGCCATGGCCATGCTGGCAGGGGCTGTTGGGAATTGTAGTCCATGAACATCTGGAGAGCCACAGGTTGCAGACCGCTGGCAGGAGGAATCTCCTTTTATTCACATCCAGATGTGTCTTTTCTTGCCCAAATTGTCCTGCGTTTCAGTGCTGTCGTGATACTGCATGGATTTAAAAGGGTTGAGTTGGATGCCTTTCCTCCCAGGGTGTGGGGGGTGTATAATCATGGGAAGGAGAGAAAAGACTGGAATGGAATCTATCTAGTCAAGTGCATTCTATCCCTGTGTTTTCCTTAGTAGGAACTAGCATCTTACAAAAATGTAATTTCAGTACAACGAGAAAGGGCCAGAAATTATAAAAATACACTGAGTATAATAACAATAAATTAAAATTGCTTTATCCTGCTAAAACCCCTGTAGGTTATCCATGATGTTCCTTTTGTCAGGCCATAATTTGGGGGTTCTTTTATGCTCTAACCTTAGTTAACCATTGTTAATTTGACAACTTTTTTTTCAATTTTCCCTTGAGAAAGAGGGGGGGGGGAAATTGTAGCAATTACTGTTTTCTTTCCCAGCTCTTACAAATTCCTGGTAGGGGTAGATGTTTGTGTTGCAAACAGCAACAGTCGTTCTAATGTCAACTCATTAGGTTGTTTTGGAACTTCTTTCTGAACATTTTTTATTTCCGCAGATGATCTCAAGAGTTGTAGTATGAAAAATGAACAGTCTTAAATCCGAAGTTTGTTTTGTGTGTATCTGTGTTAGAGCCTTGATCAGATCCACGATCCATCTAGCCCAGCATCCTGTTTCAACCAGTGGCCAATAAGCTGGTCTGAATGGCCCACAAAAAAACAACAACATAAAGGCCAAAGCCCCTGGTGTTGCCTCCTGATGTTGTGTCCTGGTATTCTCTCCAAATACGGAGGTTCCATTTAATCACCACAGCTAGAAGCTACTAATGGACCAATCGTCCATGAATCTAATCCTCCTTTAAAGATGTCTGTGCTTCTATCACTACATCCAGCAGTGGTGAATTCCACAGTTTTATTCATTCACTGAATAAATAAGTCCTTCATTTTGTCCAACCATCAACTTTATTGGGGGCTCCCACCTTTCAGTAATACGGCAGAACGAGAAAGTGTACAGAAGGCTCTGCGACGTGTCTTGTTTTCTACAAGTCCTAGACTTTTCAGACGTTTCTCATCGGAAAGGTATTCTGTCCCCTCAATGATTTTGGTTTCCTTTTATGTCCAGTCTGCCTTTCTGCACCATGATTGTTGATCAGAGGAGCCTTCTGTCCCCCTTCTTGAGACTGACTCAGGCTAGAGACCTTTCCATCCCTCCCACTCCCTCTTCCCCCTCAGCTGGTGGTCCAGCTGTACACCGGCAATCTTTTTGCTTTTTTTTGGCAAAGGCAACTGTGCCATTTCTTTTGTTCTTCCCCTGTAAAAACACACTTAACTGGCTGCCTCCTCCCTTCAAAGGAATAGCTTTCCTCAAGCATGTGCTTACATGCATGGAAGGCTTTGGGTGCACAGGGAGAGCCTCAGCTGCAGTTGGTGATTTGTTTTGTCCTTTTCCGGTAGCGGATTAAGGCATGGCACATTTAACCAGACTTCTAAGTAATCAAGGAAGCTAACCTGTTTTAAAATTACCGGTCAGAGTTTGGCTTCAGTCCAACAAAAGTGACATTCAAAGGGACCAGGAAAACAAATCTTATTTATTAAAACCATCCAGAAAAGTTGACTTCGGTTGTTTTGTCTCAAGCGCAACATTGCATTTTAGAACCCTCTCAGGAAAATAGAAGTCAAACAGCATGTTGCAGTGTTTAACATTTTAAAAATCTATGTGAAGACATTGCAATGAGAAAACACAAGAATACCTGCAAACCTGAAGTACTGTTTCTGCATAAACTTTCCATTGTTTCAAAGGTTAGTATTATTGATTTGCGGCATTTCCCCCTTCTTCCTGTGGTTGCATCTGAACAGTTTTTACGTCCTCTTCATATTGCAACTGTCTGTAAGATGATCCAAAAGAAAAAGATGAATGCAATGCCGTTCTAGCCTAGAATAATGAGCATGCTTTTAAAAAAAATCTTCCAAAATTCTACTTCTGTACTAGTGAGAGCATTTACTACAACTCCTCCCTCCTCCCCCCAAGCATAGAAAATGTCAGCAGAAGTTGGGCACAAGCAACTGTTAATGTTAAAATACCTCAGAGACAAGAGGCAAAGGCAAGTAAAATCAAAAACAGGAAATCAGCAACAAAAGCACTAAGAAGGACTACCTGAACCGGCACAAGGATATCTTTTTAACAAAAGGCCTTGGGGAAAATGCAACTATCTTTGTTTGGTCCCTGAAGCTCAACAAGCTTGGGGCTAAATGAACATCTGAGGGAAGGGAACTGGTCACCCTTTCTTCAGTTACTGTTGAAGATGTCAGAGCAGAGACTGAAGCTGATGAACAGGCTGGTCAGGGTGAAAGCAGCCTTAACCTGATCCTGAACAATTTAGGACTGTATAGTAATTGAATTGTGCCCACAAGAAAATGGGGAGACCTTTCAGAACTAGTGTGATGTGGTCCCTGTAACTCATTCCAGTTGGTAGCCTTGCTGCTGCATTTTGGACCAACTAAAACTCCCAGAGCCGCCTTCAAAAAAGCATGCTTCAGTAATTTGCCTGAGTGTGATCAGAGTTTGGGTAACTACAGTGAGATCATACTGGAAAGGAGCTGGAGGAAGGTAGTGCACCAAACAAGGTTAACTGAGTCAACAAGCTGATCTCAGAATTCTGCTAAGGTCTATTCAGCAGGACTGCTTCCCAGAGACTTGCTCTTGGGATTGAACTGTTCAAGGTGTTGCATACCCGATATGGGATTTGTATCTCTATCTGCAGTTAAATACCTAATAGCACTGCCAGGCTGCAACCCTGTTCTTTTTAGGGAGAGTGCTCTGTAAGCCTCTGGTTGACCAGCAGCACCTCAGTCTTATCTAACCTGACCTCTGGTGTATTGGTCTTTATGCAGCCCATTACTACCGTTAAATCCTGCTTACCAGATAGTCGGTGGCACCTCATTCTACTACTGCAGTGTAATCATTTGTGTTCCCTAGTCTTAGCTTAGCTTCTTCCCCTTTCCCTCTGTGCTGACGTGAATGCACAACTAACCATGCACATAGACCTGGAAACGGTTAGATATCCCATTCTAGCCCACATGTTTACAAACATAATAAAAACCTTGCTTCATTAGACCAGTGGCCCATCTGGTCTGACATATTGTTTCATGCAGCAGCCAACAAGTTGCCATGGAAGGCCAACAAATAGAGCCTAGAAGTCAAGGCCTTCCCCAGATGCTGTCTCCTGCCACTGATACTCAGATTTTGCTACCTCTGTATATGGAGGTCGCCTTCAATCACCATAGCTTATGATCACGGATGGACCTCTCCTCCATCAATCTGTCTACCCTCCTTTTAAAACCATCTATGCTCATGGTTATCACTACATCTACTGGCAGTAAACCCCACAGTTTAATTTCTGGTTCAGTAAAGAAGTATTTCTTTTTGTCTGTTCTGAACTTGCTGAACTGTCGACTTCATTGGGTGACTGTACTAGACCAACAAGCAAAGAAATCAAATGGATGTTATGGCAATTTCCCCCCTGGAGAAAACAAATACAAACAGTATATCTTTTTATTACTGGGGGTTTGCCACCCACAAGCAACCTTCCTTGAACGTAACATAAAAGTGATAATTTTGGATATAATAATTGTCATCCTGCAAACTCCCTGTTACCTTCCAGTGATTATTACATGGGATTAAGTTAAGCACTTAAATACTTGGTTATGATTTTATGGTGCAGAAGAACATTTTGTGTTGCCTTAAGCTCAGAGACAATAATATCTTTTGCACAAAAACTTTTTCATCCTAAACAGATTCCCTTTCAGAAGCAGCAATATAAGGATTTCAGCTGCCTTGTAATCAGCTGATCCCAAGTCCATTCACCATAGTATGGTTTGTCAGAACTGGCAGCAGCACTTCATAATGGGGTGGGGGGGTGGGGGTGGGGAGGTATGACCCAGTCATGTTATGTGAGATCATATAACTGAGGAAAATGGGGAAGGTTATGCATGTAAAACCAGAGTTGACTTCCATTAAATGATACAAATTTGGAGACAGGAAGTTAGGCATCAGAATTGTACAGTACAGTATTGCCAAGCATGACACCTACTTCACCATCACTATGCCTCCCAGTAAGTGGATGAGTTGGATTCCTCACAGAGGTTGAAGAGGCAGAAGAGGTACCTGTGGAGAGAGGGGCATAAACATAATGGTCACAGGACTTTGAGCCCTGTAGTCCAGCCTACCCTTATGTCCCATGAGATGGAACCCCCCCCCCCCACCACCACCACCGTCTTAGCTCTTTGAGGCAGGATAACCACTCCCTGACCAGGGTCATAAGATTTCCCACCTTTTTCAGGGACTGGGTTGCTTAAGATGGTAGTGTGTTGGTAATTTATGTGGTACATATGTCAGCTCTCCCGAACTGATTATGAAAAGTTGGGGACGGAACACTGAAAACGGTCTTCTCATGTTGAGTGATTCCTGTAAACTGTAAAACATCTTATGTCATGAGGGTCCTCATTTCCATGGAGTAAAGGCTTTCAGGATGACCATGACAACCATAGCCTACTACAGAGTAAGTCTTTCTCTCCAAGTGAGGACCAGTCACCACAAGGAGGCCCGTTTCAGTAGCATGCTGGTGATGCGAACAAAGTGTGCTTTGGCTTCCATGAAATACATGATGCTACTTTATCCTGAGTGAAGATCATTGGTCCATCAAAGTCATCATTGTCTACTTTGACTGGCGAGAGTCTCACGTCTTTCAAGGTATCTGGTCCCTGATCTTTCTAATTGGAGATGCTGGGGATTGAACCTGGAACCTTGTACAAGCGAAGCAGATACTCTGCCACTGAGCCACAGCACTTTTCTGCTACACAACACAAAGATTGCCTTAATAATGGGAGGGGTTTTGCATTACTAGTATGTGAGGATATGATTTTACTCTTGTAGCAGTAATACAGTGGATTAAGAAAGAGGATGGTAAGTGTCTATGGTTCATGACAGGTAAGTATCAAAGTGCTTCCTATATGTGCAGTCTGAGTGTCATCGATTAGATTGGAATGTAAAAAAAAAAAAGATGTAGGAGCTGAAAAGCCCTTGAGCAAAGCTCAGCCCAAAACACAACTCAGTCCTTTTTCAAAAGGAACTGAACTAAACAGTTTTCAATGTTTTCTGGTTTCAGAAACCCAAAATAAAATTGTCAGCACCCCAATTATTTGTATTTTGAAAATGCGTGCTTTGATTGACTCTGCAGGCTAGAGCCCATAATTTTTCAGATGAGGTTGGATCCAACCCAAAATTTTCATGGATGCAATCGAAGAAGAAGAGTTTGGATTTATATCCCCCCTCTCTCTCCTGCAGGAGACTCAAAGGGGCTGACAATCTCCTTGCCCTTCCCCCCTCACAACAAACACCCTGTGAGGTAGGTGGGGCTGAGAGAGCTCCGAGAAGCTGTGACTAGCCCAAGGTCACCCAGCTGGCGTGTGTGGGAGTGCACAGGCTAATCTGAATTCCCCAGATAAGCCTCCACAGCTCAGGTGGCAGAGCTGGGAATCAAACCCGGTTCCTCCAGATTAGATACACGAGCTCTTAACCTCCTATTTTCCTGCCTCTCATTTCCCACTGCAGCCTGCTTGTCTCCCTGATCTGCTGCTCCTGAGGGACAGTGGACCCTGAGGAATGATTCCAGGGTGTTGGGCAGTGGCAAGGAAGGGTCACAGTACTTAAAACTGCAGCTTAGATAACAAGACATTGAGTTGCTTTTGCCCAACTCAAAGATCCTGAATTTGAAAGTGAATCGAAATAAAACTCCACAACATTGCAAGACTTCATTTAGCCGGGAAGTGTGGGTTTTGAGAGGTGACATTTGGGTGTAATGGGCCAAACCCCCAAGTCTCTTGGCATGAGATGAGAAAATGTGAAATTCATATCGAAGTTCAAATACTAAAGTTTTGGAATTTCAGGGTCAGTTCATTTTTTGGAGTTGAAATTATTTTATCTTTAACTCAGGATGTGTGGGTATGTGTGTGACATATAAGATGTACTAGAAACAGAAAAGCAACAAAGGAGTCTTGAGGTATCTTAAAGGCTGTGGAATTGATTGTAACGTTAGCTTTTTCCAGCTGCGTCACACTGGAACATCATGCTAATATATATTAAATTTGACTGATCCACATGTATTCCATATCTGAAGTTTCAAAATTGACTCTCAATTTACAATAGACAGTTCCACAGATTCTTTCATATTTCAAATTTGAAGAGCTCCTCTGCTACCCTGTTTGCTTTTTACTGGTGGAGCCTGCTGTAGAATCGCCAGCTGAGGCAGCTATCCTCCCCCCCACCCCAGTGCTGACCACCTCCTCCAGTGCCAATCTGGGCTGGTGAGCCCACTAAGGGTTTGCCAGCTAAAGCAGTCACATCTCCCCCCACCCACCCCCCATGCTGACCACATCCCTCAGTGCTGAACTGGGCTGGCCAGGGTGCTGTGGCTTGCCAACTGAGGCAGCCACCCCTCTCCTCCAGGGCCACCAAGTCACATTTATGTCATATCCGGCCCTTTTACAAAGGAGTTCAACACCTCTGATTTAGACCCTGGATGACTCTGTTAAAACAACTGAGGGAGAAGGCGGGTGGGGGAGAGGAATGAGAAGAAACAGCAGAGTTGAAACACAGAAGCAGAGAGTTGAGTATTATCTGAAGCATCTTGGGGCACAGAATGATTCTCTCTTGAGATCTGATGAGGGTTGCATTTCTGTAGATGTGCCCCTTTGCCTCCACCTGAGTTCTCCTTAAATTTTGGTAAACAAAATAAATACTGCAAATAACCTAAGAACATAAGAAAGGGCCTGCTGGATCTAACCGGAGTCCATCTAGTCCAATACTCTGCTACTCACAGTGGCCCACCAGATACCTTTGGGAGCTCACCTAAGATTCCATTGTTCTCTCACCCCAAGGGGAATGTTTCCAGGTTGAACTAGGGGACATATAAAGATGTTCATACTGTTCATGGTATGCATGTTCAAATTCCAAGAAAACGTGGTGGAAAGTGCTAGCAAGTCACAGCAGACTCATGGTGTGCCTGTAAGATTTTCAAGACAAGATACATTCAAAAGTGGTTTGCCATTGCCTGCCTCTGCGTGGGTTGAGAGAGTTCTGAGAGAACTGTGGCTGGCTTGGTCGCCTAGCAAGCTTTATGTGGAGGAGTGGGGAATCAAATCTGATTCTCCAGATCAGAGTCTACCCCTTTTAACCACCACACTGCAGTAAGTATATACACCTATTTCAAATAATGTATCTTGTTTTAGGAGGCTAACTTTTTCATTACTTTCTCCCTACTCCTCAGTTATTCTTCCAAGGTATTTTTTCTCATCTAACATTGATGATAAAATATAACACTAATTAAGTGGTGTTTGTTATCCAAAAGCCAGGAAAACATCAGAGATAAGTGATATGCAGTGCCAGGGAGGAAAAACCTGTAGTTGAGAAGGATCCTCAAGTTTGCTTTGAATTTTAAGTACATCAAATGAAAATTTCCCTTTTTGAAGTAAGTTTTCTTTTCATCTCTCTCTCTCCCTCCCTCCCTCCCACACACACTCTTAACCCCTTCCCCCCAAGTGAATAAATGTAATTGATCTGTTACTGTTTACTGTCTGGAATTTACAGGGATTGACAACCTGCTAACATTTTCCACCATACTGTTAGAACAATAGAAGTGCTCCTAACCATGGTAAAATTCCCACAGCTTTGCTGTGCCTAAACTGGCTTGAGCCGTAACTGTGCATTGTGATTCCTTGCTGTCTCTTGCACAGCATGGTTGCTATCCAGGAGTCAGTGTGGTGTAGTGGTTAAGAGCAGGTGGATTCTAATCTGGAGAGCCGGGTTTGATTCCCCACTCCTCCACCCAAGTGGCAGAGGCTTATCTGGTGAACCAGATGTGTTTCTGCATTCCTGGAGACCTTGAGCTAGTCACAGTTCTTCAGAACTTTCAGCCCCATCTACCTCACAAGGTGTCTGTTCTGGGGAGAGGAAGGGAAAGGAGCTTGTAAGCCACCTTGAAGCTCCTTACAGGAGAGAAAGGTGGGATATAAATTCAAACTCCTCCTCCTCCTCCCCTTCTTCTTCTTCTGGAAATATATACTATGACTGTGTATGAAATTGATCTAAAGCAATATATTCAGACAGTGACAGATCCTCTGGTCATAATCAGTGGGTTGACACACTACCATACTGAGAGGAGCCATTTCACCATTGACCCCCGATGGATGTGTCCCAGCTACTGTAGACTGAAGAGCCACTTGATCATTAGTAATTTACAGTTAGATTGTTGTTGGAAAATTAAAAATTAGTGATGTTTCACTGGGGATTTTGGGAAGAGATAATGTGATTTGTACAGGAACAAGCTGTAACAGCATCTATATTTGAGGACACAAAGAGTGGGCTACTGTGGGTTGGATCCAGCTAACTTTTCTATGTGTGAAAAGGGAAGGAGGTTTCCCTTTGATCATGCCCCTTCCCAAAAGTGTAGTCCAAGAACCATGAACTTTTGTGCCTATTGTATGCACAGCACAGGAACCAGCCTACCTTTCCAATAGTGAAAAAGGAAAGTGGGACACCCTTTGACCACCTAAATAAAGGCTATGTCAAGGACCCTGGCACCTGTACAGACAAAAGCAATGTGGAACAGGTGGTGTTATACTCTTTCCATGGGGGGGCTTTCATGTCTATTCTATATGGCACCAGACTTTCTCAAAATAATATTTTCAAGGGAGATAAACGGGCAAAGAGGAGTCAGATGCTTCAGCTGGAAAGGTACTATACAGAGTATCAAAGTAAGATGGTAGCAGTATGAGTAAAAACTATTCAAGAGCAGTAAGAGCTATTCAAGTAATCAGTCAAGTAGCAATTTGTACTTGAAAATGCAATAAATCACTTTGCAAATCAAGGTGTCCAGTTGCAGTTTCTTTAACCTGGTGCCCCAAATCCCGTGCTCCTCCCATTTGGCTAGTCCAGGGAACAAGCAGCCTGGGGAGCAGAGATAGGACTGAGTTTGCCCAGAAGGGATTGAGAAAATACAAAGGGATGAACAGTGAAGGGATTTTAGGATCCAAAGGATTTTGTAGTGGGGAGGGGGTGGAGGAGCCTGTGGACAGCAACAGGATATAAGGCCCATTCTGCACATGCAGAACTATGCACTTTCAACCCACTTTCAGTGCACTTTGCAGCTGGATTTTACTGTGCAGAATAGTAAAATCCACTTTCAAACAATTGTGAACGTGGCTTGAAAGTGCATTATTCTGCGTGTGCGAAGGTGCCCAAGACTGGCCCGTTAGAAATCAATGAGGATGAAATTAAGATGCAGAAATCAGATGAAAGATAGAGAATGTAAGTTTCAAGGCAAAAGGGATAATGGAAGAAAATGGATCATTCTCTGCTTGTCTTGAAGATGGAAGCCCATGGTCTTGTGTCAGCAGTAATAGGGGAACTTTGGGGAGCAGAACCAACTGCAGAATGGAGGGGCTTGAGAAAACCCTTTTATGCACCTTGATTTATGCACCAGGCATGGGTAGGTGAAATATTGGTATTGGCCAAAACTGGTGTAATGTTATAGTCCACACAGATATTGGGGCAGATTTTAGAATCTGGCCTCTCATTGGAGAATTTTGGGTTTACACTGAAATTGGTGAAATTTTAGGATCTGAGCACTTACTGGAAAAAAATTGCCAAGATCTGAGCTGCTGTTGTGGGTTTCAAACCTTTCTTTTCAGGAGTATGGCTTACACTGAAATATATGAGGCTACAGGTCAGGCACCCCACAAGGTTAACAGGAATCATCACCTCCTCCTGTATGCCCAGCTTGAAGTGGAAAACTTCAAGGGTACAGGAGTCTCTTGGTTTATTCCAGGTAGGAGAGACAAATCTCCCATGGTCCTTGGCTTACAACAAACCTAGGATACTGGAAATTCCCAGAATCTTTGAAGGTTGTCTATACACACCCAAAAGCAGGGGGTGTGGAGGGAGGAGATTCTCACTCTTTAAAAGTGTCTCTAAAGATCTGCCTAAACCAAGAGACTGATGTGAAGTCTTTTGTACATCACGGAGGTCTCATAGAGAGGGCCGAAGCAGGGATCAAGGCAGCCACAAATAATGGCTGGAGGTGGTAGTATGGACAATCCTGTATGGACAATCCTGCAGGAATGAAAAGACCCCCTCCCCCCCAAAAAAAAATCTTGCTAAAGCACAGGATCTATAGTAGCGTTTGTTGAATTGCTAGAGGCTGGTTTTCAATTCAGGGAATTTCAAATAGATATAATTATCACTTGGATGCTGTTCAGGTCTTAGAGGTACTGCCAGGACTTTCATGAGGGAACAAAACCCTCACATGGAGAAACCGTAGGGAAAAATATATGGAAGGGATTGATATTCTTGTGTGGGTGTTGCCTCAAAGTTCTGTCTGAAATAGCTCTCAGAATCGGTGTCTGTATGTTTGCCATTTTTGGTATGGCTTAACACTCCCATTTCCCCAAGAGCAAAGAGAAAGATGGGAGCACAAGAAAGCCTACTTTTTTTTCATGTCCCTATTGTACAAGAAATATCTGTGATATGTTAAGAAAAATAACTATATATAAACTGAGGGCCACTATCAGCAAAACCAGCACTGGTTTAATCCAGCCAAATTGAATAACTGTTTAAGTTGGAGGGATGTAAGCAGGCATTAATGCCTTATGGATATCAATGTTCCAGTTGTGCCTATTAATAATTTTCTGCTACTAAACCTTGACAAATCATTCTCCCTACTACATTCCTGTTATGCCTTTGGGGAGGATTTTGTGATTGTCTATTGTATTGCTTCAGCAAATGTTTCCAGAAAAGTTGTTCCATGTTCTCTAGTGCCCACCCCTCTTTGACTAAGCCTACATGAACTCTACATAAGAACATAAGAACTAGCCTGCTGGATCAGACCAGAGTCCATCTAGTCCAGCATTCTGCTACTCGCAGTGGCCCACCAGGTGCATTTGGGAGCTCACGTGCAGGATGTGAAAGCAATGGCCTGCTGCTGCTGCTGCTGCTCCTGAGCACCTGGTCTGCTAAGGCATTTGCAATCTGGGATCAAGGAGGATCAAGATTGGTAGCCATAGATTGACTTCTCCTCCATAAATCTGTCCAAGCCCCTTTTAAAGCTATCCAGGTTAGTGGCCATCACCACCTCCTGTGGCAGCATATTCCAAACACCAATCACACGTTGCGTGAAGAAGTGTTTCCTTTTATTAGTCCTGATTCTTCCCCCCAGCATTTTCAATGAATGCCCCCTGGTTCTAGTATTGTGAGAAAGAGAGAAAAAATTAAACTCTATTGACATTTGAGTCATGGGGTGTACACAGAGGTGGGATCCAGCAGGTTCTCACAGGTTCTCAAGAGTAGGTTACTAATTATTTGTGTGTGCCGAGAGGGGGTTAGTAATTGGTGATTTTGCTGGCAGGGGCTGATGGGATTTGTAGTCCATGAACATCTGGAGAGCTGCAGGTTGCAGACCCCTAGAGCTTTCCAGGGCCTTTTCAGTCTCTCTCTCCTCTGCACAAACAGTGCAGAGGAGAGAGGGGCTGAAGATCCCTCTCCCTCAACATGCCACTGTGCCAGTATAAATCAGGGTCCGGCCCTGCAGCCTTGGGAAACAAATTTTCTTACACCTGACATGTGACTGAGTCAAAGTCTAGTTAGGGGAACCCCCAAATACAATATGTTAAAAACCATAACATGTAATTTGGGCTCTCTCAGTTACTAGGAGGGTACTTGAAGGCTTGTCAATCCTACTTTGGAGTGATTCAGTTTAGGAGGTTGCCAGAGCCTTGCAGAACTGTTGATTGCCGCCTATGACCATTGCAAATGCAATGGAGTTGATCAAACTCTGGGAGCAAACCTGGCTCACATTATTTCTGCTTTGTGCATCAAAGTGCTTCACCTCTTGTTCCAGCCCTTCCAAGGACAGCTGCTCCTTGCAATGGCAAAAGAATTTCCCTTTGAAGTATGTTGTGCTCATTCCCTTGTTCCAAAGAGATATCAGATGACTGATTGCATTTGTGTACTTTATTGTCATTCTTTCTGTTTTCCTTTGGCGATTTATTGACACAGAGTAATGTAACTTAAAAGGGACTTATTCTAGTTATTACTGGGGGAAAATAAACTAAAGGAACCATTAAGAGATTTAAAACAATCTCATGGTTAGGATTACCCGTCTTAAAAATAGTGATAATATCAAAGAGCTGGTAGATTTGTAATTTAATTGAACTTTGTACTTGTTGGATAGAAAGGGTAAAGTATGCGGAAGGCTGATATAAAATGGTCAGGCATGAGGCTGAGGAAGTCCATGAAGTCTTTTTATGGTAACCCATAATCATGTTGGTGGGGAGACATCTTCTGGTTTATGTTTTCATTAAAACATTAATTCTGAAAGAGTGACAGGATGGATCACTATCTGTTGTCAAACTTTGGTAATGATATGCTAGAGGCTTTGAAGAAAACCTTTGTCTAGACAAAGTCACCTTAGGAAAGATTTCAAATGTATATTTTATTTTGAATCTTTGCTCATTTTGTGGCATTTATGCTGGATGATCTGTCCTTCAGAGGTATCTTGTCCTTCAGAGATCTTACGTTGGCTTGCGCTTTTGACCTTCAAATATATTACATTGATAAGGCACAATCTAGCAAAAGCTAGTTATGATTGAAAGAGCAGTGCTAATCAGGTCTACTCAGAATATTTTCAGATCTATTCAGCGGGGCTTACTCTCTGGAAAGTGTTCTTGGGATTGTAGTTAAATTCCAGAGTGAGATTAAGTCATGATTAAATTGTCCTATTGATCTCAGTAGAATTTAGTCATGACTAGATTGTGTCAATTAAGTAAAATATCTTGAAGAGGAGATTACGTTGATGGAACACAACTAACAAGTAATTTTATAGCAAGAACCCTTAAACTGAACTGGCTGCCTGCTACAGCCAAATGGAACTGAACATCTTGCTCAGAGGCTAATCTGTGTCACTTCCTTTCAGGGATCAATACAATAACAGTGCAATCCTATGAGTTAATGCAGTTTAAGTCCAATTGATTTAAACTGGAGTAACTGCATAGGGTTTCTCTGTAACATTCCAATCCTAGCACAAGCTCCACTGAATAGACCTGAATAGGATTCTTCTTAGACCTGTTTAGGATTCCTGTTTAGATGAGCCATCTTTAGCAGGCCTATTTGGGGCAGCATAACAGATTTTTTTTTCTTCCCACTGCACCATTGTTCTTTTGGACAGCAAGATTCGAGTCCAATAACACCTTAGAGACCAACAAGTGTAGGGGTGAGCCAGCGAACCCAGCAGAGTCTCAGACAGTGCACAGGAATGCCTGCGCCATCTGTCCCCTTCTGGGTGCACACGCACACCCATCACGAGATCCCCCTGACTCACAGGTCACCAGATGCCTGAGTCATGGGTCACAAGACCCCCAGATGTGGAATTGACCCAGACGGAGACGTTTCTTCCTGCACGTACACTGCCCCCGCAGGTTATGAATTGTGCAACCTTCTCCCGCTCTCCCGCCTTCCCCAAACCCTAATAAAAGGTGCCAGGGACTACGGTACGGCAGATTAGCCAGATCCACGGATCGCGCTAGCCCGCCGCTGGCTTCTCTCCACCGGATGATATCGCTGCGTCTTATCTCTTCATTGCGTCGCCATACCGACTTCAAACAAGATTTTCAGGGTATAAGTTTTGAGAGTCAGAGCTCTTTGCCAGATAATCTCTACCTGGGAGAATTCTCTGTCTGAGAGATTCTTACTTGCAGGGGTTACAGCAGATAGATTTGGAATTACAATACCCACTGGATGTAGCAAGGAAACAGAATGAGAGCAAGAGGTAACTTGCTACAAGTTAGCCCCAAAAGATACGACAACAGAATACCACTTATGGTCACATGCAAGTGGTTCAATGCATCATTAACAATCTACAATCTCTACTGGACAATGATACTCCCCTCTAACAGGCATTGAGAGGCAAACCTTTTCTTTCCTACAGTCAGCCTCCTAAATAACTTTTCACCTACAGCAGCATCCTTCCTAACATGAATACAGATTCTGGGAACAAGGTCTACAACAAAACCAGATGCCAATTCTGTCCCTACATCCACTCTCACAATATAATAATCAGATTTAAAAACACAGTCATACCATCTCAGGTTTATTCAGGGGTTCATCATTCAGCATTATATGTGTCATGAAAGGTCGGCAATACCCTTCAACTCTTTACATCAAACAAGCAGAATACATGGACACAAATCTGACATTTAAAAACACAATACTCAAAAATCAGTGGAAGAACATTTTAATCTTCCAGGTCATTCCACTGCTGGCCTAAAGGTGGCAGTCCTCAAACAGAGAAGCTTCAATGAGAGATTACAATGTGAGATTGCTGAACTTGAGTTCATTCACAAATTCAGAACAATCCCCCCTTTCCTCCAGGGCTGAATAGGGACATAGGATTTTTATCCCACTACAGATGCTAATACTCTGCCCCCAATCATTTCCCCTCTGCTCTAATCAAGCTGATTAAAATGTGCCTCTGCATCCTGAGTGCCCTCTTTACAATATCCTTCCTACTGTCACTATGATATAAGGACTCAGAGATCTCTATTCCAACTCATATCTGGTGAAAGGTAAGCATTAAGGGAAGGGGTCTGCTCAGGGATATAGACGAGATTAGGGACCAGGTGCTCGGCGGCAGCAGCAGCAGAAGGCCATTGCTTTCACTTCCTGCATGTGAGCAGAGTGCTGGACCAGATGGAATCTGGTCTGATCCAGCAGGCTCTTTCTTATGTCCTTAGGGACAGTTCAACTAGTTGTTTATTGTGCTTTCAGTAACTTATGGACAGATCATGATTTGGCCATGATACAAGGGGCTTCCAACTTTCCTCTGCCCATCATTTAAGCACTGATACTAGCCTAGTTTGTAAATGAACGAAGAGAGCTGCTGATCTCTGTTCTACTGGCATAAAGGAGCCACAATGATATAGTGGTGGGAATGGGGGACTAAGACCATGGAGGTGAGGGTTCACATTCCACTCAGTCATGAAACTAGCTAGGTGACATTGCCCCATATGTTCTTTGGTTGCTTCCAGATGGAACTATTTTTCATCCTTGCATCCAAAAGTGAATCACTTCTTGGGGAGTAGATGGGGGCTTCCACACAAAATCGTTGTGTGGTGGTTGTCCCCATTCTGGTTCTTCCCTGGCTCCACTGTGATTTTTCCAAACATATTTTGCTTTGAACCTTACTGAAACATCATACTCAAAGGCCTTTTAAGGAAAGCCCCGACTGCCAATGGGCTTTTTGCCAGCTATTTTTCAAAAACTGCAGTATAGTGATATACAAACTAATGAATTAAAACAAACTGCCAAAATTGCCCATCTGAGTCAGGGGAATGGGAGGGGGCCTATCTAGGCAAGCTACATTGCTGCTGTGATTACAAGGGCATTTGCAGCAGCAGCAACGAGAAGGAAATTGTGCATTGTCCTAATGTAGCGGCAACCTTCGTCTCTCAGCCTAAAGTACCTTACAGGGTTGCTGTTTGAATAAAATGTGGGATGCTGACCTGAGCTCCTTAGAGGAAGGGCGGGATAAAAAAATGAAATATGCAAAAGAACAGAACAACTGCAGGATAAACTCTCATGGGCAGAATCTTTTCCTGACTTTTAACAAAATAATTATGTCAGTCAATAGCAAAACATTCTTTAAGATCTTACAGTTTTATTCCAAGTTTCCTCAAGATGTTTTGTTTCTGATTGTTCTCTTTCCATCATTTCTCTGTTTCTTCCCGATTCCAAATGAAGATTTTTCTCTGTTTCACCACCACTAACCATGCACCTTTTTTGTTTCCACACAACATTGTTTTCTAGTCCGGCACAAATTGTAAACAGTGTTTCCCCCCACTAAAAACTCTACTTTTTAAAAGCTGGGGAGGATATTTCCTGGCACATGCAAACACCCTCTTCTTCTGTATTTTCACAGTGAACTGCTTGGTGTCATTGCTGATACCAACAGCATTGAGATTTTAAAAACTAGGTCAGGGCACTGTTGCAACTGGCAAGCTCTTAGCTCTCTTAGATCAGCATTTGAAAAGTTCTTGAAATGTTCTCTATCCTTCCCCCACCCCCAGCAGCAGATGAATATAGATGACCACAATGGGACTCTCAGTACCTTCCAACAATTAGCATTACCAAAAGATTCAAGTATTGCATTATTCTGGAGGACTAAGCAGTGGTATACCACATGACCCCTCCTTATACTGAATCACGTTCTTGGTTCAACAAGGTCTGTATTCTCTACTCAGGTTGATAGCCGTTCTCCAGGGTATGAGGCAGAGATCTTTCACATCACCTACAAGTGGGTCTTTTAAACTGAAGATGCTGGGGATTGAATATGGGACTTTCTACAAGCCAAAGAAATGCTCTACCAAGGAGCCCTTCCCCAACACTATGCCAATGTATGGGGGTGGGTTTAAGTGTAATATTGTGGTTTTCTTGAGAAATGCTACACATGCATCATTTTTTAAAGGTAAATGGAACACCATGATAGTGGCAAGACAAGTGTGTGTATATGGCCGGGGTGGGGTTGGGTGGGGGACTGTATCCAGAGTGAAAGGAAACCATGGTTTAAACGAGTGAAAAATCTGGTTAACCTGTGCTACATGGAATCTCTGCTGCAAGTATGAACTGAACAATAGTTGCACTGTCAATATGACCACCATGGAAAACCCCTCCATGTGGGGACTCATCCCATGCCTGTTCAAATCAGAATAAAGGTGGTTTGAGAAAACATGGGGGGGGGGGGGAATGAGGAAACCGTGAAATGTCAACAAATGGGAAAGAACTCTGTGAAAAAGTTCTGAGAAAATCTTCAGCACCCAAACCTCAGGAAAACTTTTATGTTAAAAGACCCTTAAAATATGCACAGCACTCTCTCTCAGATATGTACTCCAAGAGCTTGCACAACCATAATGCCCACAGTAGAGTTCAGCAGTTCACTGTTTTTGTTTCTACTAATACTAGTTATTATGACTATAATTGTAATTATCCCATCTAAAGCTTTAGCTTTAGACTAAAGACTGCTTTAGACTGCTTCACTACTAATTTCATTTCACAGCATACCTCCTGGGTTTCTGTTCAGAAATGTACCTTCGTCATTGATAACAGAGAAGGGCTCAGCATTAAATGTGAGGCGTGTTACACACACAAGCTCATTCCTATATCTTCTGCGTTAACCTGGAATAATGTAGTTCTGCACTCGAATCACCATGATAGGTTAGGATGTTCACTTTTTTCATAATCCAGGGCAACAGTGGTAATTTCCACAATTTCACTACTCCTTTAACTGTTTTGATTGTGATTTGAACAAGGGTAGACACGCTGTTAATTCCAGGTGGGTAGCCACGGTGTTTCTCATACAAGGGCAGGCTTGCGTGGTTTTCCCATTGTTGCTGTGGCTGCTAATATGCCACAACGGCAATGGGGCTTTCACATGGTAAGTTTTCCTGTCCCATTTCCTGATCAGTAGCCATCAAATAAACACCCCATGCCACTAGGGCATTTTAATTTTTTTAATGACTATTGATTACTATTACAACATTATAATAATATGTGTATTGGGTTCACTGAATTCCTAGCCTTTTTTAAAGGAGTTATTTGTTCTGTTCACTGTAGGAATGTGCCTTTTGCCTTATAACTCTGCAATCAATGAAAGGCACCACTTAATTTTTTTTTATGAAAGCTGGGGTTCACACTGTTATAATATTATGACAATAGTCCACTGTCAAATTAAAAATCACTGCATTCAGGAGCAGGGGGAGGGAATGGCTGTTAAAGGAACATATGAGAGAGAAATCGCAGCTGAAAGATGGGATCAGGAAAATGTAAACATTCCCTCCCCACACAGCAGGGTTTGCTGCTATCTTTCCCAAAATTTTGCAATACATTAAATTTTAGACAGAATGTAGAAAAGCTGGGGAAAACTTGGAAAGTGCATGAATACACCACAATGCTCTGGGAAAACAGGGGAAAATATGCCATGTCCCAATAGCATCAAACTCAGAGTCAGTGTAGAAACCTACCTCTCTTGATTGTTGTTCTGAGGTTATTAAGGCGGAAATGAAAATAATATGCAGCTATGATGCACTCTGCCATGAGGTATGTTGAGTGGCCTTGAGCCAATCAGTCTCTGTCAGCCTCACCTACCCCATAGAGTTGTTCTGTGGATAAAATGCTAGAAGAGAAATGAAGTTTGCCAACCTGAGCAATTTAGGGAAAGGATGGAATGAAAATGTACTAGTCCAGCAGTGTGTGTGTGTGAGAGAGAGTATTTCCCTTTCTAGACTTGTGAGGTGACTTTGGGCAGTCACAGTTCTCTTAGAACTCTCTCAGCCCCACCTACCTCACAAGGTGTGTAGTGTGGGAAGGGGGAGGGAAGGTGATTGTAAGCTGGTTTGAGATTGCTTAAAGGTTGAGAAAAGTGAGATATAAAAACCAGCCTTCTTTTTCATGTTTCTCAAGCATACTGAGAACAAAAGGTATTATTACTGCAGTTAAAAAAACAACAGGAACCCCCCCAAAGCCACTCATTAGAATTTATCTTCTTTTCAGTGTAGTTAAGTAACAGTAGGAGGTTGGTAGAGGTCTTCATACAGATTGTAGTCTGAATTGAAGAGGGAATCATATTCCCAGGCACTTTCCTAATTGCTGTGTGTATAAGCCTGACTTGCAATAACCCCAGAAATGATTTATTTTAGCATAGCCTGCAAGAACACAGCTTGGAGTGTGGTCAAGGGGGAATCAGTGGGAGAGGATGAAATTCAGGGAATCAAGTGGGAGCACTTGTGGCTTTTATTGAGGCCCCCTCTACCTTTCTTCCCATCTTTGGAGCACTGTCTTTTATCTGTTCATTTTACATGTTACCTGCCAGAACATTCAGATGGATGCAGTCGTGTATTACTTTCTTTTTTACATTCTGATATATTAGGGTACATGTGCAGGCAGGGGCGTACCACCCAGGGGGACATATGGGGTCCAATGTCCCCGGGCTGCGGCCATTTAGTCATGTGGGGGAAAGAAAATCGCCCCCACACTCCTCCTCCTCCCCATGTCCATACACTGACTTCAAAACCTGGTGCAAAAAAAGTCGTTTGGTCGTGGTGGGGGAGGATGGCCGCCCATACGGTGGTGGGGGGAAGAAGTAAAACAGATTTTGCATGGGGCTAGATTTTCCCTCAATACACCTCTGTATGCTGAACTACCAAGAGTTGTTGTCGGTCTCCTGACAAAGATCTCCTCTCACCACCAAATCACATCACATTCCCCCTCCCCATATACACCCTGACGTACAGACCCACACAAGAATGGCTATGCTGCTATTATCCTCCAGTGGCACCATGTCTAACTCAAAATATGCTTGATATTGATTAATTAGGTGCTTATTAAAGAATGGAACAGAGTGCAGGACCCAAGTTGACCATATTATCTTTCAGAGTTAAAATTATGACTAAATTTAACAAATTTAACAATATCCATTGATTCTGAAAGATGCAAGATTCCATACTTTGATCATGGACACATGGAGTGTTCGCACCAGCTTGGATGCTATTGGAAAGCTGTTTTCTGTGCTTCTGCAGAGCATTGTGGTGTTTCTGTGCACCTCCTAGGTTATCTTTATCTTTCTTGTGATCTCTCCCAAACCTGCTTTGTGCCAAAGTTTTGAGAAAAATTGTAGCACAGCTGTGGATGGGAAAGTTCTTCCCAGTGTTGGCTGGTGTTATTTTCAGTGTCCCAGTCTCTTCGGCAGCTGTCCCATTATTGAAGGTCTTTCCTCCTTTAAATCAGTTACTGGCCATGAGGCTACTGGTTGACTAGCCCGTGAACACATGGATCTGTCTTATGCTGATTCAGACCTTTGGTCCTTTGAGGTCAGTATTATCTACTCAGACTGGCTGCAACTCTCCAGTGTCTCAGGCAGAGATCTTTCACATCACCTGCTGCCTAGTACTTTTAATTGAAGGTACCATGGATGGAACCTGGGATCTTCTGTATGCCAAGCAGGTGGTCTACCAAAGAGCCGTAACCCCTCTTCTAAATTGATATATTATCATGTCTATCAGGCTCCCTGCATCCCCTGCTTTCATTTTAAAAAAACAATTAAAGCTATGCTTTTCCCCTTATACCTCCACAATGAAAGGTGCTATGCACAGAAAGGCAGGAATTCAGAAAAGCTGATAGACTGTTATGTTATAGTGGTATAACAAAGGAAAAAGAGAAAACCCCTGCATGGTGAATCCAGGGGACTAGGGCAGAAGAAGTGCTTGGAAATGTGAAGTATGGAAACCCCGTTGCTGATTTACTGTATCAACTGCTGCAGCAGCTATAGGCAATCAACAGAAAAACAGCTCCATGTAGAAGACTTGCAGACTTTCACAACATTTAAAAGAACCAATAAGTGTGATATCTTCTAATTAATTCAAATCATATCTAGAGACTCTGTTCAGTGTTATTCTACCCTCTCTTGCAATAAACCTCTGAAGTCAAATAGTCTGAAAGAAAGCAGCTGGCTGTCCCAAGTTCACCCAGTCAGTTTCCTTATTGTGTAGAGATTTGAAACTGGTTCTCCCCAGTTATAGTCTGACAATAATTGCCTTATTACACCCTCTTCCATTAAACTACAGTAGCTAAATCTTGACTCTCTGGTCATATTTTTTAGCACCAGGGCATCCTAGATGCAAAAGTTTGATGTGGAGAAAATTAGGTGTACTTCAATCCCTCCCATTTGCCATCATTGAAAGTCACCATTCATTCAAGTACCACTAAAACCACTTGTTCCAAGTGAATTGAGACTTCATTGAGACAAACATAGCTAACTTAGGCTCATTCCGCACATGCAGAATAATGCACTTTCAAACTGTTTTCAGTGCTCTTTGAAGCTGTGCGGAATGGCAAAATCCACTTGCAAACAGTTGTGAAAGTGGTTTGAAAACGCATTATTTTGCGGGTGCAGAAGGGGCCTTACTCTGGATCAAGGGTGACATGTTCTTTTCAAATTAGACAGGATATACCCGAATTAGTTTGTACAAACATTTGCCTACCAAATCTGATAACGATGTCTTAACAAGAAACAGAGAATTATCAACGAAGAAAATCAAGTTGATTTGTTTTTATTGTTCTCCCTGTCTGAAACATACAAAACATTATTAGTTCTCCCTGTCTGAAACATACAAAACAAAAGAATATTTTAGGTTTTTAAAGATTATTTCAGTCATACTCATTCCATTGCTTTTAATGGCATAAATAAGGAAATTTTAGAACATTTTTTCTTAAGCGCTTGCAGTCCAAATGAACCATGGAAATAGTCATTTGAAATAATTAAGATACCTTTTTTCATCCCATTGCTGGAAACTATGCACATTGTTCTGCGGGAAAATCCATGCACATTTAGAAATATGACTGCTTTAAAGAAAGAAAGAATGGGATCTTGAAGTGTCCTTCTCTGAAGATGCTGTTTCCTCGCTGCAAACTTCCTCGAGCTCACTATATGGAGATGAAGGCAATGAAGTTTTAGATTCTCCATCACTGTTGCATTCTTTTCTCAAACTAAGAACAGGAGCAACTGAGGTCTCTGTAGCTGGAAGGGCGGTCTTAGTAGTCCCTAAAGGATCACAGTCCAACAAATTCTGAAGGTGCTTGATGTAACTTATGGCCGCTTTCAGAGTCTCTACTTTGCTAAGACGCTTGTCAGCTAACTCCTTGGGGAGATGGTCTCGCAGGCGAGCGTAACCTTCATTCACACAACGAACCCGTTGCCTCTCCCTCTCATTCCTCTTTCGGATGAAGGCAGGCTCGAAAGAATAGTCGTAGACTCCAACGTACCCGGAAAAAGGTAAGTATGAGAACCTTCCCGAGTATCCATTGTAGGCTTGGTGGTTCCAGTATGTTGGATTGAAGCGGATAGGAACAGCAAATGGCTCTTGGAGTGGTAACCCAAGGGGAGGTGCACGGCTGCTCCCAAGGGATGTTGGTCCTGGGAATGAGATCCTGTTCAGTAGCTCATCATCTTTACCACTTCCCATTCTGCGGCAACGTAGCAGCAATTTCCCCAAGCAGATCTGGTGAATTAATCCATCAATGGGAAGGTCCAGTTGCTGAATCCGCCATCTCACGAGACACAATGTATTTGTGTTTACTGAACAGTAGATCTATGCCCAAAGTTTGCTGCAACAAGGATGCATCCAGGATTTTGCCCAATGTCTGAAAATCAGCTCTGTGCCTGGATCTGTTATTACAGAGGCAAGATGCCTTCTAATTTATAAGGAGGCTTCCAGGACCATCACTCCACACTTTAAACCCAGGTTTTCTTCTGATCTTCATATTTCAAAAGATAATGAAAGGGTTCCTTCTGTTCCTTTTCTCCTAGCTTGGATGTGTATGACTATAGAGGTAACACCAAACACAAATAATCTCCCAGGCTGTAAACACTCCTCTCAATTGTAATCCATAGTGCCCTTTGATATTACCTTGCTCCAAAAGGATGGATAACTTGAAAAGTTTGCATCTGCCAAGCACTGCCAGAGCTCCTCCTTCTAGAGAGTCAAGGATCTCCTGACAGCTGAAAAATTAGCCAAGGGGGCCAGCCTTTGTTGTTCTTTCTGTTAATTGTAATGGAAGCAGCCCCTGGAGAAGTCTGCAAAGTTATGCTATATTTGACTAATATGTGTCTGTGTAAGAACCTTATGTACAAACAGGGGAAAGAGTGCTCCCTTGTGGTTGCAAATTGTGTCTGAGAAGGTAAGTAGGCGTGCATCATGCTAGACAATTGTTCTGTCAATTATGCTTTTTACAACTTAAAAGGATACTTCTGCAATAAAAAAAACCTACAGTTGCATCTTCTGTGCAAAAGATCCTTTATTTTCTTATCACCATGGGCTGGAACAATCCCAGCAGCCTGCAGGACATAAGAGTCAAGGCATTCTATGTTGCAGTTATGGAGTCCAGCACTACACTGAGTCAAAATCCTTTGGTGGGGGAGGAAGAAACATAGTGACTGATTGGAAAATCTTTGCAGATTTTTATTTCTGTTTAACTGACACAATTACTATTTCTTTTAAACTGGCAGTTCATCCTAAGCAGAGTTGCCTTTTCTAAGTCCATTGAAGGAAATGGGTTTGGAAGCATGCAACTCTTCTTGAAACAGCACTGTAGATATCTTGTTTTACAGGGTCCATTGACGTGATAGGCCTTGATCACTCCCACTTGCTAATTGTGGCACAGTGCATTCATTTTCTTATTTATGTTCTTAATTATTAGTCCATCTTTCTTGTTGAGACTCAAGGCAGAACACAAAATTTTAAAGATCATGGCAATAGAACGGTATAATATATGCAATAGATAACAGAATAAACAGTCCAAAAATTTGAATCTACCATCTAATTAAATGCTGTTATAGATGCTGGCTGTAGACATTTGATTGGCCGCCTAGTTCTATTGCTCTATAATTAATTCCTAGGGGCAGAAAATGTCAAGGATCATGGGGAGAAGCTAAATATACCTGAGCGGGTGGGGTGGGGTAGCTTTGAAAAAGTTGGTAGGACTTTAAGAAGAAAAAATAAGGCACTCCAGGCAACAGTATTATTCAAAGTAACCTCCCCCCGCCCCCAAGTGCAATCCATTCCATATAGTAACTTGGGCAAGTTAAATACAATAAGCTCCACTGGTTTCAGTGTGATTTATATATGACTAACTTTAGCAAGATCTTCTTCTCTCCAGTTTAGCCAGAGTTCAAAAGACAGAATTGCACTTTTTTCCACAATAACACAAGCTCTTTTCCTTGCTTTAGATGTTCATTTCAGTGTTTACTGTAAATAATGCTCACCTGCTACTTCTAAAGCTGATGAGTTCCAGCCTGCATACATGACACAGCCATTTCATAGAGATTTTTTTTGGTCTTGTACACAAAGGAGGCAATTTTATGAATAATGAATATATCTGCTTCAGAGACTGAAAAAGGTAGTGTGGTGTTGTTCACAGTTAATACTTCCCTCTGCAAGAAACGAAAATATTAACAGGTTTTAATGTACACGTTCCATATCCTTTCCTACCAAAAGTTCCAAGTGTGGTCAGCAGTGCTCCGGAAGAAGAGAGAGTACTGTGCTTCTGCAGTAGAAAATAGTCCCTTAGTTTTTTGAGGGGCAGGGTTGGGGAAAGGGTTTGGGAGTGCTGTTGCCAGGCCCAGCTTGGTGTTTGGGGTGGGGAGGAAGTGCCCATGGATCAATTCACAGTTCTTATATCTTTCAGTGGGACAGAGTATAGTACCGAGCAAAAAACTGCAGAATGATATCTGCATTAGGCTGTTGCAAAAACGTGAACAGGAGTCTTGGAGCATATTTAAGACTAACAAATGTCATTCTATCAGAACACAAAAAGCTCCATTGGGCAAGCTTATGTATATAGTATAGGAAATGCCCTCTCAGATTGTAATATTGAAACTTTTGCATAATGTTATTGTAAATCAGATATTAACCTAAGCAACATGGTTCCCTTTTCACATTATGCATTTCTTATTTTTAAAAAGTCTTTAAAGACCTGGTCCCCCCTTAGCTAGTTTTCCTAATGGAGTAGTGTGAAAATCTATTTTAAAGGGGGGAGAAAGAGGAAGAGCCAATTTTTATCTGATTTTTACAGTGTAACTGAATGCCCAACTTCCAGTTTCTTCCCATGGCCTAGTACATTGTTAGCTTCTCCTGTTACACTGATGTAAATTACAGTTAAACATTACAAACCCTTGTTTTTTAAGGCTCACCTTTACTCTCTGGGGAAACTATTGTTATTGTGTAACAGAGAACTGACTACATGCTATCTTGAAAAAGACTCTTCATGGGGGTCCTCCATGTTGTTCCAGTCCAGTTTACCTCATAAGTTGCTTTTTCTGTGCCCACAATATGAGACATCTCTGCTACCAACTTCCAGGTGGTGACTGAAGATCTCCCACTATTACCACTGATCTCCAGGTGAAAGAGATAAGTTCACTTGGAGAAAATGGCCACTTTGGAAGATAGGTTCCATAGCATTATACACCATTGAAGTCCTGTCTCTCCCCTCCTTAAACCCTGCCCTCCTCAAGCTCCACCCTCAAAATGTTCAGGTATTTCCCAACCTGGAGCTGGCAACCCTAGCTATAGGGTATGCTGTCATCTTCAGGGTAAGCAGTACATATGTTACCCCAATTAGGGAACAGGATAAGCTACCTGTTCCTGTTGAGGAAGTTGAAGAAATTGACAAGAGGCAAGGGATCTTAAAATAGTTGGCAAGGATGGTACAGGTTGCAGAAGCACCCGGGAGGGAGAATCAGCTTTTATTTTAAAAACTGCCTCTTTTATAGAAAAACTTCACCTGATAAGCCATTTAATTCCCATACATCACAGAATCCCTGACATCTTAAAATAACATACAAAACATAATGTTCTTCCATCTGCCTGTGTCTTTACAGATACATATTACTTTTGGGGACTCAGTTGTTTTTCTTTGGTAATTCTCATAAGCACTTGTTACAGATCAATCACCTCTTTACTACAGACCCATCTCTTTACTACAGACATCAAACCCAAGGTTAATTATAAGGAAAACATCATAGCAGGTCTTCTCCATTTCATTCAGGCAAGGTTCCCCCAGACGCTTTTATACATACATGCATAAACACACACACACACGTATATATATTTGTATACATATACATATCTATGTATATGTATGTGTATATGTGTGTATGTATATGTATGTGTATGTATGTATACATATGCATATGTGTGTATATACATACATACATACATACATACATACTTTATTCAGTTCAAATTGAGAATCTGGAATTTCTCATTTCTAAAAGTGCGTAGCTACAAGTGACTAATAAATGCGAGCAATTAATATAACATGGAAAAATTAATAAATGCAATTTGATATAAGTAATTAATAAATGCAATAAATTTGTGGTGATAACACATATACTAACATCTGTACACCAGATCATTTTGTTTGCCATTCAAGACCAGACCTCTAATCCAGTAAGAAGGCCTCTGACAGCACTGCTGATGGTATGAAAGTAGGCCCCAGGCATGGTTTATGCTCATCATCACCTCTTAGACATGCACAGCCATTGGATACATCTAAGTTGAATCTCTGAAATGCTGGCTGAGCCAATGCAGTTTTGGTTGCTCCAGACATGTCTGACCAGGTGCAACCCTGATGCCCTGCCTTTTGTTTGCTGACTCATGAACATCTTCGCAGGTAGATGTTGCAAGTTTTTTCAGCACTAGAACAAAAAATAAATGTTTGTTTTAATAGCCTCCTCACAGCAACACAGTAATGCTGATGATGAGCACTGTATTCCTGGTTTATAAATAACTGTTGGTTTTCATGTTGTGCCATTTCTATGTTCTATAGTGTTTTTGCTTTGTATTGAGGCCAGATAGATTTGCCAGCTCCAGGAGAAATTCTTGGAGATTTTGGGTTGAAGTGTAGGAAAAGCAGGGTTTGGGGAGGGATAGTTACCATGCTACCAGGGTAACTTTTATGATTTCAGTGATTTCAGCTCTTGGTAGCGCAGAGGAACACAAATCGGGACCCAACACAGCAAGTATAGTAAAATAGTAAAAAGACTCTTTATTGAGATGCAGACCTAAGTGTTTGCACCTCCATTCTACAGCAACTGCGCTGCCTAGCAGCTTTACAAGGCATTTTAAACACTTTTTCCCGCTGGGAAAAACCGGGAGAACACGGTACAACCCACCACCATTCATTAACAAAATCAAGAACCAATCACATTCCAGAAGGCAGTTCCTTCTTAAATTTCGCGGGGGATGCAGAGCAAGGTGCTGATGTAGGCGCGGTCAAGTCCAAGGCGGGAAAAACACAAAGGATTTACTGGGTGATGAGATCAGGAAACGAAACCTAAGGGTGCAGCACCCCTTATCCGCTGGGTGATGAGATTAAGGCAGGCTGTCTTCTGGGGTTTCCTTTGTTACAGGTCTGATCTCAGCTTTGTGAATGAAAGGGACACACCAAGGTGGGGCAGGGCTGGGCTACAGCCAGCATTTCTGCCTTGAAGAGAGGAGGATTTATACAAATGCCAAACAAAATCCCACCTTCTAATACAGAAACTATTTCTATCTAAACTGCAGAAAAATAAAGCTTCATTTTATTTGAAAATAAGAATCAGAAATGGATTTCTTTATTTCTGACACCGCTATCAGGATCTCTCACCAGATATAATGCCATATAGTTTTCGTTCCAAAACAACCATTTTCTCCAGGGGAGAGATATATGTCTTCCAGAGATCAGTTGCAATTCTAGGAAAACACCAGGTCGCACCTGGAAGCTGGGAACTCTAGTGTAGCTCTGCTGATTTCATCATAGATATCACAAAGAAAAAACTCACAAAGAAAAAAGCTGTCACAAAGAAAAAGATATCACAAAGAAAAAAATTATATCATGAAATCAATGAAGCTAACTAAGGCTGCCAACTTTGGGTCGTGGCATTCCTGGAGATTTGGGGGTGCTTTAGGGTGGCTTTGGGAGAGGAGAAGGACTTTATTGCAGTATAATGCTAAAGAATCCCCCCTCCAAAGCAGCAGAGGGAACAGATCTTGCTGTTGTCTGGAGATCAGTTGTAACTCTGAGACATTGCCAGGCCCCCAGTCTTAGCAACCCTAGGACTAATTGTGGATCTGGCCCATTTGATAGAATACGCAGACATAAAGATAACCCTCCTAAATCAGACCAGTGGTCCTTCTAGTCATATATCCTGTTTCACAGTTGCCAACCAGTTACTCCTTAGGGCCAATGACTCAGAGAGACCAAGGCGTTCCCGCAAATAAACTGATCGTGACGCTTTTTTTTTGAGCAAAGATATTGTGGGATTACCTACTGCAAAAGGAAACATGCACTGTTAATCCACTGAGCCGTGGAGATGTTTTGATTTGTCTTGTGTCCTATTCAGATCAAAAGGCAGAGCTGCAGACAGCTAAATGCCTACAACAATCCTTTCCTGTAACTATTTCCTCCGCTACACCAACAGCGCTTTCTTTTGAAACTTCCAGCAAGAGCTGAACTACGATTTGGGCGCATTTCTTTCTGTTGCGTTTCTGGTGAAACGTGTGCATTTCTATTTTTCTAAGTAGTCTGTGCAGTAGAGGACTGCAACTTGGCAATACTGTTCATTCACACCAATTACGGACGGACCATGAAGGGTACTATGAGGGGGGAGAAGCGAAGCGGCTCTTTTGGCGGGAAGAGCCTTGCGCGGCGGGAGGAGCGCCAAGTGCACAACGCGCCCTCCGTTCGGCAGAGCAGGGGGAGGATGGAGCGGTGGCAGGAAGGGCGGCGCGCGGGGTCGCTTCCTGGATGCGGAACAAAGCGGAAGCGGTAACCGGCCTGCGCGCGACCCTCCTCTTAGCACAGGAGGGG
Organism: Sphaerodactylus townsendi; assembly: GCF_021028975.2. NCBI lineage: Eukaryota > Metazoa > Chordata > Lepidosauria > Squamata > Sphaerodactylidae > Sphaerodactylus > Sphaerodactylus townsendi. The sequence goes on from NC_059430.1 coordinate 32,023,077, forward strand.
GTTCCTCTGGGGTCGGCGGGGGCGCGCTTCTTTCCTGGCGCCGCGGTGGCCCGCGAGGAGGCGGTGGCGGTGGCTGAGGCTGGAGGCGGCTCCGAGGGCCGCTTTGGGCTGCGGTGGGAGGCTCGGCCGGGGCGGAGAGGAGCACCTTCCGGCTGCTGGGAGGCCGAGGGGGAGACCAGATGAGGAGGAGGAAGAGGAGGAGGCTGCCGTCGCCGCCGGGTCTGTCCCCTGCCCGGTTACTCCAGGCAGATGCATCACAGGTGAGAGAAGGCGGTGTGGGGCGGTGGGTAGAGCGCCTGCCGGATATCACTGAGCACCTGTCAGATGTTACTGAGAAGTACCTCACAGGAGGGTTGTGAAGATGGAATGGAGAAGGGAGGGGGGGGGCCTTGTACACTCTAGGAGGTCTTGGGGGTGAAGAGACAGCAGCCGGGCATCACTCCACTATGCCTGGATCCCCCTCCACCGGATTGCCTCTTCCTCCAAGTTTTTAAATGCCATCAGCAAGGGCAGACGATGAAGAGGCAGCAGCCAGACATCACTCCATCATGCCTGGATCCACCTTCAGCTAGGTGCCACCTCCTCCCACCTATTAAATGCCATCAGCAAGGGCTGTAGGGTAAAGGAGCCGCAGCCAAGCATCCTTCCACCGTGCCTAGACCTACACTCCGCTAATGCAGAAGGAGGGTGGTAGGTAGAGTATTTTTTTTTTAACTTTCTGCTCCTTTATATAGCAGTCCAACAATTCTTGGCCAACCATCAAGCTCCTAAGGTGATTTGTGGCACTAACCTACCTCCCCAGGTTTCTGTGGCCATAAAATTGAAAGGCTGTGCTGTGTATACTGCTTTAGGGGAAGAGTGTGTATGTAGTGTGTATGTGGAATTGCCCAGGGCTCTTATTTCGAATATTTGAATTAGGATGTCTAAAGTAATATGTATTTAGGACACTTTATACCACCTTTCCTCCAATGAGCTCAGGGCAGCCTACATAATTTTCTTCTCCTGAATTTTATCCTCAACAGTCCCCTGAGAGAGTGGCTGGCCCAAGGTCATCCAGCAAGCTTCATGGCTGAACAGGGATTTGAACTGAGAGCTTGCCATTTATTATGTTGTTTT